>NW_028318245.1:5127500-5450000 GCF_062004578.1 Staurois parvus | reverse complement strand
CAATCTTGGTTTCATCTGTCCACAGTATATTTTGCCAGTAGTGCTGTGAAACATCCAGGTGCTCTTTTGCAAACTTCAAACGTGCTGCAATATTCTTTTTGGACAGCAATGGCTTCCTCTGTGGTGTCCTCCCATGTACTCCATTCTTGTTTAATGTTTTCCTTATTGTAGATGTGTCAACAAAAATGTTATCATGTGCCAGAGATTTCTGTAGATCTTTAGCTGACACTCTGGGATTCTTCTTTACCTCATGCAGCATTCTGCGCTGTGCTCTTGCAGTCATTTTTACAGGACGACCATGGCTAGGGAGAGTAGCAACAGTGCTAAACTTTCTCCATTTGTAGACAGTCTGTCTTGCCGTGGACACATGAACATCAAGGCTTTTGGAGATACTTTTGTAACCCTTTCCAGCTTCATGCAAGTCAACAATTCTTGATCGTAGGTCTTCTGAGAGCTCTTTTCTGCGAGGCATGGTTCACATCAGACAGTGCTTCTTGAAACCAGTAAACCCAAAACAGGTGTGTGTTTTTTAAGGGCAGGACAGCTGTCAGCAACACATCCAATATCATCACACTGATTGGAGTCAAGGTTGGCTCACTCCTGGCTCCAATTAGCCCTGGGAGAAGTCATTAAGCTAGGGCCTCACATACTTTTTCCTCCCTGCACTGAATATTTACATGTTATGTGCAATTAAACCATGGCATCATCTAATGTTTGTGTAGTATTATGTTCAGCAGACTGTGTTCTTCTATTGTTGTGACTTTGATGACGTTCAGAGCGCACGCACGCACGCGCACACACACACTATTTATAGTATGTTGAAATGCGTTTTTTATATATTACAAAATATACAAAAAATATTTTTAAAAATACAGTTTCAAATATACTGTATGTCTTTAAAAATAAATTTAATATACATTTTTGGAATGCATTTACAAATATATGTTAAAATGACATTTTTTCTATGTTAAAAAAATATTTTTCATATATTTTGTAATATATAAAAAACGCATTTCAACATACAGTGTGTGTATATATATTATATAAATATATATATTTTTTTAAATATATTGAATACGACCAAAATTGTATTTCAAATATATGTCAATATATTTTGGAAGAATATTTTTAAAATATATTTTTCTTCCACATGGAAAAGAATAATGCAATCGAAACTCCTATGTCTCCTTTATGCCAAACAATTAATTGTCTTGCACTGGAAAAATGTGGACGTACCATCTCGAAAAGCATACCAAACAAAAGCTCACCTACTGTATAAATTAGTGTATGCAGCAAACTGTTCAAAAAAAAATTGGATCCACATGGACAGAAGGTATATAGTACATGAATATGACATATCAGAAAGTCAAATGTCAATAACAGCAAAGAAACAGATTTGCATTAACATCTCTTTATTTATAAATATGTCGGGTCAAGCATTGGTATTGGTTTAATGCTACTTCTCAGATTACTAGAACTCACTATATTTCTGTACAAAATTACATGTAACATTCCCTCACTAGGCGTACCAAATGCCCATTGTAACCGAAAATGCAATAAAGAAAAAAAAAAAAAAAAAAATGTGGAACACATGGTCATGGTTTATGGTTGAACTGGACGGACTTTTGTCTTTTTTCAGCAAGACTAACTATGTAACATGAAAGATTTCTCCCAGCTGTGAGTGCTCTATGTTTGGAGAGCAGGCTCTCCCCTCCACAGGGTCTGGAGGAGGTTTGTAGGCTACGATCTTGCTAGAAGATGCTTGGCTGTTACACCAAATCGGTGGTTACCATGCTTTTTAAGTCGCTGTAATGCAGGGATTGACACCAAGACACCGGATTAGCACATCCAAGTCAAAGAATTAGAAATGCATAAGTCGAAGGTTCACCATGGTATCTGGACAACTAGTGTTTTCAGGAATGGAACTCTAGGAATCCCTTTATTCTCCACAAGTGTTTAAAGAACAAAACAAAAAAATAGGAGCATATGGGTATAAATGAACCCTTGAGTTAAAAAAAAAAAGTTGGCACAAAAAAGTCAAAGCATTTCACTGTAAGAAAAAAAGTAACGTGGCCAAAGCAACCAACAAAGAGCAAGTGATTTACTACAAGCACTGGGTTGCGATAAGGACAAACAATGAGATGTATTGGATATTTGGGTATGAAAGGTTCCATCAGAGTGAGAGATTTGTCAGTCCATCCATCCACAAGGAATCTCTCTGGAATTTATCTTGGTAGGCTTTTATCCACTAATGGTTCCGGCTCTCCATTCAAGAATATGGCGGCTCCACTGTGTGAACACAAGACCTGACTTCCAGGCCCTGTTCCACACTCCGCACAGGAAAATGGCATCTCTGCCCTGTGAGTGTTCTGATGGGAAATTAGATTGTCCTTCCTGCTAAAACATTTCCCGCACTCGGGGCAGGAGAAGGGTTTTTCTCCAGTGTGGAGCTTCAGGTGGCCTCTGAGGCCTCCTCTATGTGAGAAACGTTTGCCGCACTGGAAGCACAAAAAGGGCTTTTCACCGGTGTGGACTCTTTGGTGTCTGACAAGGTCCGACCTTCTTATAAAGGATTTCTGGCACTCCGAGCATGAGAAGATGACCTCACCAGTGTGACCTCTTTGGTGTAGAAGGAGTTCTGTCTTTGTTTTGAAAGATTTCTCACATTCTGAACAGGGAAAGATCTCCTCGCGGACGTGAGCTCTCCGATGTACGTACAGTTCTGACTTGGTTTGAAAAGATTTGCCGCACTCCAGACATGTCAAGGAGCTTTCATCCACGTGAAGTTTTTGATGTTCAGCAAGAGCGGATTTCTGAGTGAAGCGTTTGCCACAGTCTAGGCAGGAGATTGGAAGTTCATCCACATGGGTTCGCTGGTGGTTGACAAACGTGCGTTTCCGTATGAACCCCTGCCCGCACTCTGTACAAGTGTACAGCATTTTGCCCGTGTGGGTTCGCTGGTGTAGTAGGAGCGTATGCTTCCATGTAAAACCTTTACCGCACACCGTGCATATGTATGGAATTTTTTCCATGTGGGTTTTCTGGTGGACGGTGAGATCATACTTCTGCATAAAACTTTCTCCACACTCTGGACACGAGAAAGGAGTTTCACCCGTGTGAACCCTAAAATGCTCAGTCAACTGAGACTTCCTTTTAAAACGCTTCCCGCACTCTGAGCATGGAAAAGGTTTCTCACCGGTGTGGTTTAGTAGATGGCGGGCAAGGTTCGCATTGTCTGCACAAGACTTCCCGCATACCGAACAAGAAAAGGTCTTGACTCCAGCGTGAAGTCTTTGATGCCTAAAGAGGTTTGAGCTGGACTTGAAACTAATCCCGCACTCCGAGCACGAGAATGGACGCTCCCCGGTGTGCACTCTTAGATGCTTATCGAGAAATGACTTTGCTGAAAAACATTTTTCACAGTGAGAACACGGAAATATCTTCCCGACTTTATGGGTGGAAGAGTCTGAATTATTAAAGGAAGGTGGGTTTGACCGACCTTCTCTATGAAATCTTGGATGGGTATCTGAAGGAACAGTATTCGACTTGTCAGAGGATTCCCCAGGATTAGCGAGGTCCATTAACTTATCTGCATGGGAACGTTCAGGGTTAGGGTCTGGTGCCACGTCATTCGGAGATGAAATAAAGTGCTGTTGAAACGTGTTCCACCCGTTTGGACTATCTGTTAGAGAAAAATATTCAATTAATATGAGAAGTCTTCTGGTTTGTTGAGTGGTCAACATTTCCACAGAGCTCTGCCACGGAATTGGGTAACTGAAACTCTTAGGAGAACATAATTATCAGGATGTACAATACAACCAAACCACCAACTAGCGGTCACTTGGTCATGACGTACAAATTGCTATGTTGCGAGCATGGCCATGACCCATATGAGGTGCCGTATGCAAGGTGGGGAGACTTCCCTCTACTACACTCCTGCACATGTTACATACCCTTGACGTCCGGGCATGCTGTTCACTGGGCTGAACATCCTTTTACTCCTGACCCCTGCACACTGTACGTCATACATTCCTGAGTCCTGCATCCTCTACATTACGGAATACTGCACTCTATACTTTACACAACCCTGCCCCCCTGAATTCAGTATGTTAAACACTCTTGACTCCTGCACTTAAAAAGTGTTACTGAACCCCTAACAGTAAAATCAGTCTGTAGATGCAGTAAAGCATGCTTGTTATACTTCCTGTGGAACCGAAGGGGTTAATCCTCCGCATTGTGTAAAAAGGCTGTTTGATGCTGTCTTCTCTGTTCCTCACCTTGTTCAAGCGACCACTTCTTATCTCCTGAGAAGACAGACTTAACCGTGGGCATTTTGCACAGTCTCAGTTTGGTGTGTATTGCTAAAGAGTTTTTTTTTTCTTGGGAGAGTGCATGTGATCAGCACAGGGCCAATCAGTAATGGTCAGACAGAGGGTCAGGGGTTTTGAATCTTCCTAGAGCAGAA
The DNA here is from genome assembly GCF_062004578.1 of Staurois parvus. NCBI lineage: Eukaryota > Metazoa > Chordata > Amphibia > Anura > Ranidae > Staurois > Staurois parvus. The sequence continues at coordinate 5,445,535 of NW_028318245.1, read as the reverse complement.
AGAAAACTCCTCCTACAAGCTTTAGCTAGTGCTTGGCTGAACATTGATAGAAGCCACAAGACTGCTCTAACTTCTGATGAGAAAAGGTATTTAGCCGTTTATATTTACTAAAATAATTGCATTTCCATGTTCAGTGTACTCTGGGAGACCAGATATAGCGAATGCAGGGACTGGGGAGAGCGGATATAGTGAATGCAGGGTCCGGGGAGAGCGGATATAGTGAATGCGGGGTCTGGGGAGAGCAGATATAGTGAATGCGGGGTCTGGGGAGAGCAGATATAGTGAATGCAGGGTCCTGGGAGAGCAGATATACTGAATGCGGGGTCTGGGGAGAGCAGATATACTGAATGCGGGGTCTGGGGAGAGCAGATATAGTGAATGCAGGGACCGGGGAGAGCAGATATAGTGAATGCGGGGTCCGGGGAGAGCAGATATAGTGAAATCAGGGTCCAGGGAGAACGGATATAGAGAATGCAGGGTCCGGGGAGAGCAGATATAGTGAATGCGGGGTCCGGGGAAAGCGGATATAGTGAATGCGGGGTCCGGGGAGAGCAGATATAGTGAATGCAGGGTCCGGGGAGAGCAGATATACTGAATGCGGGGTCTGGGGAGAGCAGATATAGTGAATGCAGGGACCGGGGAGAGCAGATATAGTGAATGCGGGGTCCGGGGAGAGCGGATATAGTGAAATCAGGGTCCAGGGAGAGCGGATATAGAGAATGCAGGGTCCGGGGAGAGCAGATATAGTGAATGCGGGGTCCGGGGAGAGCAGATATAGTGAATGCAGGGTCCGGGGAGAGCGGATATAGTGAATGCGAGGTTCGGGGAGAGTGGATATAGTAAATTCAGGGTCTGGGGAGACTGGATATAGTGAATTCAGGGTCCAGGGAGACCGGATATAGTGAATGCAGGGTCTGAGGTTTAGTAACACTTTAAAACACTTTTGACCCCTACATGCAGTATGTTACATACCCCTGCACTCTGATGTTATTCATTTTAACCAATTCAATACCGGGCAATTTTACCCCTTCCTGCCCAGGCCATTTTTCAGGTTTCAGCGCTCTAACACTTTGACTGACAATTGCGCGGTCATACAACATTGTACCCAAACTAAAATTTTATTATTTTCTTCACACAACTAGAGCTTTCTTTTGGTGGTATTTAATTACCGCCGGGGTTTTTATTGTTTGCTAAATTAACAAAAAAGACCGAATATTTTGAAAAAAAAACACGTTTTTCTTTGTTTCTGTTATAAAAGTTTGCAAATAAATAATTGTTCTTCATAAATTTAGGCCGAGATGTATTCTACTACATGTCTTTGGTGAAAATAACCCAAATTAGGATGTATTTTTTAGTTTGTAGGAAAGTTATAGAGTTCACAAACTATGGTATAGATCTGAATATTGATCAATCCTGAAGTACTGACAGCCAATCTAATTTCTTGAGGTCCAAGAATGTCAGAACAGTACAGATATCCCCCAAATGACCCCTTTTTGCAAAGTAGACAGTCCGATGTCTGGCGAGTTTTTTGAAGTTGTATTTTTTTTGTCATAATTTTTTGTAAAATGAAGAAATAAAAAAAATTATTTTCACTTTTTTGTTTTTACATACTGTCACCAGTGCAGTACAGCGTCGTCATATAACTGGCATGGCGGTGATCAGGGACACTGATTGGTGACAGTGTGAAAAAAAAAATATATTTTTTTTTTTATTTTAAATTTTTTATTCAATTTTTTTTCTTTTTTTTAAGATTTTTCTTTATATTTCACTACTTTGGGGAAGTGATCAGTATTTTTTTTTTTTTTTTTGTGCTTAGCTGTGATTTGGCCACAGCTAATCACATGACATGTGCATGTGATTAGCTGTGACCATTCACAGCTAGACACTAGTATACAATGGATGGCATGAATGAAGCCATCCATTGTATACAACTGTTATGTGACCTGCTGTGATTGGTCACAGCAGGTCACATGGTACCGGCAACGGGGGCCGGTACTCAGATCTGTCATCGGCCATGTCCGAGATACACGGCCGGTGACAGATCGCGCCACTGCGCGGCTCTGCAAGTGCGCGAACTGCGCATGTGCGGGAGGACGCCATATGGCGGCCTCCCGGAAAGCGAATACATTTTTACAGATGCCATTTGGCCATAGGCTGGGCGTCAAATGGTTAAGGAGCAAGGACTAAACAGCACAGCAAGGAGACCAGAAAAGGCTGAAACCACACAACAGGAAGGTCCCACTACGGCACTGAGCAATTCCAGAACCACATGAAACCTGATTGGCAGACCTGGAACTGCGTATTGATGCTGATACAAGGGTGGTAGTGATGGAAGTTTGACATCTTCGCTTGGTCACTGGATGACCTTTTCCTGCCACTGTCTTCAACTCATTTGTAGGGAACATGATGTTATATTGAGGAATGGAGATGGACCTTTCATATGGTGTCCAGTATCTCCTCCTCATTTGTTGGGAACATGACGTTATATTGAGGAATGGAGATGGACCTTTCATATGGTGTCCAGTATCTCCTCCTCATTTGTTGGGAACATGACGTTATATTGAGGAATGGAGATGGACCTTTCATATGGTGTACAGTATCTCTTCCTCATTTCATGGTGAACCCTTGTTCTCTTCAAACATTCATGATGCAGAGCTTGCCAATAATTGTAAGATCACCCATAACTCCATTTCCCTCACTGGTGACTAATCTGTCTATAGATATAAACAGTAGCAGGATCTCCTGAGAGTTTGATGTAGCAGGGATCCTAAACATGCATTTTAAAGCTGCTATTCAGCACAGAGACTAACAGCATAGAAACACTTTAGCAGAGGTAGATGTATATGCTTAGTATTAGCAATAGTATGCATTCAATATTCACCTGTGTTGCTTTCTGGAGGTATGTCATTCTCCACACGGGGCTGATCACCTATCTCATATGTCTCTTCCTCTTTGATTTCAACTTTGATATAAATCTGGTCATCATCCTAAAATACACAAATATCAGCACATGGACACTAAATAGGGAGCATAAGTATACAAGGTGATGCCTTCATCTCCATCTACCTGATCAGGGATGGTATGATGTTCCTGTGTGGAATCCCGGGAATACAGAGGACGGGGACATCTCCCTGGTGGGTTCCCATGACTGGATCCATCTGTAGGAAACACACACTGACTGAATCCATTGTTTTTATGTGTTTATCAGATGATGGGGAATCTAGGTGGACCCTCCGTACTGCTCTCTCCTTTACAATAAAGCCTCCTCTTACCTGGTGATGTGAGGGGCGGCTGATCCTCTAGCATGAGATTCTCGTGGAGCTAATTATGACTATATGAAGGTCTACAGATCCTTGCTCATCAATTATTGGAATGTTTTTTGTATTTAGTGCCTAATACTCACCTGTGGTGATATTTAAGTATTCCTCCTGTTTAATATTTGCCGCCATCCCAACCTCTTCTGTAGACTGTTTATAATCCATCACGCACACCTCCTCTTCTTCTTCTTTAACCTCAACTTTCACATACATCTGTTCCTCGTGCTTAACCAATCGAATGATAGAAAATAACATCATGAAAATCTTATTACATTAGGCTTTGACTACATAGAAGATTATACTCTCATACCGTCTGGAGATACTTTTTTCTACCTGATCATGGTGAAGGATGGTGTGACCTTCCTGTGTGGAATCCCGGGAATACAGAGGACGGGGACATCTCTCTGGCGGGTTCCCATGACTGGATCCATCTACCTGATGATGGTGGGGGATGGTGTGATCTTCCTGTGTGGAATCCCGGGAATACAGAGGACGGGGACATCTCTCTGGTCGGTTCCCATGACTGGATCCATCTGTAGGAAACACACACACTGACTGAATCCATTGTTTCTATGTGTTTATCAGATGATGGGGGATCTAGGTGGACCCTCCGTACTGCTCTCTCCTTTACAATAAAGTCTCCTCTTACCCGGTGATGTGAGGGGCGGCTGATTGTCCATCATGACGTCCTTGTAGAGATCCTTGTGTCCTTCTAAATACTTCCACTCCTCCATGGAGAAATAGACAGTGACACCCTGACACACACAATGATACAGTCACCATCCAGACACCCCCCTTGTCTGTTACTGGAGAATGTCCCAGAATTCCCACTCACCTCTCCCTCTAGCAGCTCAATTATCTTCTTGGTGACTTGTAGAATCTACTTGTCTTTGCTTCTTTTGGTTGGAATGGTAGATGAAGGCACTTTGACAGTGAGACCACCACCGGTCTCCTCAGGAGGAAAACTCTAGAAGGTGTCCAGAGACGGCTGTATAGTATGGATTATCTTCAAACACAGCATCAGATGGGTGATGAGATCTCAAGAATACGAATTAGCAACTTTTGTCCTCTGTGTATGCAGCCATTACCCCTCCTCTACAGACATCCCTCCCACTCCTGCCATGTGACTTCCAGTTTCCTCTCCTCGCAGGAGACACATGACTATAGAACACCAACAGACTTGACTGCGGGCATCGCCAGTATCCAACATGGCTTCTGGGGGATCAAATACAAACACATATGACCTCACAGCTCATCCACCATGTTCTTTCTGCTCAGAGGTGGAGCCATTGCACAGTGTCCCAGAGCACCACAGGAAGTGCTTGTTAACCCTTCACCATCCAAAGTCTGAGTGTGTACTGGAAGTGCTGATTAAAGCTTCACTGCCTTGAGTTTTGAGAGCATATTAACCCTTCTGTAGCCTTCTTCCCATTCACCACCTATTAACCTTTTACTGTCCCATCCCATTCAATAAACATCAACCCTTCACTAGGTTCTTGAATTTATTGTGCATTAACCCTTTACTGGCTCACTTCTATTCAATGTAGGGAGTGAATGTACAATATATATATAAATTGATGGCACTATATTAGAACCTCTAATACATTTTTTAAAAAATGTACATCGACCCTTCATTGTCCCTTCTCATTCAGTGTATTTTAACCCTTTATTGCCCCTCTCCAATTCACTTTCCATGAACCCATTCTGCCCTCCCATTTAATGTATATTAACCCTTTATTAATCCATGTAATTCCTTGTTCATGAACCCTTAATTCCCTTCTACTCACTTTGCCTTATTAATAGAGATGAGTGATGTCATGTGACCTTCCAGAATCCTCCTCACCTCTCCGGTCAGGTCTGTGTTTTATTAAGAGGTAAGAGTGATGTCATGTGACCTCCCAGAATCCTCCTCACCTCTCCGGTCAGGTCTGTGTTTTATTAAGAGGTAAGAGTGATGTCATGTGACCTCCCAGAATCCTCCTCACCTCTCCGGTCAGGTCTGTGTTTTAATGATAGAGATAAGAGTGATGTCATGTGACCTCCCAGAATCCTCCTCACCTCTCCAGTCAGGTCAGGTCTGTGTTTTATTAAGAGATAAGAGTGATGTCATGTGACCTCCCAGAATCCTCACCTCTCTGGTCAGGTCTGTGTTTTATTAATAGAGATAAGAGTGATGTCATGTGACCTCCCAGACTCCTCCTCACCTCTCTGGTCAGGTCTGTGTTTTATTAATAGAGATAAGAGTGATGTCATGTGACCTCTCAGAATCCTCCTCACCTCTCCGTTAGGTCTGTGTTTTATTAAGAGATAAGAGTGATGTCATGTGACCTCCCAGAATCCTCCTCACCTCTCCAGTCTCGTCTGTGTTTTATTAATAGAGATGAGTGATGTCATGTGACCTCCCAGAATCCTCCTCACCTCTCCGGTCAGGTCTGTGTTTTATTAATAGAGATAAGAGTGATGTCATGTGACCTCCCAGAATCCTCCTCACCTCTCTGGTCAGGTCCGTGGTTTATTAATAGAGATAGGAGTGATGTCATGTGACCTCTCAGAATCCTCCTCACCTCTCCGGTCAGGTCTGTGTTTTATTAATAGATATGAGTGATGTCATGTGACCTCCCAGAATCCTCCTCACCTCTCCGGTCAGGTCTGTGTTTTATTAATAGAGATAAGAGTGATGTCATGTGACCAGAGGTAGGCAGGGTAAACGACAAAAGTCCATTTACGCCTGCCTGTCCATAGGGTTGCATGGACCTTCCAATCAGGTCAGCCTGAAAAAGACAGGTGGACCTGATCAGAACACCCATGTGAAAGGGGCCTAAGGCTGGCCATACACTATACAATTTCTGTCCAAAGTCTGCCCAATTTCCTTTAGATTTACCTTCAACTATGTAGTGCAAGGGCCTGCCTAACTGGATACAGTTGAAAGTGTTGTTTAAGTTTGACCTCATATTATATGGTTTTTGGTAAATCTAAAGCAAAATTCTCAAGAAAATTGTATAATGTATGGCCGGCCTAAGAAGGCAGCACTGGAATGAGAATCCTGGAGTCTGCATCCATATTTCTGCCTTGGTAGTATCGGTCTTGGTCAATCCATGTGAACATTGTGTTGGCCTACAGCATCATCCAGCTTTGTGCTTAGGGACCTTTAGGAGACCTGGGGCACTGCAAATAACAGGTTGAAGGACACCAACCAGGACATGAATGCAGTAGATGTGGTGTGGCTGGATGGGCCATATATAGTAATGGATGTCTCTGTGATGTGATAGCTGTGAAAGTATTATTGGAGCCCAGACGGATGGAAGTGGCAAGGGGCCTGGCCAACAGTGAGATTCTCAGTTCTTCTGGGTTCATGTTCATATTCCTGGCCCCAGTGCCGAGACAAGGTCTTATGGCACCCAAGATGAGAATACTAAAGTGTACCTTCTTTCCCTGAGCTTTATAACTTGGCACTAAATTAATTGAGCTCAATTATATATTTTATTTTCTATTTGTCCCTTTAATAAAAAAATAATTGAATTACGCCTCTAGAATCCAGGTTTTTGAATTTTTTTTTTAACTTGATGCTACAAACACTTCTCCAGCCCTTCGCTGCCTGGCACCTGCATCACTAGAATCTACAGAGCTGGGACAGCCATATCCAACTCTTAGCCTCAGAATAGATAGAAAGACAGGCAGAGAGTTGTTGGGGCCTCTACACTTGAGCTCCGAGGCCTGGGGCGTGTCCATGTAGATTAGCTGCATGTATGCACCTCATTTTTCTTTTCTGTTTGACCCAAAGATGTTCTGCACACATTTTAAAGCATGTTGGAAGTTCTTGTGCAAAAATACTCATCTTCAACAATCCTTTATCACCGATTGGGTAGACTTACAGGGCCCAGTACTCACCTGATCTGTGAAATTGATCTGGAACACTTGACTGTGTATAAGGTGGCCCTTATTGAGGTCAGAACTGTGGACTTCCCATACCTGCCTAATTAACTTTGGCATTGGATCAAGACTATTAAAGGGCTCCATGCTCTCAATTTTCCTTCCTCAAGGCAATCTCGTCTTCAAAGCAATCCTCTAGAGCAGGGGTCTTCAAACTTTCTAAACAAAGGACCAGTTTACTGTCCTTCAGAAGTTTGAGGGGCTGGTGTAGAAAATGACCTGGTGTCAGTAACAATGCCTCATCCTTAGAGTCAGTGGGAGGAATAGTGCCCCACGGGCTGGATAAAGGCAAGCAAAGAGCTATATCTGTCCCCTGGGCAACAGTTTGGAGACCACTGCTCAGAGTTCTGAGCTCTTTATTCTTGTTTTGTCACATACAAAAACAAGAATTTCAGACCACACAGGGACCCTTCCACTTATCTGAGAAAGGGTCCAGAAACATTACTTTTCTATGTGACCCTTTGAAACAAGATACTTGGTGTGCTGGTGATATATACACTATATTGCCAAAAGTATTGAGCCGCCTGCCTTTACACCCAGATGAACTTTAATGGCCCCCAGTCTTAGTCCGTAGGGTTCAATATTGAGTTGGCCCGCCCTTTGCAGCTATAACAGCTTCAACTCTTCTGGGAAGGCCGTCCACAAGGTTTAGGAGGGTGTCTATGGGAAGGTTGGACCATTCTTCCAGAAGCGCATTTGTGAGGTCAGAGGAGAAGGCCTGGCTGGCAGTCTCTGCTCTAATTCATCAAGGTGTTCTATCGGGTTGAGGTCAAGACTGTGCAAGCCAGTGAACTTCCTCCACCCCAAACTCGCTCCTCCATGTCTTTATGGACCTTGCTTTGTGCACTGGTGTGCAGTCATGTTGTAACAGGAAGGGGCCATCCCCAAACTCTTCCCACAAAGTTGGGAGCATGAAATTGTCTAAAATGTCTTGGTATGCTGACACCTTAAGAATTTCCTTCACTGGAACTAAGAGGCCAAGCCCAACCCTTAAAAAACAACCTTGCACCATAAGCACCCCTCCACCAAAGTTTACCCTTGGCACAATGCAGTCAGGCAAGTACCGTTCTCCTGGAAACCGCCAAACCCAAACATGTCCATCGGATTGCCAGACAGAGAAGTGTGATTGGTCACGCCAGAGAACACGTTTCCACTGCTCTAGAGTCCAGTGGCGGCATGCTTTACACCACAGCATCCGACGCTTTGCATTGCACTTGGTGATGGAAGGCTTGGATGCAGCTGCTCGGCCATGGAAACCCATTCCATGAAGCTCTCTACGCACTGTTGTTGTGCTCATCTGAAGGCCACACCAGGTTTGAGGTCTTTAGCTATTGACTCTGCAGACAGTTGGCGACTTCTGCGCACTGTGCGCTTCAGCATGCGCTGACCCCGCTCTGTCATGTGACGTGGCCTACCACATCGTGGCTGAGTTGTTGTTGTTCCCAGTTGCTTCCACTTTGTTATAATCCCACTAACAGTTGAGCATGGAATATTTAGTAGCCAGGAAATGTCATGGATGGACTTATTGCACAGGTGGCCACCTATCACGGGACCACACTTGGAGTCACTGAGCTCCTGAGAGCGACCCTTTCTTTCACAAATGTTTGTAGAAGCAGTCTGCATGCCTAGGGGCTTGATTGTATACACCTGTGGCCATGGAGGGGATTGGAACACCTGAATCCAATGATTTGGAGGGCGGGGCCAATACTTTTGGCAATTTAGTGCATCTTGCCTGTGATGAGGGAGACTCCATATTTTTTGGTCAATTTCATATTTTATGTTTATCATCTGAATTATTGCCTGGAAATCTGATGATGTCCTGAGAGGTAGGACTTTACAAGAAGGCAACTGATACAAAATGAACATAGAAAGAGCTTCTCCCTCATCGGAGGTCTCTGGTGTTCAATGAGCTCTCCATGCCACATGAAGCTTCTCCCCCATGGGAGGTTTCTGGAGTCCAATGAGCTCACCATGCCACATGAAGCTTCTCCCCCATGGGAGGTTTCTGGAGTCCAATGAGCTCACCATGCCACATGAAGCTTCTCCCCCATGGGAGGTGTCTGGTGTTCAATGAACTCTCCATTTCACATATAGCTTCTCCCCCATGGGAGGTGTCTTGTGTTCAATGAGTTCTCCATTCCACATAAAGCAATACTTACACATTTGGAGCAGGGAAATTGGGGCTTACTAGTGTAGATGACCTGCTATGGAGTGAGGCTGCATTTTTCTACAAAGGCTTTCCCACACCTGGCTTGTGTAGAGGCCTTGCAAACGCTTGGCTAAATTTTCTATAAGCCCTCTCTCACACTCTAAACAAGAAATTGGCTTTTCATCAAGCTTTGGACCATCAGATGGGCAACAAGGCTGGACCTAAATAGACTTTCCACATTAGGAGAAGAAGACTATTTTAGTCTTCAGAGTGCATCTTCTGGTCCTGAGGGAGATGCAAGTTCTCAGTGAAACTTTACACTCTACACATGCGGGACCATTCAAGGGGCGCATTGTGGCTCGGACATGTTCAGTGGGCACCTGGCTGTGAAGCTGCAAGGAGTCACAGTCAGCTGCCCACAGTTAAGATGCCGGCGCCTGGACCCAAAAATCGGCAAAGAGCCAGGTCAGGTGAGGGCACCGCTGGATCCTGGGACAGGTAAGCATGTGTTTTTTAAAAGTCAGCAGCTACAGTATTTTTGTTTACAGGGTGAAACTCCTTTTTAAGTATCTCAAAGAAATATGTAGAAACGCCAGCCCTGTGGCTTCCAAGCTTTGTGGGTCACTGACCTACAGAAAGTATGCAGGAAGTGAAGGCAGAATACCTGCTCACTACAGCTGTTCTACATCAGCAAACGAGAGTCCAGAAGCCAGGGGAGCACTATGACATCCAGATAAGTATTATTTTGTTTCCAAAGAAGAGGTCAGAAATGGCTCTCCATAAATTCCTTCCAGGACTATTTCCCTTTAATCTGCATACAAGTGTTTAACAACAACCAAAAAAAAAAACCCGAGAACACACAAATAATAAATGAAAACTTTAGTTATAAAAAGCAAAACATCTAGTTGATGCAAAAAAAGGCATTTGTCTAAATCAAAGTGTTTAAAACGTAAGTAAACTGTACAACAAACCAATGAGAAGCAAGTAGCGGGTTGCGGTAAGGACAACCTTACAGCTGCATTGATATTTGTAGATGAGATTTTCCATCATTGAGAGAGATTTATAGATCCATTCAACCAAGAACCTCTGTGGTCTGCAACTTCGTAGGCTTCATCAACCAATATTTCGGGTTCTCCAAGGAAGAATATTCCCGGAATTCTGGGTCCTGTCCCACACTCCACACAAGAAAAACGGTTCTTGGTGATGAGAGTGTTCTGATAGGGATGAGATTGTCTTTTTACGAAAACATTTCCTTCACTCGGGCTTCTCTTCGTGGAGCTTCATATGGGCATTGAGGCCTTTTTTCTGCATAAAGCGTTTGCCGCATTGAAAGCACAAAAAGGGCTTCTCGCCGGTGTGGATTCTCTGGTGTCTGATAAGTTCTGCATTCTTTATGAAAGATTTCTGGCATTCTGAGCATGAGAAGACCTCCTCCCCGGTGTGACTTCTCTGGTGTATTAGGAGTTCTTTACGGGTTTTGAATGATTTCTCACATTCCGAACATGGAAAGATCACCACGTGCATGTGACACCTCCGATGTACATTAAGTTCAGACTTGGTTAGGAAAGACTGGTTGCACTCTGTACATGTGTGCGTCATTTTGCCGGAATGTGTCCGCTGGTGCAGAAGGAAGGTATGTTTCCATGTAAAACCTTTCCCGCACACTGTACATGTGTATGGATTTTTGTCCATGTGGGTTTTCTGGTGGACGATGAGGTCATACTTCTGCATAAAACTTTCGTCACACTCTGGACATGAGAAAGGAGTTTCTCCCGTGTGAACTCTAAAGTGCTCAGTCAGCTGATATTTCCTTTTAAAACGTTTCCCGCACTCCGTGCACTCATGAGGTCTCTCTCCTGTGTGGTTCAGCAGATGTCGGGCAAGGTTCGCATTGTCTATGCAAGGCTTCCCACATACGGAACATGTAAAGCTCTTCACTCCAGCATGAAGCCTTTGATGTCTAAAGAGATTCGAGCTGGATTTGAAGCAAATCCCGCACTCTGGACATGAGAATGGACGCTCTCCAGTGTGCACTCTGACATGTTTATCGAGAGAGGATTTCGCTTTAAAATATTTTTCGCAGTGAGGACACGGAAACATCTTTTTTCCTTTATGGGTGAAAGAATCTGAAGATGGATTTGATGATCGATCTGCATGGGAATGTCCAGGGTCATCATTTGCATTGTAATCATTGTAATCTGGAGATGAAATTATACGCCGTTCAAAGGTATTCCACTCATTGTGTCCATCTGTTAGAGAAAAATATTCTATTAATATGAATTATTTACATGGGTTGCAGTAAGGAGTACTGTATGTTGGTCAAACGGTCAACAGTTTTTCAAAATTCTGCTTTGGAATTGGAAATGTAACACTAATTTAACCAAACTAACAATGGCTTACTTGGTCATGGTGCTCTGATGAAATTTCTATGGTGAGAAATAAGGATGGACCTTTCATATGGTGTCCAGTATCTCCTCCTCATTTGTTGGGAACGTGACGTTATATTGAGGAATGGAGATGGACCTTCCATATGGTGTCCAGTATCTCCTCCTCATTTGTTGGGAACATGACGTTATATTGAGGAATGGAGATGGACCTTTCATATGGTGTACAGTATCTCCTCCTCATTTGTTGGGAATGTGACGTTATATTGAGGAATGGAGATGGACCTTTCATATGGTGTCCAGTATCTCCTCCTCATTTGTTGGGAACGTGACGTTATATTGAGGAATGGAGATGGACCTTTGATATGGTGTCCAGTATCTCCTCCTCATTTGTTGGGAACATGACGTTATATTGAGGAATGGAGGTGGACCTTTCATATGGTGTACAGTATCTCCTCCTCATTTGTTGGGAACATGACGTTATATTGAGGAATGGAGATGGACCTTTTGTATGGTGTACAGCAGGGCTTGAAAAAGCCGCTCGCCAAATGCGAGGAGAAATTCTCTAGCGGCGAGCACAGATGATGGTGCGGCTGCGTTCCAAGCCTCATTGTGAAGCCGAGTTACGGTTTCCAGCTTCTTCGGCACCACCGCTGAGGGGACAGGTGCAGGAGAGGTCCGCTTTGCTCTGCTGAGAGGAGACACCCTCTCCACCGCCGCGGGGGACTCAACGAGTAAGTACTGTATTCATGTCATATCACTATAATGGAGTACAGGGGAGCTGGGATATACATTACTGTATACAGTTTTATATTTTGGACTCTTTATTCTAAAGAAAAATTTAATTTCATAAGCTTTAAGGGGGCGTGGTTGGGGCCAGGAAGGGGTGGGGTTGGAGGCGGACCTGTGAAAGGTTGGGTGGGGCAACTGGTAGAGAGTAAGGTTTGTGCCTGGCTACTAGGTCTAGACTCAAAATTGTAAGCCCTGGTGTACAGCATCTCTTCCTCATTTGTTGGGAACATGACGTTATATTGAGGAATGGAGATGGACCTTCCATATGGTGTCCAGTATCTCCTCCTCATTTGTTGGGAACATGACGTTATATTGAGGAATGGAGATGGACCTTCCATATGGTGTCCAGTATCTCCTCCTCATTTGTTGGGAACATGACGTTATATTGAGGAACGGAGATGGACCTTTCATATGGTGTACAGCATCTCCTCCTCATTTGTTGGGAACATGACATTATGTTGAGGAATGGAGATGGACCTTCCATATGGTGTCCAGTATCTCCTCCTCCTTTGTTGAGAACATGACATTAGGAAAGGTCCATCTCCATTTCTCAATATAACATCATGTTCCCAACAAATGAGGAGGAGATACTGTACACCATATGAAAGGTCCATCTCCATTCCCCAATATACCATCATGTTCCCAACAAATGAGGAGATACTGTACACCATATGAAAGGTCCATCTCCATTTCTCAATACAGTCAGGTCCATAAATATTGGGACATCTACACAATTCTAACATTTTTGGCTCTATACACCACCACAATGGATTTGAAATGAAACAAACAAGATTTGCTTTAACTGCAGACTGTCAGCTCATTTGTTGGGAACGTGACGTTATATTGAGGAATGGAGATGGACCTTTCATATGGTGTCCAGTATCTCCTCCTCATTTGTTGGGAACGTGACGTTATATTGAGGAATGGAGATGGACCTTTGATATGGTGTACAGAATCTCCATCTACCGTAGTTTACAGTACTTCCACTCTGCTTGGGTGAGCACTCTTGCTCATCCAAACAGGCGGCTAGAAGAGGCACAGGTGCTCAAGAAGCCACTGGGGTGCACAGTGGATACAAAGAATGCTATGAACCTGGAATGATGTAAACACGCAGAGTCATGGAAGATGCCTGGAAGCAGGAATGCTGAGGATCACAGGGGCACATGGAGACCATCTATAAAACATCAAGAAGCACAGGGGGCTTGGCAGCTAGCATGTTGACATGTTGCTAAATAGCCAAGAAACACGTTCCCTAACTCTTTAAGATACAGCCTGGTTAGCTGCACACTGTCAGCCTCATAGCGAAGGAAAGAGCCGGCACTGGAACAAGGCACAAGGGAGTATGAGGAGGAGTAGTTTCCTGGAAGGTTGCTTCAAAGGAATTTGTAAAAAAGCATTTTTTTTTTTTAAAGCTGATACTCAGTATTCAGGAAAATTAACAATGAGCAGCACAGAAACACGTTAGAAGAAGTAGATAGATCGACATCCAAATATACTCACCCATGCTACTCTCTGGAGATATATCATTCTCTGCACAGGGCTGCTCACTCATCTCATACGTCTCTTCCTCTTTGATTTCAACTTTACAAATCTGGTCATCATCCTTAAATGCAAACATCAATAAATTACTGTACTGTACATCACTACATGAAGACCATAAGTATGCATGGTAAGACCCTCATCTCTACTAACCAGTTCATCTTCCTGTGTGGAATCCCGGGAATACAGAAGACCGGGACTTCTCTCTGGTTGGTTTCTGTTACTGGATCCATCTGTAGGAAACACACACACCAACTGAATCCATTGTTACTATGTGTTTATCAGATGATGGGGGATCTAGGTGGAGCCTCCGTACTGCTCTCCTTTACAGTAAAGTCTCCCGGTGATGTGAGGGGTGGCTGATTCTCCATAAGGATGTGATTGTAGAGATCATCTTACCTGATGAGGTGAAGGCCTACATATCCTCAATCATTACTCCATATACCGGAACAGTTTGTGTTTAGTGTTCATTACTCACCAGTGCTAATATCTAGAGAAGGCTCTTCCTGTTTGATTGTCCCCATCATCTCATCCTGCTGATAATCCATCACGCATACCTCCTCTTCTTCCTCTTTAACCTCAATTTTTAAAAACATCTGTTCTTCGTGCTAAACCAACAGAATGATACAAATTACATTTTTAAAACGTGTAGATCAAAGGTTAAAACTTCATAGAAAAGTATAATCCAAGATAGTTATTTTTGGGGTCTATTCATCTACCTCATCATGGTGAGAGATGGTGTGATCTTCCTGTTTGGAACCCCGAGGACGGCGACATCTCTCTGGTGGGTTTCTCCTATTGGAGCCACCTGTTGGAAAGACATACACTGATTGAATATGTAAGGGGTGGTACGATCATTAGAGTTATACTCCGTACTGATAGGGCATTATAAATTCTCCCAGATGCATGTCTATATGAATATTATTCTTTTACGAGAAACTCTGTACTCACTCTTCATGGATCATCCAGACCAGGTTGCTTTCTCTACTTGGTCACAACTAGGTGTTGATTTAGGAGTGTATGATTTTATTAGTATGTATATATAAATTGACTTTTTTTTTAGGCTTTCTGAATTAATTGACTCAACTTGTAGAAGTCCCTCAACAGATTGTTCCATTTACTTCACACTCTTGACATCCGTTAGTTATCCTCTTCCTCGTTAGTACATTCACAGGATCTTTTCTGGTGCCTTTTTAATAGGGTGATGATTGGTGATGCTCATTAAGGTGAACTTTACTATAGGCTACAGCTGTAAACTTCTAGACCATACAAAAGGGATAACAGGCGCATGGTGAGGCAGTCCATGTATGTTTGATGAGTTCCAAATGGGCAGGGGTAAAGGTAGTCCAGTAGGCACTAAGGGCAAGCTGCATAGGAGTGAAGCACAACTTCTAGACCAGCGTTTTAACTTTTTCAACAAAGAGGAACCCTTGAATTAACTTTCTGGACTCCTTATGATGTATTAGCATTATCATCAGTGGAAGGAATGCTCCTCACACTTGTGCTCATTGTGAAGAATTACCCCCTTACAGATAGCTGAAAAGATCAGTGGTGTCAGTGGGAACTGAGAGGCAGAAATTGCTCCTTGCTAAAGGAACCTCCGTAGGAACCCTAGTTGAAAAACCCTGATCTAGAAAGGTCAAATATTGTTTCGCTTTAGTCCTCCAATCTACTCTAACCATGCTCACATGTATCAATAATAGTTAGTCACATTAAACTGGACTTGTTCTGTTAAGCTGAAGATGTTTCTTGACTTCTCCAACAAATTTCTCCGCTGAAGTTCCTTGTCATAGCTGGTAGTAATTAGTCACATTCAATTGGACTTGTAATGTTGAAGCCATTTTGTAGCTTCTCCAAGCCTCTTCACTACTAAAGAAGTGTTTTGGAGAAGCTTCGAAACAGCTTCAGCACTCCAGAACAAGTCCATTTGAATGTGGGTAACTACTACTATCTGTGACAAGGAATATTTCAAGTTCAAATCCTTTACATCCAATGGGTTAGGTTGTTCTCATTTATCCAGCCTCTTCTCTACTGAAGCTCCTTGTCATGGTTAGTCATGGTGGACGCCCTCTGATGAAGTGCCGTAGCACGAAAGGCCTCAGGAGGAGCCAGTAGCAAGTGTGACTTCCCGACCACTGAGACCACGAGGAGGTCCGGTGGTCTCTGATCTTTACCTCTGCCGGGTTAGTACATGTTTTAATTTTTTTCACACTTACCAGTCCGCTTTATGGCCGATGGTATTTGTATGCACATGTGACCCTGGCTGTATTATTATTGTTGATCCAATAAAGTTTTGAACCTATTACACTATTGGCGCTCCCTCTTTTCTTTGACCCTCTTGTTGGAGGGCTTCAGATCCACATCTACCACTTCTGGGGTACCTGGAACCAGGAGGGGGACCCCTGTCTACCTATCATTTGGGGCAAGAGGGCTCTCTGGACCTGGAGGGATATATCACTACACCCAAAGCTGATGTCAGTGTTTAAGAGGGATGGTCTATGTGTTCTCTGGATCTGCATGCCTGGCTGGTCATCCGGATAAAATTACACACATGCGCATTTAAAATGCGCGGTCGGTGAGTGCGCATTTTTTCTGTTTGATTCCAGTCACCTAATGAGGAGGAGGCCTTCATATGTTTGAATATTTTATTGTGAAAGGACTGTATGAACTATCTCACTTTTATCTATTTAACTACATTACAGCGCTGCACTATATATTTTATGTTCTGTAATGTGGAAGATGTTTTGTAGCGTCTCCAAACCACTTCTATGCTGAAGAAGTGGTTTGAGAAAGCTTGAAACCTCTTCAACATTCCAGTTGAATGTGGTTAACTACAGCTACACATGACAAGGAGCTTTAGGGAGGAAGTGGCTTCGAGAAGCTATGAAATGTCTTCAACATCAAAGAACAAGTCCATTTGAATGTGACCAACTACTACTAGTTGTGACAGGGAATATTTCCTGGGTCTAAATCCTTTAAATCCAAAGGCATGTTTGGGTTATTCCATTTATCCAGCCAAGTCTTCTACTAAAGGTCCTGGTGAAGGCTAGTAGGTAGTTAGTCACACTCAACTAAACTCATTCTGTAATGTGGAAGATGTTTCGTAGCTTATCCGTGCCACTTTCACCCTGAAGAAGTAGGTTAAAGAAGCTTTGAAACCTCTTCAAAATTCCAGTTGAATGTGACTAGCGACTGCTAACCATGACAAGGAGCATCAGTGGAGAAATGGCTTGGAGAATACGAAACATCTTCAATATCAAAGAACATGTCCAGTTCAGCATGACTAACTACAGCTAGACATGACGAGGAGCTTCAGAGGAACTATGAAAGGTCTTCAACACTACAGAACAAGTCCAGCTGAATGTGATTAACTACAGAAAGAGATGACAAGGAGCTTCAAGGGAGGAAGTTGCTTTGAGAAGCTATGAAATGATTTCAACGTCAAAGAAAAGTCCATTTGAATGTGAGTAACCACTACTAGTTGTGACAAGGAGCTTCAGTCAATAAATCTCCTGGAGAAGCAATGAAACATCTTCAACACTACAGAACAGGTCAAGCTGAATGTGAATGACTATGGCTAGACATGACAAGGAGCTTCAGCAAGGAATTGGCTTGGAGAAGCTATGAAACGACTTCAACATCAAAGAAAAGTCCATTTTAAGATGAGTAATCACTACTAGCCTTGACAAGAAGCATCAGTGAAGAAGTGGTTTGGAGAAGCTACAAAACATCTTCAACATCACAGAACAAGTCCAGTTGAATGTGACTAACTGCTCCTAGCCGTGACAAGGAGGAATCCCTGGGTTCAAATCCTATGGCACGATTAGATTTCCCTTTTATCGCTAGTTCTATAGGTCAGGATTGGATGACAGGTTCCCTGGGGAATACGGCCATCACCACCACGTTCCTCATGATGGGCAAACCAACCATTCAGCTATACTTTGATGATAAAGTTCTTCCAAGGAGGTGGAAGAAATGGACGCTCCTCCCCCACATTCTTCCTCACCCCCAATTATCACCATAAGGTTGATCAACCTCCCACCTCACCCTCCTGTTTGAAGCCAACCACCAGGGTGAGCTGTGGGTTGCCACAGATTCCACAGAAAGAGTGATCTTTCTACTTTACGGGCCCTAACATTAACCCATTCGCTGCCAGGGTTGTTTTTGCATATTTTTTTTTTATTTGTACACATGTTGAAAAAATCATTTTACGCCTAAAAATTGCATGAACCCCCAAACATGATATATTTTCTGACAGCAGACACCCTAGAGAATAAAAAAGTGATAGTTCCAATTTTTTTATGTCACACGCTATGACCGCAAAGGTCTAGGAAATGCAAAATTTCAGTAAAAAAAGTTAATTTTGGGGCACACAAGAGCAATAAATCACCCGATTTCTTTTTTTAGTAAAACCTAAAAGATGAAGTTGCACCGAGTGAATAGATACCAGACATGTCAAACCTTAAATTTGCATGCGCCCGTGGCGACAAACTTTAGTACCCGATATTCTCTATAGGCGATGCTTTAAAAGCCCCCTATAGGTCATCAGTTTGGCATTACGGAGGAGGTCTGCTGCTAGAACTATTGCTCTGACTTCGGCATGCATGTAATATGTATTGCAATCGGCATTTTCATGTGTAGGTGCCCTTGACATGTGCGTTTACATATGTGGAACCTCAAAAAATATTTGGGGGGGGGGGCTTATGTACTTGGGCATAACTTTAACTTTTTACAATTTTTTTTTCTTAACTGTATTTTTCATCACATAGGGGACAAAAAGTCCCCACTGTGATGATGTTTTTGATGTATTTATTGAGATATCCGGGGTCCAAAATACCCTGGATGTCTACTCTGCGACATTTCCTATTTCTGATGCACGTCGCATACCACTGGCAAAAGTCAATCGTTTATTGGTTGCGATCCGCCCAATCGTAACATTTTAACACTGATCAGATGATGGGGGATCTAGGTGGACCCTCTGTACCGCTCTCCCACTTCTACAATAAACTCTCCTCTTACCCCTTGACGTGCGGTGCGGCTGATTTTCCATCATGACGTCCTTAATTGGAAAGGTAGGTGGAGGCACCTGGATGGTGACACCACCACTGGTCTTCCAAGGAGGAAAACTCAAGAAGGCGCCTGGTGACAGCTGTAGAGCAGTATGGATTTTCTCCACACTCAGCACAGGATGGGTGATGGGATCTCAGGAATAGGGATTAGGAACCTTTGTCCTCTGCGTGTGCAGCCATTACTCCTCCTCTACAGACTCCCCGCCCACTCATGCCATGTGACTTCCAGGTTCTTGCTTCCACAGTAGACACATGACCATGGAACACCAACAGTCCTAAGTGTGGGCAGTGCCAGTGGTCAACATGGCCTCCAAGGGATCAGATACATGGGCGCATGTGACATGTCATGTGATCCTCCTCCATGTTGTTGTGGCCAATGACTGCTCGGAAGTGGACCCCGCACTTCCTTTGCTTTTCAAACGTTCCTTTAAGGATTTCTTGACTTTTGTTCACCTTTTTTTGGTAGAATGTATTTTTTTGATCTTGGTACTTATCCACGCCCCCCCCATTATTGTACATAAACACTTCAGCCCTGGATCACACCGGTGCGATTTGTCATGTGATTTGACAATTTGCACCCCGCTGCCGGCAATGGAACTGTTCAAATGTCCGCGACTCATGTCACAGCGACTTTGAAAAAGGGTTCCTGCACTACTTTTTTCCGATTTCGCTTCAACTTGCATTGACTCCTGTTAAATGAAGTCGCAGACCGCAGTGGAATCGGAGGTACAAAACGCACTGATCTGCAGCTTTGAATTCACGTGTGCGTTTTTTGATGCATTTTCATGCATTTTTTTTGTAGGAGGAGCACGTAACCCCACCAAAAACGCACGGACATGTGCTCTTGGTGCATTTTTGCTTCCAATAAAGTCTATTGATCCCCCCAAAAAAATAAAAATAAAATAAACTTCCTCCTTGAAAAAGAGTCCCTGCACCTCCTCCAATGGAGGAAAGTGCGGGGGTGTCAGCGGGACCCATAGAGCTCAGATCCATTGTCCTGCTATCTCGCTCTTCTGAAGATGAGCCAAAAAAATGCACAAATGTCAACCCAGCAAAAGAACTGAGAACCGCAGAAACACTCAAAGGAGAAAATAATTATCCCTCCCCTCCTGGGTGACTGTTCCTGCAGACTATCCCTCCTCCCCTCCAGGGTGACTGTGTCCCTGCAGACTATCCCTCCTCCCCTCCTGGGTGACTGTTCCTGCAGACTATCCCTCCTCCCCTCCAGGGTGACTGTGTCCCTGCGGACTATCCCTCCTGGGTGACTGTTACTGCAGACTATCCCTCCTTCCCTCCTCTGTTCCTGTAGACTATCCCTCCTCCCCTCCAGGGTGACTGTGTTCCTGCAGACTATCCCTCCTCCCCTCCTGTGTGACTGTGTCCCTGCAGACTATCCCTCCTCCCCTCCAGGGTGACTATTCCTGTAGACTATCCCTCCTCCCCTCCAGGGTGACTGCGTTCCTGCAGACTATCCCTTCTCCCCTCCTGGGTGACTGTGTCCCTGCAGACTATCTCTCCTCCTTCCCTCCTGGGTGACTGTGTCCCTGCAGACTATTCCTCTTCCTTCCCTCCTGGGTGACTGTGCCTCTGCAGAATATCCCTCCTCCTCCGCTCCTGTGTCTCTGCAGACTATCCCTCCTCCCCTTCTGTGTGACTGTGTCCCTGCAGACTATCCCTCCCGTGTGACTGTGTCTCTGCAGACTACCCCTCCTCCTCCTCCTCTTCTGTGTCTCTACAGACTATCCCTCCTCGTCCTCCCCTGCTATGACCTGCAGACTATGCCGCCTCCTCCCCTCCACTGTGATTGTGTCTCTGCAGACTATCCCTCCCCTCCAGTGTGACTGTCTCTCTGCACACTGTCCCTCCTCCTCCCCTCCTGTGTCTTTGCTGACTGTCCCCCCTCCTCCCCCCTTTCTGTTTTACTGTGTCTCTGCAGACTATCCCTCCTGTTTTGCTGTGTCTCTGCAGACTATCCCTCCTCCTCCCCTCCTGTGTCTTTGCAGACTATCCCTTCTTCTCCTCCCTACCTGTGTCTCTGCAGACTATACTGTACCTCCTCTCCTCCTGTGTCTCTGCAGACTATCCCTTCTCCTCCTCCCTACCTGTGTCTCAGCAGACTATACTGTACCTCCTCTCCTGTGTCTCTGCAGACTATCCCTCCTCCTGTGTCTCTACAGACTATACCTCCTCTCCTCCTGAGTCTCTGCAGACTACCCCTCCTCCTCCCCGCCTGTGTCTCTGCAGACTATTCCTCCTCCTCTCCTCCTGTGTCTCTGCAGACTATCCCTTCTCCTCCTCCCTGCCTGTGTCTCTGCAGACTATCCCTCCTCCTCTCCTCCTGTGTCTCTGCAGACTATCCCTTCTCCTCCTCCCTGCCTGTGTCTCTGCAGACTATCCCTCCTCTCCTCCTGTGTCTCTGCAGACTGTGCGTTGTGTTTACTGGAGGCACAGGAGTACAGCAGCCACAGCAGCAGGGACTCAGCTCAGGTGTAGTGACACGTTCCCAAAATGCTGAGCATTTTAAAAATTGTTGGCAATTAAAAGAGCTTTCTCCTGATTGGCCGGGGTAAAGCCCAGAGGAGATCTAGGGCTGGATTGGGGAACAGGTGGGTGACACTGAATTTTTTTCAGCAGGGAGATGTAGAAGAGTATGGAGGTTCTAGAGGAGCTCAGTTGGGACGGATCCTACTTCAAGAAACACTCCACCAATGAGCTGGACATAGATGGCAGTGGAATATCCAGGTGTAATGGGCTGATGAGCTGGGGATGGAAGGACATGGACACTTCCAGGGAGACCTAGTGCAAAGCTGCATTGGGGATGGAAGCAAAATATTCCCTATGCACACGTCCCTAAAGGTGGCTGTAAAATTAAGTGGGTGCTGCAGAGACTGCCGGCTGGAAACCGAAGACATTCACGAGAAGTAGGTTACCAGCACACCAAGGACCTCCAGTACAGCTCCACAGCTTTATTCAGTGGTCATATCATAGCGACGTTTTGGAGCCTTGCAGAACCCCTTCATCATGCATGGTCACCATAACTATGATGTGATCGCTGAATAAAGCTTTGGACCTGTTCTGGAGACTTTGGACCTGGTGTGCTGGTGACAGCTCGCATCGGGGATGGAGACACAAGTGCTGTTTGAACCAGGAACACTTCCAGAGACATCCTAGTGCTAAACATTAAAAATGTACAACAAGAAGAAAATAGCAAAAAAATCCAGTGTATTACTCAATTTTTTTAATCCAACCACATTTTTGTTTCTCTTCTACCATGGTACTCGAACCAGCGGTGGTATTGGAGTTTTAGGTTACATTCCCCCAATGATAGACTCTATACCCATCTATGTGGTTCATATAGACTGCAGCATTTTTTACTATTATACAGGTTTTTTTCCAGTAAACGTGAGCCTTGGCTGATGTTCCTACCTCACCATAACCCTCCTGGAATGTAAAGACAATCTGTATGGTGAATAAAACACTGAGAATTGCACCATGTATAACAAATGTTTACTTTTTTTATATAATTATAAGACAACCTTAGCAATTATAGTCATAGAAAGCTCTTATTTACAAAAATTTGCTCCTTGATATCTTTGGTGCTCCACAGCTTTGCATTACTCAGTAGTGCGTAGAGCACTAAACAGGATGAGAAGCTCCAGAACATTGTAGAAAGGTGACCTTCTTCTCTTTTGAGTCTCTTGTGAATGAGGAGAACATGGTTAGTTTATTATGACCTTTCTTGAGAGGAAGTCCTGATAATGTGTTGAGATGCACTTTGCCCAAAAGCTGTCCACACAGATGCACCACAACACAGATATCTTTGAGAGGGCTAGTGAGAAGAAGCAAAGTTGACATGGTTAAAAGGAACGAGAAGGCATAGTATGGTTCAAAAAGTAAGGTGGTCTGACAGATGTTAAAATGTCTCCTCTTTATCCATTGGACAGAAGATTCCAGTTCATGTTGCTCACCACCATCAGCCGGTGTTCATTCTCCATTGTTGTAGAAGATGCTCTTCCAATGGAAAATGTTTGTCATACTTCAGATATCAGAACACCTTCCCTTCGAAGTGATGTCTCAAACAGGTATTGAGGCGTTCCCCATGTAAGAAACAACTACGGCACTCAGATCATGAACTCAGAAAAGCTCCAGAACATTGTAGAAAAGCAAGCTTCATTTATTTTGGGTCTTTTGTGAATGTAGAGTACATGGTTGGCTCATTATGATCTTACTTGGATGGAGGTCCTTGCAGCATGTTGAGATGCACTTTGACCAAAAGTCTGTCCATATAGGTGCACCACAACAGAGATATCTTCGAGAGGGCTGGAGTGTAGAAGCAAAGTTGACACAAGTGTGGAAAATGTTTGTCGCACTTCAGACATCAGAAGACCTTTGCTTCGAAAATGATTGTCAAATGGGTATTGAGGCCTCCTCCATGTGAGAAACAACAACGGCGCTCAGAACACAAGCTCATAAAAGCCCTTCTCTCCAGTGTGACTTCTCTGTTGGCTAACAAAATGGCAGTTTTGTAAAGAATGGTTTATTTGCACTCCCAAGACAAAAAGACCTCCTGCCAGGGGAAATTTTTTTTTTTTTAGGTATGACACATCTTAAGTTTTCTTCCCAAAGCTTCCTTCACCATGAACATGACACTTACGTCTATTCTTTGTGGAGTTTTATATGTTGGGCAAGGCTAAATTTCTGCTTGAACCGTTTGCCACAATTCGGACAAGGAAAAGGACGCTCGTTCGTGTGTGTCCTTTCGTGTTTGAGGAGTATACCTCTTCGTGTAAAACCTCTCCCGCATTCTGCACATGTATACGGCATCATGCCAGTGTGGGTTCGCTGGTGTCTGAGGAGTGTTCCTTTCTCTTTATAGCACTTTCCACACTCCAAACATGAAAAAGGAGACTCACCTGTGTGAACTCTCAGATGTATCATGAGATAACTACGCCGTTTAAAACACTGACCACACTCTGAGCATGAATACGGCCTTTCACCGGTGTGAATTCTTTGATGTTGGACAAGACCTACTTTGTCTCTGAAAGACATCTGGCATTCATGAACATGAATAGGGGTACAGACCAGTGTGCAGGCACTGATGTGCAATGAGATGTGCCTTTCTGTTAAAACATTTATCACACTCCGGACATGGAAACATCTTATCGCTTTTATGTTTAGCAGTACGTGATTTTTTAGAAGAAGGATCCTTAGGAGTAGACACGTCTGGTGCACAATCCACACTGTGACCTTTTGGATAGCTATTTAGGGAAACAGCATGGGATCTGTCAAAAGACTCCTCAGGATTTAAAAGAACCATCGACTTACTCACACGATAACATCTGCTCTGTATGTATGGAGTAACGGGCTTCACTTTTGAAGAATACTGGGCAAAGTTATTGTCTTCTGTGCTGTGACCTTGAGATGAAATAGGATGTACCTCCAAGGAATCGAGGAAGCCATGTGAACCTGCTGGAAATAAATGTTTTAAGAATAGGTCACAGTGTGCATAGATTAATGACATTTTCAGATTGAGGAATGTAGATGGACCTTTCATATGGTGTACAGTATCTCCTCCTCATTTGTTGGGAACGTGATGTTATATTGAGGAATGGAGATGGACCTTCCATATGGTGTACAGTATCTACTCCTCATTTGTTGAGAACAGGACGTTATATTGAGGAATGGAGATGGACCTTTCATATGGGATACAGTATCTCCTCATTTGTTGAGAACATGATGGTATATTGAGAAATGGAGATGGACCTTTCATATGGTGTCCAGTATCTCCTCCTCATTTGTTGGGAACATGATGGTATATTGAGAAATGGAGATGGACCTTTCATATGGTGTCCAGTATCTCCTCCTCATTTGTTGGGAACATGATGGTATATTGAGGAATGGAGATGGACCTTTCATATGGGATACAGTATCTCCTCCTCATTTGTTGAGAACATGATGGTATATTGAGGAATATTGAGGAATGGAGATGGACCTTCCATATGGTGTCCAGTATCTCCTCCTCATTTGTTGGGAACATGACGTTATATGGAGTAAAGTGCCTCATCTTCATCTGACACATAATGATCCATAAACCATTAAAGTACTCAAAAGTTCCAACCAAATGGAGCATTTACAAGGAATTGGCCAATTATCATTTGTTACAAAAGTAGAACATGACTGTTTCAGCTGTTGATTAAATAGGTATTGTAGAATTTTACTTCTTCAATTAAAACTGGCATCTCTACTCCACGTACAATAAAGTCTCCTCTTACCCGGTGATGTGAGGGGCGGCTGATTGTCCATCATGACGTCCTTGTAGAGATCCTTGTGTCCTTCTAAATACTCCCACTCCTCCATGGAGAAATAGACAGTGACATCCTGACACCTTATAGGAACCTGACACACACAATGATACAGTCACCATCCAGACACATCCCTTGTCTGTTACTGGAGAATGTCCCAGAATTCCCAGCACCGCTCACCTCTCCTGTCAGCAGCTCAATCATCTTGTTGGTGACTTCTAGAATCTTCTTCTTGTCAATTCTCTTTGCTACCAGTAATTGAATTGGAGGAAGTGCAATGGTCCTAGAGTCAACGGACTTTACAGAGGGACTCTATAATTATAATAAAAACCAATGTTATGTTACACATCCAGAATTCTCCTCACCTCTCCGGTCAGGTCTGCGTTTTATTAATAGAGATAAGAGTGATGTCATGTGACCTCCCAGAATCCCCCTCACCTCTCCAATTAGCAGGTAGATGATGTCTAGGGTGAGATTCAGCATTATATCATTGAGATGAATGTTCTTCTTTTCTTTTTTCACATAATTCAGAATGTGGTGATTGTCCGTAATGATGTCCTTGTAGAGGTCCTTGTGTCCTTCTAAATACTCCCACTCCTCCATGGAGAAATAGACAGTGACATCCTGACACCTTATAGGAACCTGACACACACAATGATACAGTCACCATCCAGACACATCCCTTGTCTGTTACTGGAGAATGTCCCAGAATTCCCAGCACCTCTCACCTCTCCTGTCAGCAGATCAATGATCTTCTGGGTGACTTCTAAGATCTCCTCCTCACTGATCTTCTTTGATAGCTGTGATTGCAACGGAGGAAGTGTGATGGTCATATGATCAGTATTCTTTACAGAAGGGCCCTGTATTTAAATAAAAGAAAAACTGTGATGTCATGCGACCTCCCAGAATCCTTCTCACCTCTCCGGTCAGGTCCGTGTTTTATTAATAGAGATGAGAGTGATGTCATGTGACCTCCCAGAATCCTCCTCACCTCCCCGGTCAGCAGGTAGATGATCTCCAGGGTGAGGTTCAATATCCTCTCAGTCATGTGACTTTTATCCATCCTCAGTAACGTGTTTTGGTTTTGTTCATCCCTCGTGTCTTCAGCAATCTGAAAATCTGCAGTAATTACATAAGAAATGCATTTAATTTGGCAATTTCCTTCATTTGCAGTCTTCCATAGACT
Organism: Staurois parvus; assembly: GCF_062004578.1. NCBI lineage: Eukaryota > Metazoa > Chordata > Amphibia > Anura > Ranidae > Staurois > Staurois parvus. The sequence goes on along the minus strand of NW_028318245.1, from coordinate 5,418,867 downwards.
TGGAAAGTTATCCCAGCATTGTGTGTGGACCGGCGTTGTAACCAAGAGTAAAGGCCAACCATGCCAAAAGGGTTAAACCACTTTAACGCCATGAATAAGATGAACCTACACTTTACCCCTACCTAAGTCAAGTCACAGGAGAGACCATGAGGCATCTACTTCTCTTCTGCTCGTGATCACCCACCACCACCAAGTCCCTCTCCCCCACCTTTCCTCAATGGAGTTCTTAACCAAGCAATTGCCAGCTCATGTTCAGTCACATGCGGGCAGGTGGAGCATGCACAGACCTGGAGCAGAGGAGATCAGGTGGGGTGTGCTCAATTATTGATCTTCTTTCCTGCTCTAAAGACATCTTTGACTTCAGAATTTCTCCAGTTGGTGGTCCAGAACAGTTTATGAATCACCATCTGTGGAATGGAGAACAGTGTATGAGCATCAATCATAGAGAACAGTGTATGACCACCACCTATCGAGAAGAGTGTATGGATATCATCGTCAGAGCTGTACCAGGAAACGACAAGGCCACCTGATCTTGAGAGTCACATGATCAGCCCCAGCCACATGGTGGAGGCCATTTTCTTGTAGCCAATCTGTGCTCACAGCCAATGGACACATTATATTAACCCTTTACTGCCCCATCCCATCCATTGTACAATAACCCTTTCCTAAGTACAACCTATGTACATTAACCCTTTACTGCCCCAACCCACCCTATGTACATTAACCCTTTACTGCCCCAACCCATCCTATGTACAATAACCCTTTACTGCCCAAACCCATCCTATGTACAATAACCCTTTACTGCCCCATCCCATCCTATGTACAATAACCCTTTCCTAAGTACAACCTATGTACATTAACTCTTTACTGCCCCAACCCACCCTATGTACATTAACCCTTTACTGCCCCAACCCATCCCATGTACATTAACCCTTTACTGCCCCAACCCATCCTATGTACATTAACCCTTTACTGCCCCAACCCATCCCATGTACATTAACCCTTTACTGCCCCAACCCATCCTATGTACATTAACCCTTTACTGCCCCAACCCATCCTATATACAATAACCGTTTACTGCCCCAACCCATCCTATGTACCTTTTACATCCCCCTCTCATCTACTGTACATTAACTCTTTAATGCCCTTTGTTCCTGCTGGGTGTCTGCCCTGCTGTGTCAACCCTGGACTTACCCCATGTTGCTGCTGCCTATCTTGGATCAATATACACCTTACATGTGATTCCTCTCTGTGATCTCTCTCTCTCTCTCTGTCCTCCAAGTCCACCATTGTCCTCCCCCACCCAAATTACATTAACCACTCACTGCCCCCCTCCCATTCATTGTAAATTAACCCTTCCCTCTCACCTCCCCCACTCACTGTACATGATTAACCCTTTACTGCCCCCCCTCCCCCACTCAAAGCGCATTAAAATATACCTAAGGGCAAATTTCTTTTCTTTTTCTACGTTTTGGATAGAGTGGAGGTGAGTTGAGACCCCCTTTCGGGTTTTATTGCTGTCTGTGCCCCCCCCATTAGGGAGAAAAGAAAATCCCAAATTTTTGGGTTGTCCACAGAAAAGTAATAGAGGGGAAATCTTCCAATGGGGACACTAGTTCTGGTGACCTGGGGGGTCCTCAAGGATTTCCCTTAATTTGCACTTCCTGTTTTAGCTCCAGGAGAGGAAGTGAAGGGAAATCTCCCCAATGGGGCACAGGTGGCAAATAAAATACATTGACCGGGGTCATAACCCTTGCTTACTCTATCCAAAAAAAAAGGTTTGCTGAGAGATCTACTATTTACTGTCCCCTCCCCCACTCACTGTACATTAATGACCCATTCACACTTGTGCAACTTGAAATGCGATTTTGAGGTCCAAAGGCGCATGACAAGTCGCACCCCATGTTTCCCAATGAGTACCATTTATAGCTGTGAGAATTCAAGTACTTGAAATTAGTTCCTGTACTACTTTGTTCCGACTTTCATGCGACTTGATGGCCATAGATTTCAATGTAAACCCTCCAAAGTCACATGAAAGTCGCACCTGAATGATGCACATGCAACTTGGGTACGACTTTGTAGAGCATAAACAATCATCCTTGGTCAAAACCAAAGTCCTACTGTAAAGTCGTAATGAATTTTTTTTTTTTGCCATCTATGTCCCACTTGGGAGAATTCCCTTCACTTCCTGTCCCATTGCCGAAGCAGGAAGTGAGAGGAGACACCTCCAAAGTGAGGAGGTTGTCATCAGAACTATGTGTCCCCATTGGAAGGATTCCCCTCCACTACTGTTCTGGTGACAACCCAACATTTGGGGGATGATGGTAAACAGGAGATATAGAGCTACTTTAACACTTTACTGCCCCCACCACCCACTGTACATTAACCCTTTACTGCCCCCACCACCCACTGTACATTAACCCTTTACAGCCCCTCCCCCACGATGTGTACATTAACCCTTCACTGTCCCTGCCCCTGCTCATTGGTTTATTGAAAAATAAATATGTTAAACCGTTGCTGTCTTACCTTCCATTTACTGAATATATATACATGTTTTGAACTTTGTGCACAACAAATATTTACCTTTGATATGAAATATTTAGGAGGAAAATAATATGGGAGGAGACACAACTCTTTAGGGAAAGAGAGGTGGGAGGAGTCACTTCTAAGCAGAGAGAGAGAGGTGGGAGGAGTCACATCTGAGCAGAGAGAGGTGGGAGGAGGCACTTCTGAGCAGAGAGAAATGTGGGAGGAGTTACTTCTTTACATAGAGAGGTGGGAGGTGTCACTTCTTTGCATAGAGAGAGGTGGGAGGAGTCACTTCTATGCAGAGAGAGGTGGGAGGAGTCAATTATGTGCAGAGAGAATTCGGTGGAAGGAGTCACTTCTGTGCAGAGAGAGAGGTGGGAGGAGTCACTTCTGAGCGGAGAGAGAAGTGGGAGGAGTCACTTCTGAGCAGAGTGAGAGGTGGGAGGAGTCATTTCTGAGCAGAGAGCGAGGTGGAAGGAGTCACTTCTGAGCAGAGAGAGAGGTGGGAGGAGTCACTTTTGAGCAGAAAGAGAGATGTGGGAGGAGTCACTTCTTTGCAGAGAGAGAGAGGTGGGAGGAGTCACTTCTGTGCAGAGAGAGGTGGGAGGAGTCACTTCTTTACATAGAGAGAGGTGGGAGGAATCACTTCTGTGCAGAGAGAGAGATGGGAGGAGTCAATTATGTGCAGAGAGAATTAGGTGGGAGGAGTCAATTATGTGCAGAGAGAATTAGGTGGGAGGAGTCACTTCTGTGCAGAGAGAATTAGGTGGGAGGAGTCACTTCTGTGCAGAGAGAGGTGGGAGGAGTCATTTATGTGCAGAGAGAGGTGGGAGGAGTCAATTATATGCAGAGAGAGAGGTTGGAGGAGTCACTTCTGAACAGAGAGAGAGGTGGGAGGAGTCACTTTTTTAAACAGAGAGAGGTAGGAGGAGTCACTTCTTTGCATAGAATGGGAGGAGTCACTTCTGAGCAGAGAGAGAGGTGGGAGGAGTCACTTCTGTGCAGAAAGAGGTGGGAGGAGTCACTTCTGAGCGAAGAGAGAGGTGGGAGGAGTAATTTCTGAGCATAGAGCGAGGTAGGAGGGGTCACTTCTGAGCAGAGAGAGAGGTGGGAGGAGTCATTTCTGAGCAGAGAGCGAGGTGGGAGGAGTCATTTCTGAGCAGAGAGCGCGGTGGGAGGAGTCACTTCTGATCAGAGAGAGAGGTGGGAGGAGTCACTTTTGAGCAGAAAGAGAGAGGTGGGAGGAGTCACTTCTTTGCAGAGCGAGAGGTGGGAGGAGTCACTTCTGTGCAGAGAGAGGTGGGAGGAGTTACTTCTTTACATAGAGAGAGGTGGGAGGAATCACTTCTGTGCATTGTGAGAGGTAGGGAGGAGTTAATTCTGTGCAGAGAGAATTAGGTGGGAGGAGTCACTTCTGTGCAGAGAGAGGTGGGAGGATTCACTTCTGAGCAGAGAGAGAGGTGGGAGGAGTCACTTCTGTGCAGAGAGAGAGAGGTAGGGAGGAGTCACTTCTGTGCAGAGAGAGAGGTGGGAGGAGTCAATTCTGTGCAGAGAGAGGTGGGAGGAGTCACTTCTGAGCAGAGAGAGAGGTTTGAGGAGTCACTTCTGAACAGCGAGAGAGGTGGGTGGAGTCACTTCTGAGCAGAGAGAGAGGTGGGAGGAGTCACTTTTTTACAGAGAGAGGTAGGAGGAGTCACGTCTTTGCATAGAAAGGGAGGAGTCACTTCTGAGCAGAGAGAGAAGGGTGGGAGGAGTCACTTCTTTGCAGAGAGAGAGGTGGGAGGAGTCACTTCTGTGCAGAGAGAGGTGGGAGGAGTCACTTCTGAGCGGAGAGAGAGGTGGGAGGAGTAATTTCTGAGCAGAGAGCGAGGTGGGAGGAGTCACTGCTGAGCATAGAGAGGTGGGAAGAGTCACTTCTGTGCAGAGAGGTGAGAGGAGTAACTTCTGAGCGGAGAGAGCGGTGGGAGGAGTCACTTCAGAGCGGAGAGAGAGGTGGGAGGAGTCACTTCTGAGCAGAGAGAGGGGTGGGAGGAGTCACTTCTTTGCAGAGAGAGAGGTGGGAGGAGTCACTTGTTTGCAGATAGAGGGGTGGGAGGAGTCACTTCTGTGTGGAGAGAGGGGTGGGAGGAGTCACTTCTGTGTGGAGAGAGAGGTGGGAGGAGTCACTTCTGTGTAGAGAGAGAGTTGGGAGGAGTCGCTTTTTTACACAGAGAGAGGTAGGAGGAGTCACGTCTTTGCATAGAAAGGGAGGAGTCACTTCTGAGCAGAGAGGGGTGGGAGGAGTCACTTCTTTGCAGAGAGAGAGAGGTGGGAGGAGTCACTTCTGAGCAGAGAGCAAGGTAGGAAGAGTCACTTCTGAGCAGACAGAGAGGTGGGAGGAGTCACTTCTGTGCAGAGAGAGGTGGGAGGAGTCACTTCTGTGCAGAGAGGAGGGAGGAGTCACTTCTGTGCAGAGAGAGAGGAGGGAGGAGTCACTTCTGTGCAGAGAGAGAGGTGGGAGGAGTCACTTCTGAGCAGAGAGAGGTGGGAGGAGTCACTTCTTTACACAGAGAGTGGTAGGAGAAGTCACTTCTTTGCATAGAGAGTGGGAGGAGTCGCTTCTGAGCAGAGAGAGAGGTGGGAGGAGTCGCTTTTTTACACAGAGAGAGGTAGGAGGAGTCACGTCTTTGCATAGAAAGGGAGGAGTCACTTCTGAGCAGAGAGGGGTGGGAGGAGTCACTTCTTTGCAGAGAGAGAGAGGTGGGAGGAGTCACTTCTGAGCAGAGAGCAAGGTAGGAAGAGTCACTTCTGAGCAGACAGAGAGGTGGGAGGAGTCACTTCTGTGCAGAGAGAGGTGGGAGGAGTCACTTCTGTGCAGAGAGGAGGGAGGAGTCACTTCTGTGCAGAGAGAGAGGAGGGAGGAGTCACTTCTGTGCAGAGAGAGAGGTGGGAGGAGTCACTTCTGAGCAGAGAGAGGTGGGAGGAGTCACTTCTTTACACAGAGAGTGGTAGGAGAAGTCACTTCTTTGCATAGAGAGTGGGAGGAGTCGCTTCTGAGCAGAGAGAGAGGTGGGAGGAATCACTTCTTTGCAGAGAGAGAGGTGGGAGGAGTCACTTCTGAACAGAGAGAGGGGTGGGAAGAATCACTTCTGTGCATAGTGAGAGGTAGGGAGGAGTTACTTCTGTGCAGAGAGAGGTGGGAGGAGTCACTTCTGAGCAGAGAGAGAGGTGGGAGGAGTCACTTCTGTGCAGAGAGAGAGGTGGGAGGAGTCAATTATGTGCAGAGAGAGGTGGGAGGAGTCACTTCTGAGCAGAGAGAGAGGTTTGAGGAGTAACTTCTGAACAGAGAGAGAGGTGGGTGGAGTCACTTCTGAGCAGAGAGAGAGGTGGGAGGAGTCACTTTTTTACACAGAGAGAGGTAGGAGGAGTCACGTCTTTGCATAGAAAGGGAGGAGTCACTTCTGAGCAGAGAGAGAGGGGTGGGAGGAGTCACTTCTTTGCAGAGAGAGAGGTGGGAGGAGTCACTTCTGTGCGGAGAGAGGTGGGAGGAGTCACTTCTGAGCGGAGAGAAAGGTGGGAGGAGTAATTTCTGAGCAGAGAGCGAGGTGGGAGGAGTCACTGCTGAGCAGAGAGAGGTGGGAAGTCACTTCTGTGCAGAGAGAGGTGAGAGGAGTACCTTCTGAGCGGAGAGAGCGGTGGGAGGAGTCACTTCAGAGCGGAGAGAGAGGTGGGAGGAGTCACTTCTGAGCAGAGAGAGGGGTGGGAGGAGTCACTTCTTTGCAGATAGAGGGGTGGGAGGAGTCACTTCTTTGCAGAGAGAGGGGTGGGAGGAGTCACTTCTGTGTGGAGAGAGGGGTGGGAGGAGTCACTTCTGTGTGGAGAGAGAGGTGGGAGGAGTCACTTCTGTGTAGAGAGAGAGTTGGGAGGAGTCACTTTTTTACACAGAGAGAGGTAGGAGGAGTCACGTCTTTGCATAGAAAGGGAGGAGTCACTTCTGAGCAGAGAAGGGTGGGAGGAGTCACTTCTTTGCAGAGAGAGAGGTGGGAGGAGTCACTTCTGTGCAGAGAGAGGTGGGAGGAGTCACTTCTGAGCAGAAAGCAAGGTAGGAGGAGTCACTTCTGAGCAGAGAGAGAGGTGGGAGGAGTCACTTCTGTGCAGAGAGAGGTGGGAGGAGTCAATTCTGTGCAGAGAGGAGGGAGGAGTCACTTCTGTGCAGAGAGAGAGAGAGGAGGGAGGAGTCACTTCTGTGCAGAGAGAGAGAGGTGGGAGGAGTCACTTCTGAGCAGAGAGAGGTGGGAGGAGTCACTTCTTTACACAGAGTGGTGGGAGAAGTCACTTCTTTGCATAGAGAGAGTGGGAGGAGTCGCTTCTGAGCAGAGACAGAGGTGGGAGGAATCACTTCTTTGCAGAGAGAGAGGTGGGAGGAGTAACTTCTTTGCAGAGAAAGAGGTGGGAGGAGTCACTTCTGAACAGAGAGAGGGGTGGGAGGAGTCACTTCTGAACAGAGAGAGAGGTGGGAAGAGTCACTTCTGAGCGGAGAGAGAGGTGGGAGGGGTCACTTCTGAACGGAGAGAGAGGTGGAAGGAGTCACTTCTGAGCGGAGAGAGAGGTAGGAGGAGTCACTTCTGAGCGGAGAGAGAGGTGGGAGGAGTCACTTCTGAGCAGAGAAAGAGGTGGGAGGAGTCACTTCTTTGCAGAGAGAGAGGTGGGAAGAGTCACTTCTGAGCAGAGAGAGAGGTGGGAGGAGTCACTTCTGAGCAGAGAGAGAGGTGGGAGGAGTCACTTCTTTGCAGAGAGAGAGGTGGGAGGAGTCACTTCTGTGTAGAGAGAGAGGTGGGAGGAGTCACTTCTGAGCAGAGAGAGAGAGGTGGGACGAGTCACTTCTGAACAGAGAGCAAGGTAGGAGGAGTCACTTCTGAGCAGAGAGAGAGGTGGGAGGAGTCACTTCTTTGCAGAGCGAGAGGTGGGAGGAGTCATTTCTGAGCAGAGAGCAAGGTAGGAGGAGTCACTTCTGAGCAGAGAGAGAGGTGGGAGGAGTCACTTCTGTGCAGAGAGAGAGGTGGAAGGAGTCACTTCTGAGCAGAGAGAGGTGGGAGGAGTCACTTCTTTACACAGAGAGCGGTGGGAGAAGTCACTTCTTTGCATAGAGAGAGTGGGAGGAGTCGCTTCTGAGCAGAGAGAGAGGTGGGAGGAGTCACTTCTGTGCAGAGAGGAGGAGGGAGGAGTCACTTCTGTGCAGAGAGAGGTGGGAGGAGTCACTTATGAGTAGAGAAAGGGGTGGGAGGAGTCATTGCTTTACATAGAGAGAGGTGGGAGGAGTTACTTCCGTGTAGAGAAAGAGGTGGGAGGAGTCACTTCTGAGCAGAAAGCAAGGTAGGAGGAGTCACTTCTGAGCAGAGAGAGAGGTGGGAGGAGTCACTTCTGTGCAGAGAGAGGTGGGAGGAGTCAATTCTGTGCAGAGAGGAGGGAGGAGTCACTTCTGTGCAGAGAGAGAGAGAGGAGGGAGGAGTCACTTCTGTGCAGAGAGAGAGAGGTGGGAGGAGTCACTTCTGAGCAGAGAGAGGTGGGAGGAGTCACTTCTTTACACAGAGTGGTGGGAGAAGTCACTTCTTTGCATAGAGAGAGTGGGAGGAGTCGCTTCTGAGCAGAGACAGAGGTGGGAGGAATCACTTCTTTGCAGAGAGAGAGGTGGGAGGAGTAACTTCTTTGCAGAGAAAGAGGTGGGAGGAGTCACTTCTGAACAGAGAGAGGGGTGGGAGGAGTCACTTCTGAACAGAGAGAGAGGTGGGAAGAGTCACTTCTGAGCGGAGAGAGAGGTGGGAGGGGTCACTTCTGAACGGAGAGAGAGGTGGAAGGAGTCACTTCTGAGCGGAGAGAGAGGTAGGAGGAGTCACTTCTGAGCGGAGAGAGAGGTGGGAGGAGTCACTTCTGAGCAGAGAAAGAGGTGGGAGGAGTCACTTCTTTGCAGAGAGAGAGGTGGGAAGAGTCACTTCTGAGCAGAGAGAGAGGTGGGAGGAGTCACTTCTGAGCAGAGAGAGAGAGAGGTGGGACGAGTCACTTCTGAACAGAGAGAGAGGTGGGAGGAGTCACTTCTTTGCAGAGAGAGAGGTGGGAGGAGTCACTTCTTTGCAGAGAGAGAGGTGGGAGGAGTCACTTCTGTGTAGAGAGAGAGGTGGGAGGAGTCACTTCTGAGCAGAGAGAGAGAGGTGGGACGAGTCACTTCTGAACAGAGAGCAAGGTAGGAGGAGTCACTTCTGAGCAGAGAGAGAGGTGGGAGGAGTCACTTCTTTGCAGAGCGAGAGGTGGGAGGAGTCATTTCTGAGCAGAGAGCAAGGTAGGAGGAGTCACTTCTGAGCAGAGAGAGAGGTGGGAGGAGTCACTTCTGTGCAGAGAGAGAGGTGGAAGGAGTCACTTCTGAGCAGAGAGAGGTGGGAGGAGTCACTTCTTTACACAGAGAGCGGTGGGAGAAGTCACTTCTTTGCATAGAGAGAGTGGGAGGAGTCGCTTCTGAGCAGAGAGAGAGGTGGGAGGAGTCACTTCTGTGCAGAGAGGAGGAGGGAGGAGTCACTTCTGTGCAGAGAGAGGTGGGAGGAGTCACTTATGAGTAGAGAAAGGGGTGGGAGGAGTCAATGCTTTACATAGAGAGAGGTGGGAGGAGTTACTTCTGTGTAGAGAAAGAGGTGGGAGGAGTCACTTATATACAGAAAGAGATGTGGGAGGAGTCACTTCTGTGCAGAGAGAGGTGGGAGGAGTCACTTCTGAGCAAAGAGCAAGGTAGGAGGAGTCACTTCTGAGCAGAGAGAGAGGTGGGAGGAGTCACTTCTGTGCAGAGAGAGGTGGGAGGAGTCAATTCTGTGCAGAGAGGAGGGAGGAGTCACTTCTGTGCAGAGAGAGAGGAGGGAGGAGTCACTTCTGTGCAGAGAGAGAGGTGGGAGGAGTCACTTCTGAGCAGAGAGAGGTGGGAGGAGTCACTTATTTACACAGAGTGGTGGGAGAAGTCACTTCTTTGCATAGAGAGAGTGGGAGGAGTCGCTTCTGAGCAGAGAGAGAGGTGGGAGGAATCACTTCTTTGCAGAGAGAGAGGTGGGAGGAGTAACTTCTTTGCAGAGAGAGAGGTGGGAGGAGTCACTTCTGAACAGAGAGAGGGGTGGGAGGAGTCACTTCTGATCAGAGAGAGAGGTGGGAAGAGTCACTTCTGAGCGGAGAGAGAGGTGGGAGGGGTCACTTCTGAGCGGAGAGAGAGGTGGAATGAGTCACTTCTGAGCGGAGAGGTAGGAGGAGTCACTTCTGAGTGGAGAGAGAGGTGGGAGGAGTCACTTCTGAACAGAGAGAGAGGTGGGAGGAGTCACTTCTTTGCAGAGAGAGGTGGGAAGAGTCACTTCTGAGCAGAGAGAGAGGTGGGAGGAGTCACTTCTGAGCAGAGAGAGAGGTGGGAGGAGTCACTTCTGAGCAGAGAGAGAGAGGTGGGACGAGTCACTTCTGAACAGAGAGCAAGGTAGGAGGAGTCACTTCTGAGCAGAGAGAGAGGTGGGAGGAGTCACTTTTGTGCAGAGAGGTGGGAGGAGTCAATTCTGTGCAGAGAGGAGGGAGGAGTCACTTCTGTGCAGAGAGAGAGGAGGGAGGAGTCACTTCTGAGCAGAGAGAGGTGGGAGGAGTCACTTCTTTACACAGAGTGGTGGGAGAAGTCACTTCCTTGCATAGAGAGAGTGGGAGGAGTCGCTTCTGAGCAGAGAGAGAGGTGGGAGGAGTCACTTCTGAACAGAGAGAGGGGTGGGAGGAGTCACTTCTGAACAGAGAGAGAGGTGGGAAGAGTCACTTCTGAGCGGAGAGAGAGGTGGGAGGGGTCACTTCTGAGCGGAGAGAGAGGTGGAAGGAGTCACTTCTGAGCGGAGAGAGAGGTAGGAGGAGTCACTTCTGAGCGGAGAGAGAGGTGGGAGGAGTCACTTCTGAGCAGAGAGAGAGGTGGGAGGAGTCACTTCTTTGCAGAGAGACAGGTGGGAAGAGTCACTTCTGAGCAGAGAGAGAGGTGGGAGGAGTCACTTCTGAGCAGAGAGAGAGAGGTGGGACGAGTCACTTCTGAACAGAGAGCAAGGTAGGAGGAGTCACTTCTGAGCAGAGAGATAGGTGGGAGGAGTCACTTCTTTGCAGAGAGAGAGAGGTGGGTGGAGTCACTTCTGTGTAGAGAGAGAGGTGGGAGGAGTCACTTCTGAGCAGAGAGAGAGAGGTGGGACGAGTCACTTCTGAGCAGAGAGCAAGGTAGGAGGAGTCACTTCTGAGCAGAGAGAGAGGTGGGAGGAGTCACTTCTTTGCAGAGCGAGAGGTGGGAGGAGTCATTTCTGAGCAGAGAGCAAGGTAGGAGGAGTCACTTCTGAGCAGAGAGAGAGGTGGGAGGAGTCACTTCTGTGCAGAGAGAGAGGTGGAAGGAGTCACTTCTGAGCAGAGAGAGGTGGGAGGAGTCACTTCTTTACACATAGAGCGGTGGGAGAAGTCACTTCTTTGCATAGAGAGAGTGGGAGGAGTCGCTTCTGAGCAGAGAGAGAGGTGGGAGGAGTCACTTCTGTGCAGAGAGGAGGAGGGAGGAGTCACTTCTGTGCAGAGAGAGGTGGGAGGAGTCACTTATGAGCAGAGAAAGGGGTGGGAGGAGTCACTGCTTTACATAAAGAGGTGGGAGGAGTTACTTCTGTGTAGAGAAAGAGGTGGGAGGAGTCACTTCTATACAGAAAGAGATGTGGGAGGAGTCACTTTTGTGCAGAGAGGAGGGAGGAGTCCCTTCTGTGCAGAGAGAGAGGTGGGAGGTGTCACTTCTGTGCAGAGAGAGGTGGGAGGAGTCACTTTTGTGCAGAGAGGAGGGAGGAGTCACTTTTGTGCAGAGAGAGAGAGAGGTGGGAGGAGTCACTACTGTGCAGAGAGAGAGGTGGGAGGAGTCACTTCTGTGCAGAGAGGAGGAGGGAGGAGTCACTTCTGTGCAGAGAGAGATGTGAGAGGAGTCACTTCTGTGTAGAGAGAGATGTGGGAGGAGTCACCTCTGCACAGAGAGAGGTGGGAGGGGTCACTTCTGTGCATAGATGAAAAGGTGGGAGGAGTCTCTTGTAGAGAGAATGAGATTGGAGGAGTCAGTTCTGTGCATAGATGACAAGGTGGGAGGAGTCTCTTCTTGTAGAGAGAATGAGGTGGGAGGAGTAACTTCTGTGCAGAAAGAACAAGGTGGGAGGAGTAACTTCTGTACAGAGAATGAGGTAGTCACATCTACGCAGAGAGAATGAGGAGTCACTTCTTTGCAGAGAGAGAGGTTGGAGGAGACACTTCTTTGCATAGAGGACACAGTGGGAGGAGTCTCCTTGTAGAGAAAATGAGGTAGGAGGTGTCACTTCTGCGCAGAGAGGTGGGAGGAGTCACTTCCTATCATCGAGAACAAGGTGGAAGGAGTCTCTTGCAGAAAGAACAAGGTGGGAGGAGTCACTTCTGTGCAGAGAGAGAGAGGTGGGAGGAGTCACTTCTGTGCAGAGTGAGGTGGGAGGAGTTAACTCCATGCTTCTAAAGAGTAACACGTTTCAGGAGTCCCTTCATTAGGGCTAGAAAAAAGGACATCTTCAATACAATATCAGTATAGTATCCCCCGATAGTACTGGATATATAGAAGTCAGAGAGTCAGGTAACGTAGCAGTAAAGTTAGTTATTTATTTGATGTTACACAACTTTTTGAGTTTTATACATCTAGTACTATTGGCTATCTGGTTTTAACTCTGACTCAGAGGAGGGAGATACTATATTGATATTATATTGAGACGGAGATGTCCTTCTGTTATTTCTAACCCTGATGAAGGGGCAGCTTTGGACCGCTGAAACACGTTGGACACTCTTTCGATTCCCCTCCTGACTTTTATTGGAATAACGTCATATTTGGACCTGTCAGTACCGGCGGCACAATGCTGGACTTTCAGTTTAGGTTTTTATTACAGTGCAGAACAAAGCATGATAAGTCAATAATGAGGAAGGATCAGCTGAAGGGCGACCACAGGCAGTACGGGTGACCGGTCTTTTACCCTCTTCTTGAGTTTTTCTTAGATACAGCTTCAGTTCTATAAAAATGTAAAAATGTTTTTGTATGGGCCCAGGGAGCACTGAAACCTGGGTGAAAAGTTTTTGTAGTCATCACCTTGAGTCTTAGCATGAAACCCGACATTGCGTCCACTGGCCACCCACCTTGAGTCTTGGCATGAACCCCAACATTGCATCCACTGCTCTCCCAGCCACCTACCTTGAGTCTTGGCATGAACCCTGACATTGAATCCACTGCTCTCCCGGTCATCCACCTTGAGTCTTGGCATGAACCCTGACATTGCATCCACTGTTCTTCTGGCCACCCACCTTGAGCCTTGGCATGAACCCTGACATTGGATCCACTGCTCTCCCGGTCACCCACCTTGAGTCTTGGCATGAACCCCGACATTGTGGCCACCGCTCTAATGGCCACCCACCTTGTGGCTTGGAATGAACCCCAACATTGCATCCACTGCTCTCCTGGCCACCCACCTTCAGTCTTGGCATGAACCTCAACAATGCATCCACCGGTCTCCCGGCCACCCATCTTGAGTCTTGGCATGAACTTCAACATTACATCCACTGCTCTCATGGTCACCCACCTTGAGTCTTGGCATAAACCACAACAGTGTGTCCACAGCCCTACCGGCAACCCACCTTGAGTGTTGGTATGAACCCCAACATTGCATCCACTGTTCTCCCAGCTACCCACCTTAAGTCTTGGCATGAATCCTAACATTGCATCCACTGCTCTCCTGGTCAACTACCTTGAGTCTTGGCATTAACCCCGACATTACATCTACTGCTCTCCCAGTCACCCACCTTGAGTCTTGCCATGAACCGCAACATTGCGTCCACTGCTCTACTGGCCACCCACCTTGAGTCTTGGCATGAACCTCAACAATGCATCTACTGCTCTCCCGGCCACCCTCCTTGAGTCTTGGCATGAAGCCCAACATTACATCCACTGCTCTCATGGTCACCCACCTTGAGTCTTGGCATGAACCACAACAGTGTGTCCACAGCTTTACTGGCCACCCACCTTGAGTCTTGGCATGAACCCCAAGATTGCATCCATTGCTCTCCTGGTCGCCCACCTTGAATCTTGGCATGAACTCCAACTTTGCATCCACCGCTCTACCAGCCACCAAAGGAGCCTGAGCTCACATTCGGGGGCTTCCAAAGAATACATTTTATGTACGTTCTCTATACACTATTCATTTATTATGGTAGCTTATGTAGCAGAAGAAGAGAGATAACAGACTTCTGAGGTACCCAGACACTGTGACAAATATTATTAAAAAGTCAAAAATTTTATTCATATTAGTATAAAAGATATGATCATTTAAAAAGATAGGCTTCCATCAATCATTAATATATTGCCTCAATGATATCCCATCCAACACTTTACATATCAATCTACTGTAATTGATCCTATATCCCAGAGGAGTACATATCTTACTGGCTGATTTAGGTGATAGACTGGCAATCAGTGTGTTTCTGGGGTGGACTTGCTATCTTCAGGAGAGTGGTGAAGGCAATGGCTAAGGTTATGTAACTATGATTGTCAGGACCTGGGTCTGAACCTGCGATCTCTGCTGTGTTTGACAGTGTCACATCTTGCTGAGCCACCTGGGATGCTGAGCAGCTCCCTGTACAATTCCTTGAATGATCTTGCCTTGAACCTTGTTTCCCTTGAACCCTTTGCTCCTCCGATGAACTTCCTACTTTAGCCATGCCTTTGTATTTCCTGTTTGCCAGGCTACTGTGTTCTCTCTAGCCAAGGTCTCGGTCTTGTCACTTCTTCAGCTATTCCTCTCTATGATACCACCCGTTACTGACCTTCGGCTTGTTCACTGACTACACTTCTGCTTGATCCCTACCTGCTATATCTGCTACTGGACCCCAGCTTGCTCACCTCATGGTGGGGCAATCCTGAGGACCGCAACCTCGTACTAATATACAGCAAAACCCATCTCCACCATTGTAACGGGAGTGACTTTTGGGGGTGGGGGAACCTCTTTGTCAGCTCATGTTCCCCTCATTATGTTTAATTCACCCTGTGCCTGTTAAGGGGTACAGGGTGTGAATGTGAACGTCCGAGTATTGTGTATTGGTGTGTTGTCCTTTGTTCTCGCCCAAGTGGCTGTCCATTGTCCTTTGCCATGTGCTGTAGCCCTTCCCACTGATGGGGCGGGCTGATGATGTGTTTCCTGTTCCTGGTTGTGTTTCCCCGCCCTGTGTATATAACTTGTTGTTTGTGTAAAAATAAAGGAGTTGACTTCCTGTTTTAAGAAGAGTCGGGTGCTGTCTATTTCCTGAGGGATTTCAAGGTGTGGTCCGTGGATTTGTGTTCGGACAGGGAAGCTGCGGTATAACCGAATATACCCAAGTGCGGTCTTGGGTCCGGTTCCGTTACATTGGTGGCAAGCGGTGGGATTGTGCTTCCAAGCTGTAAACACATCCAAACCACCACCGGGATTCAAGATCAGGAAAAGAGACGTCAGTCACCCCAGTGGAGATATGGACCTGGCATCAGAGTTCCCAGGGCCGCTGCAGACTGTTCTTACAACATACCCCAGGACTGTGTCTACGGATCAGTACTGGGAGCTCAGGCAGCAGATTTGGGAGGTCGTTTGGAGAGGAGCCCTCCAGGCGACTGGTATGGAGAAAGGCAAGTGTTATCCAACCCCAAGGGAAAGGGCCAGGGACCATTGGAAGTTACGGATGCCAGTCCTGGGAGAGCAAACCCAGGAGCAATGGGTGACTGAATTGGACAGGCTGGTCCAGCAGGAGATACAACTGGACAATAGATATCGGGCTTTGCGGTGGTATGCAGAGCAGGAATATTTAGGGGTGTCAATGGAGTGCTCTCCTGAGGGACATGACTTTGGTGGGCCTGGATTGCTGTGGGAGAGCCTCACAGATCTTTTTGTGTTTGGCGATGAAGAAGAACCCACCCTGGAGGAGTTCCGAGAAGGCAGAGAGGCTATGTTCGGTCTCACAGGGGTCTCGGAGCTTGAACCAGATCTGGAATACCTGCTGAAGAAAGAACTGCATCTGGAAAGGGCATACAGGCAACTGCTAAGACATGTTCGGCAGCATGCCCAAGAATCAGCAGTGGACATTGCAGAGACTGGGGATCTGATAGACTTCTCAGGAGAGGAGGAACCAGCAGTAGAGCTGGCAACAGAGCCAAACAGTACTGAACTCTGCCCAGCACTGGTAACATCTTCTGAGTTCCACGGACAGGAGATGGTGAATCCCTATCCCCAGACACAAGTTCCAGAGGCTGAGGATTTGATTGACTTTTCTGCTGAGGAGGAACCAGCCGGAACATCTCCCACAGAAGAGCTGGCACCAGGGCATGGCATTGTCGACCTCTGCCCACAACAACCAGCACCGCAGGAGCTACAGGAAGAGGATGCAAGCGGCACCTCACAACAGCAGCTTGAGCTGACGTCCATGGATGAGACTACAGCCACCACCTGGATACCCAAGGGATGCTGGGCAGTTGGCCCAGATCCCCCACAGCATGATGGAGTCGTCCCAGCCACCCTGTCTTTTCTCCAGCGGTTGAGAGGATTTCAGGGAGAAGGATCAGTCCGTACTTCTCCCCAACGGCAGGTATGTACTACGGGAGAGGCAGAGGTTGGCTGGGTGAGTAACGCTAGGTGTGGGACAATTTGCATGGGGTACTGTGTGGGTGCTGACATTGAGGGACTGGAGGTACAGACTAACTTCAGAGTACATCCGTCTGGGATCTACTCCTGCGTTAGTCTCCTGCCGAAAGGGGAGATATGTGACGGGAGTGACTTTTGGGGGTGGGGGAACCTCTGTGTCAGCTCATGTTCCCCTCATTATTTTTAATTCACCCTTTGCCTGTTAAGGGGTACAGGGTGTGAATGTGAATGTCCGAGTATTGTGTATTGGTGTGTTGTCCTTTGTTCTCGGCCAAGTGGCTGTCCATTGTCCTTTGCCATGTGCTGTAGCCCTTCCCACTGATGGGGCGGACTGATGATTTGTTTCCTGTTCCTGGTTGTGTTTCCCCGCCCTGTGTATATAACTTGTTTTTTGTGTAAAAATAAAGGCGTTGACTTCCTGTTTTAAGAAGAGTCTGGTGCTGTCTATTTCCTGAGGGATTTCAAGGGTGTGGTCCGTGGATTTGTGTTCGGACAGGAAAGCTGCGATATAACGGAATATACCCAAGTGCGGTCTGGGGTCCAGTTCCGTTACAACCATCAGGAGCTCTGCTGAACACTGGTTAGTGTTCATCCTTGGGTGAGCCCATTTCAAATGCCGTCTGCTGCTAGACTAATCCAGCTGGTCGGTGGGAGCCTCTCTACTACTATAGCTACTGGTCTCCGAGACTGGCCACTGACCATGGCAACAGGTATAGAAACCATCATGTATACATCTGCTTGACAATTTCGGGCATTACAAATGCATAATATGGAGATTGAGAATATGGGGACATGGAGAACATGGAGAAGGAATTACAGGAGATCACAGCAGACCACGGACTTGTGCCATTCTAAAGTAATATCCAAGAGAATTACCCAATTTACACCCCTGAAGATTGCTGTGATATACCGGCCTCCTGGACCCATACCCCGCTTCCTGGATGACTTCTCCTCCTGGCTACCCTTCTTCCTCTCCTCTGAGCTACCCACCATAATTCTTGGGGATTTCAACATCCCTGTCAACCTCGACAACCCGGACACAGCCCGTCTCCTCCACCTAACCTCCTCCTTTGCACTTGCACAGTGCATACAATCCACCACCCACTCCGACGGAAATATCCTGGACCTTGTCTTCTCCAACCGCTGCGCTCCCCACAACCTCACTAACACCCCCTTCCCTCTCTCTGACCACAACCTGATTACCTTCTCTATCTCCTCGTCCTCCAATGCCTACCCCTCCAAATGTCACACTACTACCAGCCGTAACCTCCGCAACCTTAACCCTGCCTCCCTCCACTCTGCAGCTGATCAACTCCACGACCGCATCCTCCCCCTGTCCTGCCCCGACTTGGCTTTGACCGCCTACAACAATGCGCTCTCAACAGCCCTTGACTCACTAGCGCCTTTAACCACACGCAACATCAGACCCCGACCGCTCCAGCCCTGGCAGACTGATCACACCAAAACCCTCAAACGACAAAGTCGTGCCCTGGAGCGACTATGGCGCAAAACCAAATCCCAACAAGCCTTCACCCGCTATAAATCTGCCTTCCGCACCTACACCTCCTCCCTCCATGCTGCCAAACAGGCCTACTTCTTGACCCTCATCAAGGCCCTCTTCTCCAATCCTCGCCGACTCTTCTCTGCCTTCAACTCTCTACTCTCTCCACCCCCACCTCCACCCAGCACCTCACTCACTGCCCTTGAGATTGCCAATCACTTCAAAAACAAAATTGACACAATTCGCAAGGACATTGCCGCAACTCACACACCCTCTCAACCCGTCCCCTCTCACACAGCTACCCCCTTATCCCCCCTCCCCCTCGACATAACCCGCAGGGACTTCGTCGCTGCTCAAACTCTCTCCAACCCCCTTCACCCTCACTCAGCTACCCCCTCATCACCCCTCTCCCACAGCCCCACCACTGCTCTGACCTCCTCTTCCACTCCACCCTACATTCCTCATACTGAAGCTCCCCCCACACTCCGCACCTTTGACCTTACTACCATCGAGGAAGTCTCCAAGATCCTCTCTGATGCCCACCCCACCACCTGCCCCCTCTACCCTATCCCCTCACAACTCCTACGACCTTCCTCCTCCTCCATCCTACGCTCCCTCACCCACATCTTCAATCTCTCCCTCTCCTCAGGCACTTTCCCCTCCCCTCTGAAACATGCACACATCACCCCCATACTTAAAAAGCCCTCCCTGGACCCCAATGACCCAAACAACCTCAGACCCATCTCCCTGCTCCCATTTACATCTAAACTCCTCGAGCGCCTAGTCTACACCCGCCTATGCTCTCACCTCAACGACAACAACCTCCTCGATCCCCTACAGTCCGGCTTCCGTCCCCTACACTCCACCGAAACTGCCTTACTCAAACTCTCCAACGACCTGCTAACCGCCAAAGCTAATGGCCACTATTCAGTGCTCCTACTCCTTGACCTCTCTGCGGCCTTCGACACAGTCGACCACCCCCTCCTCCTCAAAAAACTACACTCCCTCGGCCTCAGAGATTCTGCTCTCTCCTGGCTCTCATCCTACCTGTCACAACGCTCCTTCAGCGTTACCTATAATGCTACCACCTCCCCCTCACTCCCCCTCTCTGTTGGGGTCCCTCAAGGCTCTGTCCTCGGGCCCCTTCTCTTCTCCATCTATACCTCCTCCCTTGGCCAACTCATACACTACCACCTCTATGCCGACGACACACAAATCTATCTCTCAACCCCCCACCTCACCCCCTTGGTCTCAACCCGAATCACACACCTACTGAGCGACATATCAGACTGGATGTCGCTCCACTTCCTTAAATTGAACCTCTCCAAAACCGAGTTTCTTGTCTTCCCCCCAGCCCGGATACCACCCCCCATTGATTTCTCCGTCACATCCAACAACTCCACCATCAAACCCGCCCTGCAGGCCAGAGTACTGGGTGTCATTCTGGACTCCAACCTATCCTTCCAGCCCCAAGTCCAATCTTTAACAAACTCGTGCAGACTCCACCTCCGCAACATCGCCAAAATCCGCACGTTCCTAACCCCAGAAACCACTAAACAGCTCATCCACTCCCTCATCATATCACGACTCGACTACTGCAACTCCCTCCTCACTGGCCTGCCTCGCCGCTGGCTATCCCCGCTTCAGTCGATCCTGAATACGGCTGCCAGACTCATTCACCTTTCCAACCGCTCTGTCTCCGCCACCCCCCTCTGCCAATCCCTCCACTGGCTTCCGATTGCGCAACGGATCAAATTCAAAATCCTAACGCTGACGTACAAAGCTGTCCACCATACTGCCCCGTACTACATCTCTGACCTAATATCGAAGTACCGCCCAGCACGCACACTCCGCTCCTCACAAGACCTCCTTCTCTCTAGTTCCCTGGTCTCCTCCTCCCATGCCCGCCTCCAGGACTTCTCCAGGGTGTCACCCATCCTCTGGAACTCCCTGCCCCAACCCATCAGATTATCACCTACTCTCCTCTCCTTTAGGCGCACCCTGAAAACCCATCTCTTCAGGGAAGCCTACCCCACCCCCTGCTAACTTGCCGACCTCCTCCACTCTTCCTACCACTCCATCCCCCACAGCTATCTCCTCCTGTGCCGCCACCCCCTCCCTCCTAGATTGTAAGCTCGAAAGAGCAGGGCCCTTGATCCCCTCATGTTTTGCATTGTATTGGTATTCTTCTGTCACATGTTCTGTCCCCCTTTGTAATGTACAGCGCTGAGCGAACTATTGGTGCTTTATAAATACTGTATAATAATAATAATAATAATAATAATAATATTGTGAGTTAGAAAAATAATGTAAAAGAACTGTACAGTTATTTGCCCCTCTCGCTCTATATCCCATAGAGCATGAATAATTCCTTCCAGCTAGGGTTGCGATAGAAAATTATGATCCAAAATAAGTAAATACGTTGGACACCGTACCTTTCTAGCTTAGTCCATCGTTTATTATTTTTATTATGGTAGCTTACACGAGGAGCTCAATTTAAAAATACCTCATTCTTATCATACAAAAAAAAATAACGCACTTCATGGAAGGTCCGCTTATTCACTTCGAGAATACCCCATATCTCATAAGATGATGATACAGCACAGAGCAGTAGTGTTTTCTCACCAGATTTGGGCCACTCAGCCCTTCTCACCTGGAAAGATGGTAACATCACCCGTGCCCAGGCACTTCACGTGGAAGTCGGGGGGTGAAAGGTAAGTATCTTAGCTATCTTTTTCACCCTACAGGTATTTGTTAGGTCACTCTGGACCAGTTTCCTAAATGTGTGACAGTCTGAAAGTTTAGTCAGGTGGACCTCAAGTTCTGATTTTGTAGTGAATGATTTGTCACACTAGGAAAATTAATTTGGCTTTTCTTTGTTGTAAAGCCTCTGGTGACCCAAAAGTTCTGATTCCGTAGTGAATAATTTGTCATCCTAGGAACTGAAATATGGCTTTTTTCCAGTGTGAAGTCTCTGGTGAACATCACATTCTGATTTCATAGTGAATGATTTGTCACTAAAGGAAAACGAAAAGGGCATTTCTCCAGCGTGAAGTCTCAGAAGGACCTCAAGTTTTGATTTCTTAGTGAATGATTTGTCGCCCCAGGAACATGAATAGGGCTTTTCTCTGGTGTGAAGTCTCTGGAGGACCACAAGTTCTGAATTCTTAGTGCATGATTTGTCACTCTAGGAAAATGAATATGGCTTTTCTCTGGTGTGAAGTCTCTGGAGGACCTCAAGTTCTGAATTCTTAGTGCATGATTTGTCACTCTGGGAACATGAATATGGCTTTTCTCCAGTGTGAAGTCTCTGAAGGACCTCAAGTTTTGATTTCTTAGTGAATGATTTGTCGTTCGGGGAACATGAATAGGGCTTTTCTCCAGTGTGAAGTCTCTAGAGGACCTCAAGTTCTGAATTCTTAGTGCATGATTTGTCGCTCTGGGAACATGAATAGGGCTTTTCTCCAGTGTGAAGTCTCTGAAGGACTTTAAGCTTTGATTTCTTAGTGAATGATTTGTCGTTCGGGGAACATGAATAGGGTTTTTCTCTGGTGTGAAGTCTCTGGAGGACCTCAAGTTCGAATTCTTAGTGAATGATTTGTCATTCAGGGAACATGAATAGGGATTTTCTCCAGTGTGAAGTCTCTGGAGGACCTCAAGCTCTGAATTCTTAGTGCATTATTTGTCGCTCTGGGAACGTGAATAGGGCTTTTGTCTGGTGTGAAGTCTCTGGAGGACCTCAAGTTCTGAATTCTCAGTGCATGATTTGTCGCTCTGGGAACATGAATATGGCTTTTCTCCAGTGTGAAGTCTCTGAAGGACCTTAAGCTTTAATTTCTTAGTGAATGATTTATTGTTTGGGGAACATGAATAGGGCTTTTTTTCCAGTGTGAAGTCTCTGGAGGACCTCAAGCTCTGAATTCTAAGTGCATGATTTGTCGCTCTGGGAACATGACTAGGGTATTTCTCTAGTGTGAAGTCTCTGGAGGACCTCAAGTTCTGAATTCTTAGTGCATGATTTGTCACTCTGGGAACATGAATATGGCTTTTCATCAGTGTGAAGTCTCTGAAGGACCTTAAGTTCTGATTTTATAATAGATGATTTATCACCCTTTGAACACGAATAGGGGTTTTCTCCAGTATGAAATCTCTGGTGGACCTCAAGCTCTGATTTTACAGTGAGTGGTTTGTCACTCTAGGAACATGAATAGGGCTTTTCTCCAATGTGAAGTCTCTGGTGGACCTCAAGTTCTGATTTCATAGTGAATGACTTGTCACCTTAGGAACACGAATAGGGGTATTCACCAATGTTCTGGTAGATCTCAAGATGTCCTTTTGTTTTGAAGTTACTCTCAACAGGAAAAGGCTTTTAACTTCTGAACACTTTGGTGTTCACTGAGCTGTGATCTCATAGTGAAAGACACCTCACACTGGGAACAAGGGTATGTTTTTTCCATGGGTAAGAATTCTATGAAGCATGGTAAGAAGCAACCTTTTTGATGAGGCATTTCTCACACTCTGAGCATGCATAGGTCTCACCAGTATGATGTATCTGACCTTGAGTAAGAAAACCTTTTGATTTAAATGTTTTCCGGCAGTAGGAGCAAGTGAAAGGACTATGGCCAGTGTGAACTCTCTGGTGTTTAACTAGACAAGATTTTGTTGTGAACTTTTTTCCACACTCTAAACAACAAAAAGGCCGCTCACCTGTGTGGGTACGCTGATGTTTAGCAAGTGTACCTCTTCGTGTGAAACTTTTCCCACATTCGGTACAAGTATGTGGCATTTCACCTTTGTGGTTTCTCTGGTGTACAGTCAGTGAATCTTTCCGCTTAAAACACTTCCCGCATTCTGAACATGAAAATGGCCTCTCATCTGAGTGAACACTAAGATGATGCCTGAGAACGTCTTTCTGCTTGTAACACTTCCCACACTTTGGGCATGAAAATGGTCGCTCATTTGAGTGAACACTGAGATGACTCTTGAGATGGTTCTTCTGCTTGTAACACTTCCCACACTCTGGGCACGAAAATGGTCTCTCACCAGTGTGGACTCTAATATGTTGGACGAGTTCTCCTTTGTCTCCAAAAGATTTCCCACACTCCGAACATGTATAGGGCCACACACCGGTGTGCACAGCTTGATGTCTAATGAGATGTTCCTTTCTTGTATAACATTTATCACATTCAGAACATTGAAATATCTTTTTGACTTTGCACTTAACAGATGGAGTACTGCAAGAAAATACATTTGGAGAACATTGTATGGTGTCTTCCGCACTACAATCTGGAGATAAAACACAGTGTCCTTCTGAGGTATTCAGAACTTTGTATACATCTGTTGGAAATAAATTGTTATTAATACTAAAAGAATGTTCATTCTTTATATTTAATGTGAGACATCGTAAATGTTGGGAACATGACGTTATATTGAGGAATGGAGATGGACCTTTCATATGGTGTCCAGTATCTCCTCCTCATTCAAGTGGTACCAGAAGTGGGGTCCCGCTCATCCAGGTGAGTAATATTGTTTCAATATACTTTTGTTATATTGTGATATTGCTTTTTCTGGATACGGGAATGTCCCACGAGACAGTGTAGAGGAACTGAAAGTAGTTTAGTGTTTTCTGCAGGAGGGGTCAGACTCGCTCCTGGCAAGGTTTACAGATCTGTGACAGTTTAGACTGCACAGGAAACATTGAGGGGTTCTGTTCTTGCTCAATATAGTATAAGAAATATAACAGAGGTAGGAAAATTAAAACGGAACTAGGAAATGTCTGAGGTGTGCCGGTGCTAATGGTATAAGGGAAAATTTTGTGTTTTGATAATTGTCTGTTAAATGTTCGCAGTAAGAATTACACGTATTGCAAGAGTAACGCATTACTGGTGTCCATATTGTCAACATGCCACTGATTTTGACACATATATTCTATATAAGATCTACTTCATCACACCTGCTTATTAATATATAAGATAACTGTGATAAATATTGTTCATTGTATATATGAGAAATCTATTGCGAAAAGAATTTGAGGATTGCCCTGATACTTTGTTCTTATTGATGATGTATGCCTGATAAGAACGGTGAAATACCCAAGTATAAAATTGGTCCAGGCTGATCTCTCCAAAATAAAGGCGCAGACTAAGAATGGCGTATGCAGCCCTATTGCACGGGTCGTCAGCTTTAGTAACGGCTGGGAGAGTGAGGAGCGAGTGAAGAGGGTTATACTACGTCGGGCATACACGTGAAGGACAAACTGTGAGGGTCCTAAATTTGTTAAGTTCAGAAAAATGGGAAATAAGTTGGGCAAGGAAGAGACTGAAGGTGAGCAGACTAAGCCGTGTCCATATATGTATGTCGCAGGCACCTGTGGGCAATATTATGTAGACCCATTTTGGGAACTAGTTACAAGTAGAGCAAGCCAACTTCAAATAAGTTGTTTGGCCCCGGCGGGTCCTTGCTCAGAGCAGCAGTTGGAGGAGGTAAATAAAATTTGCATGGTACATTCCAAACATAATTATCCCCCCGGTGTCTGGGACGAAAACTATATGATAAAATGTTTTAATAAATGGGAAAAAGCAATGAAAGAATATAGAAACCGGTTCCCACCTACCTCACATATTTATGTAAAAAAGACAATCATTCCATCAGCCTATGACGACAATGTTCTTATACCTAACGTACCTCTTCCACCCACCCCGACAATGATCCCGACAGCACCACCACCGTATGCTCTATATTCGACTGAGAAAGAAACTAACAAGACAAAGACGGCTGAATTCAGTGACCCGTTAACCTTTTACCCAGATTTAAGTTCCCTTACCACTGCGGTAGTTATTGGCACCGCGGTAGAAATAGAAAACCAAAAGAGAACGGAGAAGGAAGACCAAAAACTTTGGGAAAAGGAAGTTGAAAGACAACAGGCAGAAGAAAGACAAAGGGAAGTTGAGGAAAAAAGGGTATTAGAGGAAACTGACAAGAAGGACGTAGTAAAAGAATATGTCTTGACTGACGAAGAAGCGGCATTGAAGTTAGATAAGGAACTAAATGGCGAGAATTTAGAAAGAACAAGGGCACAACAGAAGAAGAAGGAGGAAGCTAAGAAAAGAACGCTGACAGAAAAGACACCAGGGAAAACTAAGGGGGGTATAAGAAAGAAAGGTCAAGTAGAAAAGAGGGACGAGAAGGAAGAAAATACGGAAACAGAATATAGCACAGAGGAAGAAATAGAAGTAGAACAAAACACACACACACAGAGTTCAGAAGATGAAACAGTAGAACAAACAGCAGCAGAAGACAAACTTGTAATGGTTAAACAGAAAACGAGGAAGGACCAAAAAACAAACATTACACTTCCACTTATAACAGTAGGAAACACAAAAGTACAGGTCCCTTTACTGGTAGGGTTGATCAAAGATCTTAAATCCTTGTGTTCTAACCCCAGAAAGGACCCTAAAGCAGCCGCTTCATTTCTACACAGATACACTTCAGGGTCAGGATTGACATTAGAGGATGCGGTAGTTATTATACAAGCTGTCAATCCTGACTCAAAAAGGGATATGCAAGTTGAAAAGCTCTATAATGACACAGTAGAAGGAAAAAGAAAGGACAAGACAGCTGCATGGGATAAATTCTAGGAATTAATAGGTATTTATTGGCAGAAAACTTACAAAGGAGACACAACAATACATACTATGTTAGCATGCAAACAAGAACCCAGAGAAGACTTTTATACCTTTATAAAATGGTTGCACAAATTATATTTGGCCACGGGTATTGACTCCCCTGAACTGTTCGTGTCCACTTGTATGTCCAATGGGGACCCCAAGACAGTGCAGCTAATTAAATTGGTAAGCCCGGGGTGGGCCGCCATGGCTCCAGATGCTTTTCTAGAGGATGTGGCAAAAAGAGCGTCCTCAGGAGTGTTTAATACAAAAGGAGGGGTTTTTCCAATGTTGGAAGGGAAAGAAGAGCCTTCGGTTTCTTCCCCATATAATGCTGATTCTAGTGTTATAATGTACCAGGGACGGCCTGAAAGAGGATCACAGGGCTATAGCAGACCATGGAGCAGACAAAGAGGTAACAACCAGAGATACTATCCACCGCAGTACAACAATAACCATGGAGGATATAATCAGTATGGGGAATACAGAGACCCTCAGGATCAGGGGTGTTTCGTATGTGGGGCCAGAGATCATTGGAAATCAGAATGCCCTCAGAGGATAGGAAATATGAGGAGGACATATAACCAATTCAGAGGTAGCGGTGTGGGACATTATAGAGGACAGAGAGGGGGCCAAATGAGAGACAACACACATCAGCCGCCGTGGCAGCCGATACAGGATCTCATAAGTATGGATTGGCAAAGACAACAACAGGGGCCACCTCCACCCCCGCCCCGAGGCAACCAGCAAAATCAAGGTTCCTACTAGGGCTGCCCGGAACATGTTCCCCCTTTGGTCATGCATTTTGTGCCCACAGATTGGCAGGTGTTACCACAAGTCATTTTAAAGGTTGATCATACAAAGGTCATATTTTTGCTGGACACCAGTGCTACTACCAGTTGTCTCAATGACAGCCGATTTATTACGGACAAATGCACGGAAGGGTGTTCTATGGGAATAAATGGAACAGATGTAACACACAAGGTGACACCTCCACTGGTGGTGTCCACCCCAGATGACATACCCATCGCGAAAATGACTTTTGCTGTCCCTCCCATGTGTCCGGTTGCATTGATGGGCCGGGAACTCATGTCTGAACTCATGATCAGTATAACATTTGACAATCACGGCAGACTGACAGCCAAATCTCTGATGTGTGAACTAACTAACCCAAAAAGAAGGGACAATATAGGATTGTATACATTTTTACCGAATGACCTGACTTCCCACCAGGGTCGGACTGACCATTTGGAAACTCGGGCACTGCCTGAGGACCCGGGGTCGGTAGGGGGCCCCATGAGATGCCCCTAGTACCTTTTTTCATAGGCTTTTTTGAGTTTGGGCAAGGACACGGGGCCCCATGATCCCCTATTTCCCGGGGGCCCCATGAGTTGTCAGTCTGCCCCTGCTTCCCACCCAATTTGGGCGGAGGATAAAACTGCAGTAGGCTTTGTAAATTGCACCCCTTACAAGCCAAATTTAAAACAGGACGTGGTCCCTTGTTTTCAGAAACAGTACCCCCTGTCTGAAGAAAAGATAGAGGGTATAAGACCAGTCATACAAATTTATCTGAAAATGGGTGTTCTCAGACCGACAATAAGTCCCTGGAACACACCCATCAATCCAGTAAAAAAGGCAAATGGTTCATGGAGGCTAGTCCAGGATCTCAGGAAGGTGAACAAGACAATTGTTCCTCTACCACCTCTGGTGGCGGAGATCACAGCAATTTTTGGAGCAATTCCCGGTAGAATTAAATGCTCAGAACATGTTCGCTTTCCAATGGGGAAGTAGTGGTCAGTTAACCTGGACCCGTCTTCCACAAGGTTTCGGGGATAGTCCCGCTGCTTTCTCAATGGTACTGAAAGTGTCTTTAGACAATTGGGAACCAAAGAGGGGATCCACCTTACTTCAATACGTGGACGACCTAATCGTATGCAGTGAAAATCCCGAAGATTGTGAGGTAGACTCCAGGCAATTGCTAGACTATCTTGCCACAAAAGGCCATCTGGCCTCAAAGAAGAAAGTACAGTGGGTACAGGAGCAGGTAGAATATCTAGGATGCCTGATCTCAGGAGGAGAAAGGTCTGTCTCCCCGGCCAGGGTAAAAGCCTTAACGTCCCACACACTACCGATGACCAAGGCTGCAATGATGTCATTCCTAGGGTCAATAGTGTATTGTAGGCAGTGGATACCCGATTGTTCCCATTATGATTCGATCCTCAGGGAAACCACAAAACCAGAGGCCCCAAAAGAGATAGAATGGACCCCAGAAAGAAGGGAAGCCTTTGGGAGACTGATCGGGTCACTGACTAATGCCCCAGCCTTAGCAATGCCTCATTATGAGAAGGAATTTCAGCTTTACAGTGTAGTATCTGCTGATGCATTTGCAGCTGTACTCATGCAGGAACATGGTGGAAAGAACAGACCAGTGGCCTATCTTTCCAAGAAATTGCCTTGCGTGGTTTTGGGCATGCCCCATTGCCTTCAAACAATGGCTGCTTGCGCCATGGCTGTAAAGGACGCAATCAGACTGACACAGGGTTCACCGACCATACTATACACTACACACTCAATTGCTGCTCTGTTACAGAATATGACGACACAACACATGACCGCACAAAGACTGAGCGGGTACGAAGTAATTCTACTAAGTACGGCTAACATACAGATCAAAACCTGTCCAGATACAGCTCCAGTGTTGAGGTTTCTCCACATGCTATTAAATTTGAAGGAAACGGGAGGGGAATTAGTGATTATACTCCCTCTTCACGACTGTGAGAGGAAGGTATCAGAGACCACTCTACCCAGGAGAGATCTGAAGGACACACCACAAGCAGGCAGTATAAATGTTTTTGTTGATGGCAGTTGTGTGAGACCAAATTGGGTATGCTGTGATAATGTTACCAGATATAATCATAGAAGCCAAGCCGCTGCAAGCCAATTCAGCACAGCAGGCGGAATTAGTCGCACTAACACGCGCCTGCCAACTTTTTGCTGACCAAAGAGCAAACATATACACTGGCAGTAGATATGCATTTGGGGTAGTGCATGATTACGGCATGATCTGGAGGAACAGAGGGTACCGGGCGGCAGATGGGAAACCCATACAAAACCAAGAGTTGATTGATCAATTGATCTCCTCTATTCAACTGCCAGAAACAGTGTGGTAAAGGTACCGGGGCACTCCACCAAACATGATTCATTAGCAAGAGGAAATAATTTAGCAGATAGAATAGCGAAGGAAGCGGCTGCATCCTCCGAACCAACACACAATCTGACATTGTTTATGCAAGACTTTAAATCACCAGATTTTGAGACTGTGGTACGCTTGATGCAACAACTTTCCACGGAGACAGATGTTAAACATTGGAAAGACAAAGATTTTGGTAAGATGGAAAAAGGCATATGGGTGAAAGAGGGTAGGATGGGTATCCCGTCAGCTTCAGCGCCCTTCCTACTTTCCTACACACATGGTCCAGGACATTTGGGATTGTCGTATGTCCTGAATCATTACAAGCAACTTTTTGAAACGCATGACATTACAGATATCGCCGAAATATTAATAGAATCTTATTTAACTTGTGCTCAGAACAACATTCAGGGAAAAGCCCATGGTAGACCCGGAACACTTCCACCACCTACTGGCCCGTTGCAGTATATACAGATAGATTACACTCACATGCCAAAACAGAAAGGAAACTTGAAATATCTTCTAGTGATAGTAGATAGATTTTCGGGGTGGGTCGAGGCAATACCCACCACAGGAGAAACAGCGGCAATAACAGCAAGGGCCTTGGTAAATCATTGGATTAGTCATCTTGGAATACCAAACACTATTCTCAGATCAAGGACCAGCTTTTCACTCAAAACTGATACAGGAATTAACCAAAATTCTGGGTTTCCAATGGAAATTGCACATACCCTACCATCCACAGAGTGCAGGAGTGGTAGAACGAATGAATAGAACTATAAAAGATAGACTTAAAAAGGCTACATGGGGGACCTTAAAGAACTGGCTGTTATATCTCCCTGCAGTTCTTTACCAAATCAGGACCACCCCTAATAAAAAGACTGGACTTTCCCCATACGAAATACTGATGGGAGGACCGCCAAATGACTGTCAAACGCCAGGGGACGAAACTAACTTTTCTGCCCTACAGGAGGAGTACGTCAAACACCTGGTAAGTGTGTTGTCTGAAAATCAAGAAAAGGTGTCTGTCACTTTTTCTCCTCTTTCCACAGATCCTACACATCCATTCATACTGGGTGACAAGGTCCTGGTCAAGCAACTGGCTGTAAGGAAGAGGACAGGTCCAATCTTCCAAGGTCCATTTGAAGTCCTGAAAGTCACCAGAACAGCAGTCCTAACTGACCAGAGTCCACAATGGATCCATGCATCGAGGTTGAAAAGATACCCGGAGATGAAGGACTTCACAAAGAGGTTCGCCAGAACAAGAGAACATAGTTTCTTTGCTCTCCGACATCCAACTCCAGATCTCCTAAAACTGGTACCACAAGAGCAACATTTTGCTTTTACCTGCTGGATGAATGGATATCCCACTCCATTACACCCTACGGATCCGAGTACAGTGGAGGAACCATATGTGATAGAGATGGTCAACAAATACATGATTGACCTAATAGAGGACCCCTTTATCAGGGCGCTGAATGAACCACATCCACTTAGTGCACATTTTAGATTCAAAATGAAATTGACTGATGAAAAATCCTACAGTTTATAGACAACACAAATCAGGAGAATTGTCAGGTTTTCAGGAAGAAGAGGTGTCTCAGAACAATGGGGATTCCGATAAAACAAAGGACCCCCTATCTTCTGACAAACCAAAAGGGAACGGGAAGTCTCATTGCATTCCCAAAAAATTGCAAGATAAGCCTGGCAATATATGTGCTAATACTGCTTTTTGTGATCTTTGTTGTAACCATAAGGATTCTATATGTACCTGAAGGTTCCAGTCATCCCCTTAGTCCAGGAACCCATACTAGGCAGAAAAGAACAATTTTTAAAGCCCCAAGAATAATGGCAGCCCAAAAATTATGTTGTAAGTCTGTAATGCGCTCTGTAAAGAGAGATACATTAGACAAGTTTATCGATTGGTATGAACAAGAGCCACGTGGACGATGCGTTAAAGCGCTTGTAATTACAGTTGAAACCCCTAAATTCAAGCGGACAACCCTTTGTGTAACCCCCAACAGCCAACAAATCAGAGATAAATTAGTAAGCGGGTTGACCCAACAAAAACCCCAAGAAGACCCACCCAAGCCCACTGCACTACCTCTCCCAGCACAACCCATATTAAAAAACCCATTTGCTACAAACCTTAATATGGATGTCAACGCAGTTATAGAACCCATAATTATGCCACACGGTAGACCCGCAAAATATGGCAGATAGGGACAATGTCCCACATCATTTTCTGCTAATGCATGAATTTGGTAAGCAACGAAGTGAAGGAAAAGGGGATTGTTGGGTGTGTT
Organism: Staurois parvus; assembly: GCF_062004578.1. Lineage (NCBI taxonomy): Eukaryota > Metazoa > Chordata > Amphibia > Anura > Ranidae > Staurois > Staurois parvus. The sequence continues at coordinate 5,387,974 of NW_028318245.1, read as the reverse complement.
CACACATGCATTTTGGTGAAAATATATTCCCTATGGCAGCCAAACCAATGTCCATAATAGAATTACTCCAAAACAATATGTTAAAAATGGGTAGAATATATACAGGTAACAAGCCATTTCTGATCCAAGGGTATTCAGAGCCACCTAGGTTTTGTTTTCTGAATGGCTACTTCTATGATGAAGATGCCGAAAGATTTCCTAATGCTGGCTTCTGTTCAGAAAGCAATATCAACTTTACTCTGCTTGACATACAGAAATATAAGACAAACCGCACAATAGATATTAAAGGGTTGAACACCGCAGGTATTGCTGATGCAGATGAAAGGGCAGAAAATATGTCAATGTATAACATATCTAAGTGTTCCACATTTAAGCACATGCATAATAGAACGTCGGTCCACCATTGGCTTAGCGAAGTTAGCAAGACAGTATTACATCACCGGCCCATATAGCTCAATGGATGTGCCTAATAGGCCTCCGTTCCGAACATGGAGAAGTGTCAGCACTACCTGCACCACACTTGCCTACAGGGTGGATGGTCTGCTGTGGCCTCTGGTGCCACACTACGATCCCATTCCCAGACGACCCAACATCCAGGGGATGGTGTACTCTTGTCAAGCTGTTTCCATATATGAGTAGTGTTAAGGGGAGTAAGGTTCCATGGGACCGGCCCAAGGAACCATACAGTTCAACAGACCTAAGAGGGCCTTAACTAGTTCATGGGAGAAATTTTACATGAGTCTTCTAGGGCCAGCAGGCACTGCTATGTTAATGATACGATTGGATGCTTTTGTTGAAATTATGGAAAGATGGATTAATGTTACAGATACCGATATCTACCTTATGAATGAAGAAATGAGGAAGCTTAGGATGGAACAGGAAATTATTAGACAGAGACAGGAAAGGCTCATGATGGCTGTTACAGGAATTTGTGACCAAACTAACAATAAACAGATCTGCTGTATCTATTTTAGCAACTTTACTAAGGCAACCAAGGATATAGAAGTTCCAGACTATTATGATATTATAAATGGACACAATGAAGAAAGGGAAAGGCTGACAGGGGAGCTCCACCATCTACCTGACTCATGGAATCCCTTTGACTCCATCGGAGGATGGTTTGGAGACCTTTTTGGTGGTATTTTTAGTTTCTTTAAGAAAGCAGGGATTGTGATTCTTATGATAATAGTGTTTCTTATATCTATATACTGTGTAATAAAATTTGCTATATGGGGGGTTGGCAGAACCCTGAAGTTGGTGGGTAGACCTTCTGACAACAGAAAGGAACTATGGTATTCTGAGTGATCATGTTGAACAAAGGTTCAATATGATCAAAGAGGGGATTGTGGGAAAATATGGGCCAGCCCTGCTCAGTAGGCAATAGGAAAATAGCCAATGTATAACCATTTAGCTTGCATTGTTATAAGAGTTAGAGTGATGTTTTAAGTAAATGAAATAAGAAATATCAGCATTGTTTTCAAGCTTATGGAAAAGTTTAGAATGTGTATGTAACAAGCTGTGTAACCGCAATGAAAGCTATACTGCAGATGTTTGCAACGTTTCGCAGAAAATATAGATTGTTACTCAGATAAGAGATCCGGGGACATCAACAAATAGACAGAATGTGCAGACTGAGGTTTAACTATTTAGGGAAAGTTAACTTTTGTCTAGCATCTGGGTAGAAAAGAAATGTATGCTTTGCTATTGGATAATTTAGGGGCAGGAAATTTTGGGGGTTTGTGGTTTTTGTCAATATAAGCTATGATGTACGTAATATACTTTGCAATCTTGTTGTATCCCACCTGTGTGTTGGTTTACCTTGATTGTCCGATCGATCGTGCCCGTGACACACCCAGACCCAGACGCTGCGCAGCACAAAGAATAACAAGGAATAAGAAAGGGGAGATTCCTTACAGGGAACATGACGTTATATTGAGGAAAGGAGATGGACCTTTCATATGGTGTCCAGTATCTCCTCCTCATTTGTTGGGAACATGACGTTATATTGAGGAATGTAGATGGACCTTACATATGATGTACAGTATCTCCTCATTTGTTGGGAATGTCACGTTATACTGAAAAATGGAGGTGGACCTTTCATATGGTGTCCAGTATCTCCTCCTCATTTGTTGGGAACGTGACGTTATATTGAGGAATGGAGTTGGTCCCTTCATATGGTGTGCAGTGTCTCCACCTCTTTTTTTGGGAACATGAAATTATATCGAGGTATGGAACATCTAAAGCTAATCAAAATGGCCATAGGCAAAGGTAAGGTACTTTTCCACCATCAGAAATCCAGTCTCCTCTTACCCAGTAATGCTGACATCTGTTGATTCTCCATCATGACGTCCTTGTAGAGATCCTTGTGTCCTTCTAAATACTCCCACTCCTCCATGGAGAAATAGACAGTGACATCCTGATACCTTATAGGAACCTGACACACACAATGATACAGTCACCATTCAGACACATCTCTTGTCTGTTACTGGAGAATGTCTCAGTATTCCCGACACCGCTCACCTCTCCTGTCAGCACGTCCATCATCTTCTGGATGGCTTCTAGAATTTTCTTCTTGGTGTTTTGTTCAGGTCTCAGATTGTCCATTGGAGACACAGTGATGGGTCTCTGTGTCCATCTCCAATCTTCTGACAAATGGGAAGAGGTTTCTGATGTGTCCTGCTCACCAGATGTCTTCTTCACTACAGCACAGTCCTGTTGAGCAAGTGTTTCATAAATATCAATGCACACAAATGGTAATATTGGCACCAACATTCCCAGAGCCCCTTGTGTCCATTATGGGAATTTTTTGTTTAAGTAAGTGTAAAAGGAAAGGTTAGCTGTTGTTCTTATGTTTACAGACTGGCAGTGGGGACTTCCCAGAATCCTCCTCACCTCTCCGGTCAGCAGGTAGATGATCTCAAGGGTGAGGTCCAATATTCTTTTGGTCGTGTGACTATTGTCCATCCTCTGACCTGTCTACGCAGAAGTTCTTCCACAATTGGTCTTGGTTTTTCTCTTCCTTATTCCTGGTGACACCATCTGAACATTCGTACAAATTACACAATACAAGTACACAGTTATGAAGAAGAATATTCTGCTGGGCTCACACATGAATACATTCCCGTCATTTCCATCACAAAAACAGTTTCTATAGATGTGGTGAAATGATCTCAGATGTCATTGGAGGGTTGTCTTGTTTTATGATTGGAAGTTGTAAATGGCCTGAAATCGATCTAATTGTAGATCTAATTGTAGGGCAAAAGGTTAAAGATGATAGAAGGTGCCACCCCCCACCCCCTGCCATGTATTCTGGGCTCCCCTTCACCCACATACATAATGTTTGGGGGGTTTATGAATCCTCAGGCCTAAAAAGTACACTGTAATGTGTGCAAAAAAAAAAAGAAAACCTTCTTTGGCAGTGAAAGGGTTATGGTTGACAGCAGACTATTATTTCAGGCTCCTGCTGTTGTCAATAGAATCCTGTAAGGAAGGAGTGGGGGCAGGGCTAAACCAAGCTGTGTGTGTCTATGGATGTGGAAGGATGCAGATGTAGAGCGGTGTGGAGTACCTCTGATCACACACTGACCTGATCCTCCTGGAGATGGACAGGGAAGGAGTACAGCAACTCTGGGCATTGCCAGGAAGCAGCATGGCCACCTCATCATAACTTGTGTTCAGTCATATGATCACCAGCCATTTTCTTGTAGCCAATGTCCCCTCCCAGTTGTGGCACACTGTTCACTTTATGGGATGCATGGTGGGAGATGACCATAGAGATAACCATGCACCATATATTAACTCTTCACTGTCCCCTCCTCGCAATGACTTTAACCCTTTACTGTCCCCTTCTTCTATTGACTATATATTAACCCTTCACTATCCCCTCCTCCCATTGACTATATATTAACCCTTCACTGTCCCCTCCTCCCATTGACTATATATATTAACCCTTCACTGTCCCCTCCTCCCATTGACTGTATATTAACCCTTCACTGTCCCTCCTCCCATTGACTGTATATTAACCCTTCACTGTCCCCTCCTCCCATTGACTGTATATTAACCCTTCACTGTCCCCTCCTCCCATTGACTATATATTAACCTTTCACTGTCCCCTCCTCCCATTGACTATATATTAACCCTTTACTGTGCTCTCCTCCCATTGACTATATATTAACCCTTTACTGTGCTCTCCTCCCATTGACTATATATTAACCTTTCACTGTCCCCTCCTCCCATTGACTATATATTAACCCTTTACTGTGCTCTCCTCCCATTGACTACATATTAACCTTTCACTGTCCCCTACTCCCGTTGACTATATATTAACCTTTCACTGTCCCCTCCTCCCATTGACTATATATTAACCCTTCACTGTCCCCTCCTCCCATTGACTATATATATTAACCCTTCACTGTCCCCTCCTACCATTGACTATATATTAACCTTTCACTGTCCCCTCCTCCCATTGACTATATATTAACCCTTTACTGTGCTCTCCTCCCATTGACTATATATTAACCCTTCACTGTCCCCTCCTGCCATTGACTATATATTAACCCTTCACTGTCCCCTCCTCCCATTGACTATATATTAACCCTTTACTTTGCTCTCCTCCCATTGACTACATATTAACCTTTCACTGTCCCCTCCTCCCATTGACTATATACTAACTCTTCACTGTCCCCTCCTCCCATTGACTATATATTAACCCTTTACTGTGCTCTCTTCCCATTGACTATATATTATTATTATTATACAGTATTTATATAGCGCCAAAGGGTTTGCTCAGCGCTGTACATTAGCGAGGGGACAGAACATGAGACAATACAGTACAATACAATACACAAATGGTTCGAGGGCCCTGCTCTTTAGAGCTTACAATCTAGGTGGTGGGAGATGTCCATAGAGATAACCATTCACCATATATTAACTCTTCACTGTCCCCTCCTCCCATTGACTTTAACCCTTTACTGTCCCCTCCTTCTATTGACTATATATTAACCCTTTACTGTCCCCTCCTCCCATTGACTATATATTAACCCTTCACTGTCCCCTCCTCCCGTTGACTATATATATTAACCCTTCACTGTCCCCTCCTCCCGTTGACTGTATATTAACCCTTCACTGTCCCCTCCTCCCGTTGACTGTATATTAACCCTTTACTGTCCCCTCCTCCCGTTGACTGTATATTAACCCTTTACTGTCCCCTCCTCCCGTTGACTATATATTAACCTTTCACTGTCCCCTCCTCCCGTTGACTATATATTAACCCTTCACTGTCCCCTCCTCCCATTGACTGTATATTAACCCTTCACTGTCCCTCCTCCCATTGACTGTATATTAACCCTTCACTGTCCCCTCCTCCCATTGACTGTATATTAACCCTTCACTGTCCCCTCCTCCCGTTGACTATATATTAACCTTTCACTGTCCCCTCCTCCCATTGACTATATATTAACCCTTCACTGTCCCCTCCTCCCATTGACTATATACTAACTCTTCACTGTCCTCTCCTCCCATTGACTATATATAGTGTACTAGAGGATTGGCCACACCCCCTCCCTGAGTTCCACCCAATCAAAATATGAGCATCACAGCAGGCTCTGCTTGACTCCTGAGTGGGTCCCCAAGGGCTTGACTGATCAGCTGCTGGGGGAGAAGGGAGCTCTGTTCCCAGCATGTGTGCCCCCATGTGTCTGTTATGATTCTGCACCATACATGAAGGATTAGTACTACCAAGCCCCGCGTGATCAGCTGATGGGGTTTTTTTTTGTCTCCTCAGTGCCCCGACCCGGAACACACTGTCGTCATTGCAGGTTGCGGCATCTGTGGATTTCCGGGACACAGCCCGGGACAAGGTCATTTCAGGATTGTGTTTGAATAACTGTAAGTGTCCCGGGCATTTCAGGATTGTTGGCAACTATGGTGTTGGTATATAGGGAATTACAGGAAGCCTCTAATGTAAAGACACATTCAGCCATTTACACTAGTGGGATTTAAAAATATATATATATATTATAGGTAATGATTTATTAAAGGATGTGTAACTCAACTAAAGGGTGATTTTTTTTTCTTGCAGCCACATACTTACCTCCATCTGATGGTCACAGCCTGCGGTGTTTGTTTACTTCCACCATTGCAAGTCTCACTTTCGTGGTCATGCCTATGCATAACTGCTCTGTAGACTTCTCTTGGGTCATCTTCCTTTGGCCTCTGGGCCATAGTCCCAAAGACTTCCATAGGTTGGTGGGTTAGGCTAGGTCAGGGGAAAACGGTGTATCGCCCTCTAGGTTAGTTAGGTTTGTTGTTTTATTTTTTTTAGATATCCCAGGCTGCTACTCAGCCTCTGAGTCAGCCTGGGAGTGAGGTCACCTCAGGACAGGCTGGGAAGATCTAACAGATCAGGGCTTCTGGAGCCCTCCCACCTTTCTAGAAAGTTGAAAACTTTCTGGAATGGGGAGGAGGCCCAGCTCTGCATGTTTGAGGGACCTTGGCCAATCCCCTGGCAGGAGACTGGACATGATGACCAAGGCAACCCTCAAATATCGCAGAGCCTAGAGAGCAGTGGTCAGTGTCGGGTGGAAGATGGATTGAAGAAGGCTGGGGAGTAGAGCCAGGGAGGGGGCCTGCCTACAGGCAGATTTCTGGAAAAGAGGACCTCCAACGTGACACTATGCTTAGATGGGGAGGACATCTAAGCAGTAGGGAAGGAGCCAACCTAGTGAGAAGGCCTGAAGGCAGATACCAACCTACTAAGCTGACAGAAAAGGACAGAGTGAGTACTCTTAAACCCCCTGGGCTGGATAAGGGGAGAGGGTAGTCAGGTGCTGTGTGAAGAGGAGGAGTCATCTGGGGTCTGAGGAGCCTTTAGTGCTCTTTAAAGAAGAGACTGTTGCTATCCGCATTCTTTGTACCTAGTTGCTAAGGAGTTGTCCTCAAGTTCAACAGTTCCTCGGGCATCTCATATACCCCTAAACCCCATCCAAGTTTAAACCTTTTATAAAATCACAAAAACAAGCTCAGGGATTGGTTGTTGACTCCAGGGTGCAACATGTGGAAAATGTGTGTTGCCTGGCCATGCAGAGCATAGAGGGACCCAATCCAAATCCAACAGCCACTGAGGGAGTATTGCTACAGGGGCAAAAAGGATAAAGTTTTAAAGTGTACTTAGCCTTTGGGGATCTTTGTATTGTCTCCAAGGAAGGCAGGAAAGTGTATAAAAAAACATCTTTATTAGCTAATAAAGACATACAGTATATTCGAAAATGTATGTTTAAAAATATTTTTCATATATTTAGTGATATATAAAAAATGAATTTCAACATACAGTATTTTTAACCACTTCCCGACCGGCCGTTGCATATAAACGGCCGGACGGTGGCAGTGCAGGGTCGGGTGGCCGTTTATAAACGGCCTCCCCGCACCCTGCTTGTGCGCGCTCCCTCGGAGTGCGCAGCACCGCGATCCGGTGCCCGCTGTGTCCTCCGGACACAGTGAAACACCGATCGGCGGACGGGACCTCTGTACGAGGTCCCGATCATGTGATCACTGATTGGCCAATCAGTGATCACATGCAAAGTAGTAAGCAAGATGTCATTTGTGACATCATTGCTTACTACGTGTGAAATCTGTGAATGATCACAGAGGTCACATAGTACAAGGCTATTCACAACAGCCTTGTACCATGTGACAAGCTGTGACCAATCACAGCTCACTCAGTACTTCTCAATGAGTGCAAGAATGCAAACAGAGAGAAAGAGAAATGATTGCTTTTACATCCTATATGGGTGTAAAAGCAATCAGTGTAAAAAAAAAAAAACAACAAAATCTTCATCACCCCCCACAAGTAGTACAGTGTCACCATGGTAACACTGTACTGCTAGGGTGACAGTATGTAAAAAAATAAAATAAAAAATAATATAAAAAAATAAAATAAAAATGTTAAAAAAAAATGTTTAAAAATTATAATTTTTGGTTATAAACTTTGGATTTTTTTTTTTTTTTACTAAAAAGATAACGGAATAAATTTTGGCAAAGATTTATGATGAAATATTATTTATTTGCAAAATGTTATAAAAAAAAACACTTTTTTTCAAAATTTTTGGACATTTTCATTTACATAGCAAAAAAAATAAAAATCCCAGCGGTGAATAAATACCACCAAAATAAAGCTTTATCTGTCTCAAAAAAATGGTAAAAAATTCATTTGGGTACAGTGTTCCATGACCGCGCAATTGTCATTCAAAGTGTGATAGCGCTGAAAGCTGAAAATTGCCCTGGTCAGGAAGGGGGTAAAAGTGTCCAGTCTGGAAGTGGTCAACATATATTTAAAATATATTTTTGTTCCATGTGGGTGATTTGTCACACCAGAAACATGACTAGGGCTCTTCTCCAGTGGGAAGTCTCTGGTGGACCTCAAGTTCTGTTTCCATAGTAAATGCAGAACAAGGCATAGTAAGACAGTGATGGGGAAAAGAACAGCTGAAGTGGGTGAATTGTTCCTGTAGTCATCAACATGGTATAGAGTCTTTTGATATGAACCCTGGCATTGAGTCCATCTTTCTCCAATGTGAAGTCTATGATGGACCTAAAGTTCTGATTTCATAGTGAATGATTTTGTCACGCTAGAGACATGAATAGGTCTTTCCATTTGTGTGAAGTCTCTGGTGGACCTTCTGTTCTGATTCCGTAGTGAATGATTTGTCACACCAGGAACATCAATAGGGTTCATCTTTGGTGTGAAGTCTCTGGTGGGCCTCAAGTTCTGATTTCTCTAGTGAATGATTTGTCACACAAGGAACATGAATAGGACTTTTCTCTGGTGTGAAATATCTGGTGGAACCTTAGTTATGATTTTAACGTTTCTGGTGGCCCTCACGTTGTCTTTTTTTTTAATGAATTCCTGCACTCTCCACAGCAAAATGGCCTTCAACTCCTGTGAACTTTTTGGTGCCTAATGAACTGCGTTTTTGTACTGAATGACTGGTCACACTTGGAACAGTAATAGGTTTTTCACCTGTGTGAATTCTCTGGTGTATAACTAGACTTCCTTTGGTTGTGAACTTTTTTCCGCACTTGGAACACCAAAACCGCACATCGGTGTGAAGTTTCAAGTGATTACCAAGCAATCCTTTCTTTGTAAAACATTTCCCACATTCAGGACATGAAAAGGGCTCCCTACTACGTTCTCTACAGTGTTGAGTTTTCCAATGTTGGTCAAGACTGAACTTCTGCTTGAAGCGTTTTCCGCACTGTGTGCAGCAAAATGGCCGCTCATCTGTGTGGGTACGCTGGTGTTTAATGAGTATGCCCCTCCGTATGAAACTTTTCCCACATTCTGTACAAGTATGTTGCAGTTTACCTGTGTGGTTTCGTTGATGGAAAGCAAGTGAGTCTTTCGCTTTAAAACACTTCCCACACTCTGAACATGAGAAAGGCTTCTCACTTGAGTGAACAGTAAGATGACATGTGAGATGGTTTCTCTGCTTGAAACCCTGTCCACATTCTGGGCAAGAAAACGGTCTCTCATCAGTGTGAACTCTAAAATGTTGGATGAGTTTTGCTTTATCTCTAAAAGATTTCCCACACTCCGAACATGTACAGGGCAGCAACCCAGTGTGCAGGACTTGATGTCTAATGAGATGTTCCTTTCTTGTATAACATTTCCCACATTCAGAACATCCAAACATCTTCTTGCCTCTGTGCTTTACAGTAGGTGATGGATCAGAAGACAATTCTTCAGGGTCAGAAAGATCTTCGGATCCACTGTGAAAACTTGGGTGGTCATCTGAGGTAACACCGTGTGAGTTATCAGAAGTTTTGGCAGGAGCAGATGAATTCATTGATCTAGGACGAAGTCTGGAGCGTATATTTTGGGAATATTGTTTGAGGTCTTTTGACCTACAATTTGGAAATAAATTAACTTGTCCTTCTGAAGTATTTTGAATGTTATATCCATCTGTTGGAAAGAAACAGTTTTTATTAAAAACATGTTAATTCTTTATATTTGAAAGTCAAATGTTATATACTATATGTTGGGAACATGATGTTATATTGAGGAATGGAGATGGATCTTTCTTATGGTGTCCAGTATCTCCTCCTCATTTGTTGGGAACATGACATTATATTGAGGAATGGAGATGGATCTTTCATATGGTGTCCAGTATCTCCTCCTCATTTGTTGGGAACATGACGTTATATTGAGGAATGGAGATGGACCTTTCATATGGTGTCCAGTATCTCCTCCTCATTTGTTGGGAACATGACGTTATATTGAGGAATGGAGATGGACTTTCCATATGAGGTATGGTATCTAAGGCTCATTTTTCCAGGCATATTAGGTGTTGGATCCAGTACCTTAAAGATATTCTTATGAACAGCAAATCATTTTACCATATATATATGAATATTTCTCAAGGATTTTTTACGTATGTGAAATATAGCTAACTTCTGAAAAAACATTTTAAAATAACATACCATAGTACCAATGGAATGATTTAAAACTAAACAAAATGGCCATAGGCAAAGTGGTTATGATTTTAGTTAAAACTGGTGTTCCTAATTTTTCTGCCCACCATCAACTATCCAGTCTCCTCTTACCCAGTAATGTTGAGATCTGCTGATCCTCCATCATGATGTCCTTGTAGAGATCCTTGTGTCCTTCTAAATACTCCCACTCCTCCATGGAGAAATAGACAGTGACATCCTGACACCTTATAGGAACCTGACACACACAATGATACAGTCACCATCCAGACACATCCCTTGTCTGTTACTGGATAACATCCCACATTTCCCGGCACCGCTCACCTCTCCTGTCAGCAGCTCAGTGACCTTGCTGGTGACTTCTAGAATCTTCTCAACAATTCTCTTAGTTATCAGGCATTGAGGTGGAGGCACTGCAATGGTGGAAGACTCATGGAGAAGGCTGTTGGGTCTCCATTGCTGTTTGTTGTAAGTCTCAGATGTCACAAAGGGAGATGATCTATTGGGACAGCTGCTTGTTGTTAGCTGTTCACCAGATACGTTCTTTGCCACTTCATTATTCTGCATAAAAGAAGATGACAAAAATGATTACTATCTGCATTCCCAGAATCCTCCTCACCTCTCAGGTCAGGTCTGTGTTTTATAGAGATAAGAGTGATGTCATGTGACCTCCCAGAATTCTCCTCACCTCTCCAGTCAGTAGGTAGATGATCTCCAGGGTGAGATTCAGTATATCATTCAAATTAGTGTTTTTTAGTTTCACATAATTCAGGATTTGGTGGTCCTTCATCAAGACGGCCTTGTAGAGGTCCTTGTGTCCTTCTAAATACTCCCACTCCTCCATGGAGAAATAGACAGTGACATCCTGACACCTTATAGGAACCTGACACACACAATGATACAGTCACCATCCAGACACATCCCTTGTCTGTTACTGGAGAATGTCCCAGAATTCCCGGCACCGCTCACCTCTCCTGTCAGCAGACCAATGATCTTCTGGGTGACTTTTAGAATCTTCTTGACTTGTTTAGGTCTCAGGAGATCCAGTAAAGATACAGTGATGGGTCTCTGGGTCCATCTCCAATATTCCAACAAATGGAAAGAGGTATTTGATGTGTCCTGCTCACCAGATGTCTTCTTCACTATTGCACAATCCTGTTGGGGAAATGTTTCATAAATATCAATATTGGCTCAGACATTCCCAGAATCCCTCATGTGTCCATTATGTGATTTTTTTTTTTTGCTTTAGTTATAGAATGAAAGGTCAGCTGACTTTTCTCAGCACCTCTACATTCTGGTAGTGCAGACCTCCCAGATTCCTCCAGTCAGGTCTGTGTTTTATTTATAGAGATAACAGTGATGTCATGTGACCTCCCAGAATCCTCCTCACCTCTCCGGTCAGGTCTGTGTTTTATTAATAGAGATGAGAATGATGTCATGTGACCTCCCAGAATCCTCCTCACCTCTCCGGTCAGGTCTGTGTTTTACTAATATAGATAAGAGTGATGTCACGTGACCTCCCAGAATCCTCCTCACCTCTCCGTCAGGTTTGTGTTTTACTAATAGAGATAAGAGTGATGTCACGTGACCTCCCAGAATCCTCCTCACCTCTCCGGTCAGGTCTGTGTTTTATTAACAGAGATAAGAGTGATGTCACGTGACCTCCCAGAATCCTCCTCACCTCTCCGGTCAGGTCTGTGTTTTATTAATAGAGATAAGAGTGATGTCACGTGACCTCCCAGAATCCTACTCACCTCTCTGGTCAGCAGTTGTATGATCTCAAGGGTGAGGTCTAATATCCTCTTGGTTGTGTGACTGTTGTCCATCCTCTGAATTGTCTTCACAGACGTTCTTGTACAAATAGTCCTGTTTTTCTCCTCTTTGCTCCTGGTGACAACAGATCGGGACAATGGTGAGATTCACACAATAAAAGTACATATAATAAAGCACAGAAGTTGGAAGTTCCCACCAGATACCTGGGTAGAGTTGGAAATGCAGAAGTGGATGATGGGAACACCAGACCAATACCGACCTCAAAGATGAATTTATTCTTCCATTTTATTTATTTATTTTTTTAATTTACAGTTTCTAGAGACATGATGAAATAATCTCAGTCTGTGGTGCACGGTTGTTCTGTTTTGTGATTGAAAGTTGGAAAGTTGTCCTGGAATTGATCTAATTGTAGACAACTGAATTTGATTATTTGAAAAGTTAGTGTACTATATTATGTCCCTCTTTCCCATCTCAGAAAGTTTGGAGGTGCGGATACCTAATGACAGTTCTCAGCATAGAGTTTCTATGGTATACCAACAAATACCGGTAGTTCAAAATGCCAAAAACGTTTCATGAGTTATTGAGAATTTTCTGTGAGCTCTGGAAATTAAACCCATGTTGTCCCAGACAGATAACTAAGATCACCCTGTCACACAGATGACTAAGGACCATGGACCCTTAGGAGCGCACCCATGAAGGCTACAGCTGACCTGGTATAGGGATGCTCTAGAGACGATGATCTGGAAAAGCAGGAAATACTGTACTCACAGGAATGGCAGAAGTATATTGCAGCACAGGGATGCTGGCCTTTCAGGCAGGCAGGAGTACTTGTAAGAGACATTTACAGCACTGGGGTAGTAGGTTCAAGGGGCTAGGAGTCTTGGGGTTACCTGGATCCCTCTTGACTACGAAGCACTGGCATACATTAGGAATCTTTTCGATTATCAAACACTAGAGGACACAAGGTAAAACTAGGAATCTCCTACATTAGGATCTCTCTTATGACTAAGTCCCGGATGTGACGAAAACGCGTCAAGAGGAAGTGACGTCATACGCAAGGAGCAGGAACCGGAAGTGTCGCAGCGGCCATCTTTGTTGAGGAATCACTGGACACTTGAGAGTGGACTGCATGGGAACTGTGGGAACTGCCTGGTAATCCCCACTCAGTGGGGCTTGTCCAAAATTGATTATACTATTTATATGCCTATGTTTTCAACTCCTTATACAAGTGGATTCATTAAAACTTGAAACATACATGGAGGTTCTTCACAACAATCAACACTGCAAGAAATAGACATTTTTTCATTTCTTTTTATTTTATTTTTATTTTTATCTTTATTTTTTAATTTTATATATTTTTTCGTTATTGAGACACTGGACTTTATATTATTGGATTTAAATCACAGAGACACTGGATTTATGATTTTGTAGAAAGTATATGGGGAATATTTTGTTGTCACATATATAGTAGATTTATTGAAAGAGGGTAGATTCCTGTTTGGATCTATTGATTTTACATTAGGAATATATCTTGTCTAGAAAACACTAGGAATCAACTCCACTAGGAAAACTGGGGAATACTGGGAATCTTCTCTGCTAGGAAACATGGAGGGGCACTAGGAATCCTCTCCACTAGGAAACATGGGGGGACACTAGAAATCTTCCCCACCAGAAAGAACTGGGGGACATGAGGAATCTTCTCCAAAAGGAAACACTGGATGACACCAGGAATCCTCTCCACTAGGAAAACTGGGGAACAACATGAATCTTCTCCACTAGAAGACACTGTGGAACACAAGAAATTTTCTTCACTAAAAAGAACTGGGGGACACGAGGATTCTTATCTCATAGGAAGCACTGGAGGACATGAGGAATCTTCTCCACTACAAAACACTGGGGGACAATAGGAATCGTCTCTGCTAGTAAACAGTGTGGGGGCACTAGTAATCCTCTCCACTAGGAAAACTGGGTAACAAAAGGAATATTCACCGATAGGAAACACTAGGAATCTTCTCTGATAGGAAACACTGGTGGAGACTAGAAATCTTCTCCACTAGGAAACACTGGTGGATACTAGAAATCTTCTCCACTAGGAAACACTGGTGGATACTGTGGGGAAATATGAGCTAGGGCTATTGATTCAGGTATATCATTTTGTTTTCATTATGCTTGCATTGTTATAATAGTTAGAGTGATGTTTTAAGTAGCTTATCTGTATAAGCTGTAATGTACGTAATAAACTTTGCAATCTTCCTGTATCCTACTTGAGTGTTGGTTACTTTGATTGCCCGATCGCGATTGAGCCCATGCCACACCCAGACACTGCGCAGCACAAAGAAAATATAAGAATATAAGGAATCCAGGAAAGGGGGAATACCTAACAGCTGGTACCAGAAGTGGGGTTTCCGATAATCCAGGTGAGTAATATCGTTGCAATATACTTTTGTTATATTATGATATTGCTTTCTCTGGATACGGTAACGTCCCACGAGCTAATAGAGAAACTGAAAGTAGTTTTGTGTTTTCTGCAGGAGGGGTTAGACTCGCTCTTGGCAAAGTTGTTTTGTGTTTTCATCCGCGGGAGGGGTCAGACTCGCTCCTCGCAAGTTTATCAGATCTGTGACAGTTTAGACTGTACAGGAAACATTGAGGGGTTCTGTTCTTACTCAATATAGTATAAGAAATATAAAATGGGAAGGAAAATTAAAATGGAGCAAAGTTCAATTTTTAGGGAAATGTCTGAGGTGTGCCGGTGCTAATGGTATAAGGAAAAGTTGTATTGTGGATAATTATTTGTTAAATGTTCGAAACAAGAATTATGCGTATTGCAAGAGTAACGCGTTACTGGTGTCCATATTGTCAGCATCCTCATCATTTTTACTCATATATTGTATATAGGATCTATATAATTACCCCGCGTTATTGAATAATGCAAATGAATTGTGATACTTGTTGATTTCACTGTTTATGTGTATATTGATGATCTGATCTATTGTATTCATCTTCTATCGAATTGTTTTCTAATTGATAAGTAGACATGGGAAATAAATTGGGCAAGGAAGGGTCTGAAGGCGAGCAGACTAAGCCGTGTCCTTACATATATGTTGCAGGCACTTGTGGGGAATATTATGTAGACCCATTTTGGGAATTGGTGAGGAAAAGAGCGAGCCAACTTGAAATAAGTTGTTTGGCCCCGGCGGGTCCTGGCTCAGAGCAACAGTGGGAGGAGGTAAAGAAAATTTGTGGGGTACATCCAAAACATAATTACCCCCCCCGGTGTCTGGGAGGAAAATTATATGATAAAATGTTTTAAAAAATGGGAAAAGGCACTGAAGGAATATAGAAATAAATTTCCCCCGAGTTCCCACATATATATGAAAAAGACGATACCGCAGGCCTATGACAATAGTGTCCTCATACCTGACCTACCACCCCCACCTACTCCAACTGCACCACCGCCCTACGCATTCAGCGAAAAAGGAGATAGACCATGAGAAGCCTAAAACAAATGATCCGTTGACTATTTATCCGGATCTGGGTTCACTGACACCTGCAGTGGTTATTGGGACAGCCGTATAAAAAGACGGACAGAGAAAGGAGGATGAGGAAGAGTATCAAAAGGTGGAGGGAGAAGAAGGAAAGGGAACAGACAGAAGACAGAAAGAGGGAAACCGAACTCCAGAAAGCATTAGATGAATCTAGCAGAAAGGAGAAAATTTTGACTGATGAGGGAACGGCAGTGAAGTTAGATAAAAAATTGGATGAGGAAGGTGTAGGAAGAACTAGGGCACAACAGAGGAGGAAAGAGGAATCTGAGAGAAGAGCAAGGGAAAGAAAGGAAGCAGTACAGTCAGCAAGGGGATCTTATAAGAAGAAGGGACAGGAGAAAAGAGCTGATGTGGAGGAAGAAGTTAAGGAGGAATATGACCCAGAGAAGGAGACGGAACATCCCGACGGGCAGGATTCGGCAGATGAAACAGTAGAACAGATAGCAGCAGAAGACAAACTTGTAGTGGTTAAACAGAAAACAAAGAGACCAAAAATCAAACATAACACATCCACTGATTACAGTAGGGGACACAAAGGTACAGGTACCCTTGCCAGTAGGATTGATTAAGGATCTTAAATCCCTGTGTCCTAACCCCAGAAAAGACCCCAAAGCAGCAGCTTCATTTCTCCACAGATACACTTCAGGGTCAGGACTGACATTAGAGGATGCGTGGTTATTATACAAGCTATCGATCCTGACTCAAAAAGGGATATGAAAATTGAAAATCTTTATAATTACACAGTAGAAGCAGAAACAAAGGACAAGACAGCTGCATGGGATAAATTCTGGGAATTAATAGGCATTTATTGGCAGAAGACCTACAAAGCGGACACAACAATACATACTATGTTAGCATGCAAACAAGAACCCAGAGAAGATTTTTATACCTTTATAAAACGGTTGCACAAATTATATTTGGCCACGGGTATTGACTCCCCTGAACTGTTCGTGTCCACTTGTATGTCCAACGGGGATCCCAAGATAGTGCAGCTAATTAAATTGGTAAGTCTGGGGTGGGCTGCCATGCCCCCGGACGAATTTCTGGAGGATGTGGCAAAAAGAGCATCCTCAGGAGTGTTTAATACGAAAGGAGGGGTTTTTCCATTGTTGGAAGGGAAAGAAGAGTCTTCAGTTTCTAGTCTATAATGCTGACTCTGACCGTAATGTTATGATGTACCAGGGACGGGCTGAAAGAGGATCACAGGGGTACAATAGACCCTGGAATAGGCAAGGAGGACATAATCAAAAATACTATTCACCACAGTATAATAACAACCAAATTGGTTATCATCAGAATGGAGATTATGGGGACCCCCAAGACCAGGGTTGTTTTGTATGTGGGAGCAGAGATCATTGGAAGTCAGAATGTCCCTTGAGAAGGGGATTCAATCAATTTAGAGGTAGAGGAAGGGGAAATTACAGAGGACCAAGGGGACAAAGAGGGGGCCACGTGAGGGCCAATATGAACCAACAGCCGCAACAGCCAACCCAGGATTTAATAACCATGGATTGGCAAGGGCAACAGCAAGGGCCACCCCCACCTCCACCACGTGGTGGTCAGCCAAATCGAATTTCCTACTAGGGCTGCCCAGGACATGTTCCCCCTTTGGTCATGCATTTTGTTCCGATAGATTGTCAGGTGTTACCACAAGTGGTTTTAAAGGTTGATCAAATAAATGGGTGTTCTCAGACCGACAATAAGTCCCTGGAACACACCTATTAATCCAGTAAAGAAGGCAGATGGTTCATGGAGGCTAGTCCAGGATCTCAGAAAGGTAAACAAGACAATTATTCCGCTACCTCCATTGGTAGCGGATATCACGGCAATTTTTGGGGCTATTCCCAGTAGCTCGCGATTCTACACTGTAATAGATCTTTCCAATGCTTTCTTTAGCATTCCGGTTGAAGTAAATGCCCAGAACATGTTTGCTTTCCAATGGGACAGTGGTCAGTTGACCTGGTCTCATCTTCCTCAAGGCTATGGGGATAGTCCTGCTGCTTTCTCAATGGTATTGAAAGCATCTTTAGACAGTTGGGAGCCAAAGAGGGGATCCACCTTACTCCAATACGCAGACGACCTAATGGTCAGCCATGAACACCGCGAAGATTGTGAGGTAGACTCAAGACACTTGCTAGATTATCTAGCCGGAAAGGGCCACCTGGCCTCAAAAAAGAAGATACAATGGGTACAGGAACAGGTGGAATATCTGGGTTGCCTGATTTCAGGAGGAGAACGGTCTGTCTCCCCAGCCAGGGTAAAAGCCCTAACGTCCCTCACACTACCAACAACCAAGGCTGCAATGATGTCCTTCCTTGGGTCAATAGTGTATTGCAGGCAGTGGATACCTGACTGTTCCCACTATGATTCGATCCTCAGGGATACAACAAAACAAGAGGCCCCACAACAGATAGAGTGGACCCCGGAGAGGAAGGAAGCTTTTGGTAGACTGATCAGATCACTGACTAATGCCCCAGCCTTAGCACTGCCGGACTATGAGAAGGAGTTTCAGCTTTACAGTGTAGTGTCAGTGGACGCATTTGCAGCCGTACTCACACAGGAACACGGTGGGAAAAATAGACCAGTGGCTTACCTTTCCAAGAAGTTGCCTTGTGTGGTTTTGGGCATGCCTCATTGCCTTCAAGCGATGGCTGCTTGTGCAATGGCTGTAAAGGATGCAAGTAAATTGACACAGGGATCACTGACTGTGTTATACACTACACATTCAATAGCAGCGCTATTGCACAATATGACGACACAGCACATGACAGCACAGAGACTGAGTGGATATGAAGTAATCTTACTCAGCACTGCCAACTTGCAGATTAAGACTTGTCTGGAAACGGCTCCGGTGCTTAGGCTGCTACACATGCTGCTAAACATGAGGGAGACGGGAGGAGAAATGGTGACTGTACCCCCTCTACATGACTGTGAGGAAATGGTGTTAGAGAATACTTCACCCAGAAATGATCTAAAGGACATACCCCAATCGGGCAGTATAGATGTTTTTGTTGATGGCAGCTGTGTCAGACCAGATGATCATACTTACCAAACGGGTTATGCTGTAGTGATGCTACCAGACATAATCATTGAAGCCAAACCGCTTCATGCTAATTCAGCACAACAAGCTGAATTAGTCGCGCTAACGCGCGCCTGTCAACTTTTTGCTGACCAAAGAGTGAACATTTACACTGACAGCAGATATGCATTTGGGGTAGTACATGATTATGGCATGATCTAGAAAAACAGAGGTTACCGAGCGGCAGATGTAAACCTATACAGAACAAAACATTAATTGATGATTTAATCTCTTCTCTTCAGATGCCTGAGGCAGTTAGTGTAATAAAGGTACAAGGACACTCTACTAAACATGATCCATTAGCCAGAGGTAACAATTTAGCAGACAGAGCAGCAAAGAAAGCAGATGTGTCCTCCCCACCCACACAAAACATGACATTGTTTATGCAAGATTTCAAATCATTCAATCAATGTATACCCTTATCCTTTTTAAACCCTCAAAAAGTCAATACTTTCTCCCTAGAAAGTGCAATAATACATATACAACCTTTTTGTGAATTACAAAAATAAAATAAATAAATAAATTGATTTTAAACATATAGTATGCAACAAAGTCCCACTAATCAAAAAAGTGTCTAAAAAGAAAGTCCAAAATAGTGTCCACAAATATCCCAAAATTTATTCACTCTTTTCATCCACTGAAAGGATTGGCTCCTATTTCATCCAAAATGCACCTCAAAGTAAAAAATATAATAATATCTAGTGCATTACCTTAATAATAATAATAATAATAATAATAGCAATAATCACCCCGTGCAACCAAAATACACTTTTGTGCAAGGAAAAAAACAAAAAAAAAAAAAACAAACCCAAATTATTAAGAAAATGATTTAAAAAATAATTTGGATTTGTATATATTTTTTTTTTTCCTTGCACAAAAGGTTTTTTGAAGTGTATTTTGGTTGCACGGGGTGATTATTGCTATTATTATTAAGGTAATGCACTAGATCAGCAATGGGCAAACTACGGCCCGCGGGCCGTATACGGCCCGGCGGACCTTTTAATCCGGCCCGCGGAGCTAGGCTCCCGCTAGGCTCCTCTCACAGTCCGCCCTGAAGACTGGTGTAGCATGAAAATCTGTCTCCTATGAGGATCTGTCCCCCTCGACGTATCTGCGCATGTGCCGGAGATCGCCGATCGGCTGCTAATGCCTGAAACTGGCACATGCGCAGATACGTCAAGGGGGACAGATCCTCATAGGAGACAGATTTTCATGCTACACCTGAACGGCGCGGGAACACGGCGAGAGGAACGTGCGGAGCAAAGGTAAGTGAATTGACACAGGGGCGACTTGGGGACTTAATATGGGGGATGAATTAATATGGGGAATGAATTACTATAGGGGGGATGAATTAATATGGGGAATTAATTACTATATGGGGGATGAATTACTATATTGGGGATGAATTACTATGGGGGATGAATTACTATAGGGGGGATGAATTACTATATGGGGGATGAATTACTATGGGGGATGAATTACTATATGGGGGATGAATTACTATGGGGGATGAATTATTATAGGGGGGATGAATTACTATATGGGGGATGAATTACTATGGGGGATGAATTACTATAGGGGGGATGAATTACTATGGGGAATGAATAACTATATGGGGGATGAATTACTATATGGGGGATGAATTACTATGCTTACTATGGGGGAATATTACTATACTTACTATGGATGACACATACACATCATTCATCTACTCTTGGTCCGGCCCCCGGGTCCAATATATGAACCCATTGCGGCCCTCAAGTCAAAAAGTTTGCCCACCCCTGCACTAGATATTATTATATTTTTTACTTTGAGGTGCGTTTTGGATGAAATAGGAGCCAATCCTTTCAGTGGATGAAAAGAGTGAATACATTTTGGGATATTTGTGGACACTATTTTGGACTTTCTTTTTGGACACTTTTTTGATTAGTGGGACTTTGTTGCATATTATATGTTTAAAATCAATTTATTTAATTTATTTTATTTTTGTAATTCACAATAAGGTTGTATATGTAAGATTTCAAATCACCCAATTTTGAAACAGTGGTACGTTTAATGCAACAGCTCTCCACAGAGACAGACAGAAAACATTGGAGAGACAAAGATTTTGTAAAAATAGAGAAAGGAATATGGGTAAAGGAAGGTAGGATGGGAATCCCATCAACTTCAGCGCCCCTTCTATTCTCCTACATACATGGCCCGGGACATTTGGGACTCCCATATGTCCTAAAGCATTACAAACAACTTTTTGAAACACACGACATTACGAATATAGCTGAAATACTCATAGAGTCCTGTCTTACTTGTGCACAAAACAACATTCAAGGGAAGGCACACCGCAGACATGGCACACTTCCGCCACCTACTGGCTCATTGCAGTACATACAGATAGATTACACCCACATGCCAAAACAGAAAGGAAACTTGAAATATCTTCTAGTAATAGTAGGTAGGTTCTCAGGATGGGTTGAAGCTATACCTACTACAGGGGAAACAGCCGGAATCACTGCTAGGGCTCTAGTAAACCATTGGATTAGTCACTTTGGAATACCAAACACTGTGTTTTCGGACCAGGGACCAGCTTTCCATTCCAAACTGATACAAGAATTGACCAAGATTTTGGGTTTCCAGTGGAAGTTACACATACCTTACCACCCACAAAGTGCGGGAGTGGTAGAACGCATGAACAGGACAATAAAAGACAGACTTAAGAAAGCCACAGGAGGAACTTTAAAGAACTGGCTGCTATATCTCCCCGCAGTTCTTTACCAAATTAGGACCACCCCTAATAAAAAGACTGGACTTTCCCCATATGAAATACTGATGGGTAGACCACCTAATGACTGCCAAACCCCAGGTGACAAAACTAACTTTTCTGCTTTACAGGAGGAATACGTAAAACATCTGGTAAGTGTGTTATCTGAAAACCAAGAAAAGGTGTCTGTCACTTTTCCTCCTCTTTCCACAGATCCCACTCATCCATTCCTGCCAGTTGACAAAGTCCTGATCAAACAACTGGCTGCAAGGAAAAAGACGGGACCCATTTTTCAAGGCCCATTTGAAGTCCTTAAAGTCACCAGAACAGCTGTTCTAACTGACCAGACTCCACAATGGATCCATGCATCAAGGTTGAAGACATACCCGGAGATGAAGGACTCCCCAAGAGGTTCGCCAGAACAAGAGAACACAGTTTTTATGCCCCCGACATCCCACCCCAGAACTCTTAAAACTGGTACCCCCAGCACAACAGCACACTTTTACCCGTTGGATGAATGGATACCCCACCCCATTGCATCCCACTGACCCACAGACATTGGAGGAGTTATACATAACCGAAACTGTTAACATACATATGATCAGTATGCTAGAAGATCCATCTATTAAGACACTGAATGAACCTCATCCACTTAGTGCACATTTTCGGTTCAAAATGAGACTTACTGATGAAACATGGAAGAATCCTATAAGACATAGACAGCTTACATCCCAAAGGCCTCAAGAGAACCCAGAGGAAGATGAATCTCAGAACAAAGGGGATTCCGAGATAACAGAGGACCCCCTTCTTCTGACAACATATCAAGTAATGGAAGGTGCCAAGGTATTCGGAAGTGGTACCGGGATATTCCAAAGATTTATAAAATAATAATTGCACTTTATACACTAGCATTTCTTTTCATAATTTTTATAATGGTTATAAAAATTTTGTATGTTCCATTGGGTTCAGGTCATCCCATCCATCCAGGAGGTAGATTGAATTTTGGACGTAGCCTAGCAACCTGGGAGAAGAGAGCATTCCGTAGGGATCCCAAAATAATAGCCCGAGGATGTTGCAAAGTTACTCTGAAAAAGTTGCCTATGGACCTAGAGAAACACATGGTAGCCTACTTTGAACAACTACCACATGGACAGTGTGTTCATGCCCTTATAGTAACGGCTCAGACCACTAGGGTCAGTACCACAGGCTTATGTTTAGATCCAAACATTGACCATTCCACCAAAATGAAGATACTAGCCTTACCTACCAAAACACATAAAATACTCAAACCAAAAAAGCCTTTGGTCAGGCCACATGGCAATGTAGATCCCCAAAGTATGGCAGACAGAGATAACATACCACATCATTTCTTGCTTATGCATGAATTTGGAAAACAACAGAGTGAGGGCAAAGGGGATTGTTGGGTGTGTTCACACATGCATTCAGGTGAAAATATATTCCCAATGGCAGCCGAACCAATATCCATCACTCAACTACTCCAGGAGGATATGTTATATACTGGTAGGATATATACACAAAATAAGCCGTTCCTGATTCAGGGGTATTCAGGACCGCCTAGATTTTGTTTCCTGAATGGTTACTCCCACAGCAGAAACACAATGGGAATTCCAAATGCCGACTTCTGTTCAGAAACCAATGTCAACTTTACTTTACTAGATATAGAGAAGTACAAAGCAAATCACACAATAGATATAAAAGGGTTCAATACTGCCGATATTGCGGATGCAGATGAAAGGGCAGAAAACATGTCAATGTATAATATCTCTAGGTGTCCCACATTCAACCACATGAACAACAAGACATTGGTCCACCAATGGCTTAGGGAAACTAGCAAGACACCATGGAATGATAATATTACCTCCCCGGTTCATATAGCCCAATGGATATGTCTAATAGGTCTTCGTTCCGGGCAGGAAAAATCATCAGGACTACCCGCACCTCACATGCCAAAAGGGTGGGTGGTCTGTTGCGGCCTCTGGTGCCACACCACTATCCCATTCCCAGACGACACAGCATCCAGAGGATGGTGTACTTTTGTCAGATTATTTCCATATATGAGTAGTATTAAAGGCAGCAAGGTCTCCATGGGACCATCCCAAGGAACCCTACAGTTCAATAGACCCAAGAGGGCTTTATTTAGTTCCTGGGAAAAATTCTATATGAGTATTTTGGGGCCGTTAGGCAACGCCATGTTAATGGTACGTTTAAATGCTTTTGCTGACATCATAGAAAAATGGATCAATGTTACTAGCGGGGATATCAGACTTGTTAATGAAGAAATGAGAAAAAGTAGGATGGAACAGGAAGTCATAAGACAACGACAGGAGAGGCTTATGATGGCAGTAACTGGTATTTGTGATCAAACTAACAATAAACAAATCTGCTGTATCTATTTCAACAATTTTACTAAGGAAACTACGGATAAAGAAGTTCCAGATTGTTATGATATCATTACTGGCCATAATGAGGAGAGAGAGAGACTAACAGGGGAACTTCATAATTTGCCAAATTCCTGGAATCCTTTTGACTCGATTGGAGAGTGGTTTGGAGATTTCTTCAGCGGTATTTTTAGTTTCTTTAAGAAAGCAGGAATTGAAATCCTTATGATTATAGTGCTTCTCATATCTATATACTGTGTGATAAAATTTGCTATATGGGGGGTGGGTAAGACTATGAAGCTAGCAGTTAAGCACAAGAGCCCAGACTCCACCTCTCCAACAGACGGCTCCAGGCTTGCTTTGTTTGGACAATCCATAGAGGAGGTGTGGTATTCTGAGTGATCATGTTGAACAAAGGTTCAATATAATCAAAGAGGGGATTGTGGGGAAATATGAGCTAGGGCTATTGATTCAGGTATACCATTTTGTTTTCATTATGCTTGCATTGTTATAATAGTTAGAGTGATGTTTTAAGTAGATGAAATAATGATGTCTTAAGTAAATGAAATACGAAATGACAGCATTATTTTCAAGCTTATATGGAAAATTTTAGTATGTGTATGTAACAGGTACAACCGCAATTGTAACAGGATGAAGGGTAGACTGCAGATGTTTGCAAAATATCTTAGAAAACATAGATTGATACTCAGATAAGAGTTCTGGGGACACAGCCAAAAAGGCGGAATGTACAGACTGAGGTTTAACTGTTTAAGGAAAGTTGAACTTTGTCTGGTATCTGGGTAAAAGTGAAAGGTACGCTTTGCTATTGGATAAGTTAGGTTTACTTTACTATTGGATAATTTGGGTTTGTGGTTTTTATCTTTATAAGCTGTAATGTACGTAATAAACTTTGCAATCTTCCTGTATCCTACTTGAGTGTTGGTTACTTTGATTGCCCAATCGCGATTGAGCCCGTGCCACACCCAGACACTGCGCAGCACAAAGAAAATATAAGAATATAAGGAATCCAGGAAAGGGGGAATACCTAACAGATACTAGGAATCTTCTCCGCTAGGAAACACTGGGGGACAATAGACATCTTCTCCGCTAGGAAACACTGGGGGACACTAGGAATTTTCTCCACTAGGAAACACGGGGGGGGACACTAGGAATCTTCTCCACTTGGAAACACTGGGGGACAATAGACATCTTTTCCGCTACAAAACACTAGGTGACACTAGGGATCTTCTCCACTAAGAAACACTGGAGGACACTAGGAATCTTCTCCGTTAGGAAACACTGGGGGATAATAGACATCTTATCCACTAGGATACATTGGGGAACACTAGAAATCCTCTCCATTAGGAAAACTGGGGAACAATAGGAATCTTCTCTGATAGGAAACACTGGGGGACACTAGGAATCTTCTCCATTCGGAAACACTGGGGAACACTAGGAATCTTCACTCAGAAATACTGGGGGACACTAGGAATCTTCTCCACTCAGAAATACTGGGGGACACTAGACATCTTCTTTGCTAGGCAACACTGGGGAACATTAGGATTCCTCTCCACTAGGAAAACTGGGGAACAATAGGAATCTTCTCTGATAGGAAACACTGGGGAACAGTAGGAATCTTCTCCACGTGGAAACACTGGGGGACACTAGGAATCTTCTCCACTTGGAGACACTAGACATCTTCTTTGTTAGGCCACACTGGGGGACACTAGGAATCCTCTCCACTAGGAAACACTGGGGGACAATAGACATCTTCTCTATTAGGAAACACTGGGGGACACTAGGAATCTTCTCCACTCGGAAACACTAGGAATCTTCTTCACTCAGAAACACTGGGGGACTCTAGACATCTACTTTGCTAGGTAACATTGGGAATCTTCTCCACTAGATAGCACTGAACAACACTAGGAATATTCTCAGAAATTCAGGGTCACAGGGGGACCTGGCACTAGGAACTCTAGCTGTTGCAGAGACAATGCCTGAGGACATCAGCCCAGCTTAAATAGAAATGTAAATGACCTGGCTGGGCTGACACTGGGTGTGTTTCTATTTGAACATACCTAACTACTACTAGATATGCCATGACCTGGATAAATGAGAATTGAAGACCTTTCGTAGCTTGTCTAAGTGATTTCTTTGTCCAGGCGGTTACTTTTTGAATGGCTTGGAGAAGTTGCGAAGCGTCTTCAAAGCTACAGAACAGGTATAGTTGAACGTGACCAACTACTACTGCTGGATATATCATGACCTGAATACGTAGGAACTCAGAGGGTTAGAGTCAAAATGTGTAAAAAAAATAAAATTTTAGTGCTGAGGCAACGAACGCTCCACAGTGCAGTAAAAATGAACAGCAACTACAATGACCACCCCTTTGTTGTGATGCCCTGCAGTGTGGGGGCTTTCCAGTGCATTGCCTTAGTACGTTGGGGTGACATTTATGGCAAGGAAACGCACTGCATTGTGGTCCACACATGTTCCCTCCTGTTGTAATAACTCTGTGGGAAGAAAAGAGCAGCAGGTCCTTCTTACCTACTGTAGACTGGATCTCCACTCCTCTCTTCTGTAGTCACCAACAACAATCAGACTCATGCCTCCACCTCTATATGTGACCTGGATTAACCCTTCCCTGTCCTTCCCCTCCCATTTACTATACATTAACCCTTCAATGTCCCCTGCCCACTGTGTGTAGGTCAGGCAGCTGACCAGCCTTAATTGAACAATGGCTTCCTGTAGACACAGAGGAAGTTTGAAGACTGATCAAGGATCCTGTAGCAGCAGGCTATGGCCAGACATCTCAGCTTTGGAAACTTGGGTTCAGATCTCTGAATACTGAGCTATGCAACACCAACCTTGGAAACTCTACCCCATGGGTGGTCTGAATTACCAAATATTTCTGTATTCTTTGTATATTTTCATTTTCTTTCTTATTTGTGACTTTAATCCTGTATTCTGTTTTTTTTAAACATTGGTAAATCTTTATTAAATACTGAATATATATATATCCAGTGGGGCAAAACAGTATTTAGTCAGCTACCAATTGTGCAAGTTCTCCCACTTAAAAAGATGAGAGAGGCCTGTAATTGGCATCATAGGTAGACCTCAACTATGAGAGACAAAATGAGAAATAAAATCCAGACAATCACATTGGCTGATTTGGAAAGAATTTATTTGCAAATTATGGTGGAAAATAAGTATTTGGTCACCTACAAACAAGCATGATTTCTGGCTCTCACAGACCTGTACCTTCTTCTTTAAGAGGCTCCTCTGTCCTGCACTCATTACCTGTATCAATGGTACCTGTTTGAACTTGTTATCAGTATAAAAGACACCTGTCCACAACCTCAAACAGTCAGACTCCAAACTCCACTATGGTGAAGACCAAAGAGCTGTCAAAGGACACCAGAAACAAAATTGTAGACCTGCACCAGGCTGGGCAGACTGAATCTGCAATAGGCAAGCAGCTTGGTGTGAAAATCAACTGTGGGAGCAATAATTAGAAAATGGAAGACATACAAGACCACTGATAATCTCCCTCGATCTGGGACTCCACGCAAGATCTCACCCCGTGGGGTCAAAATGATCACAAGAACGGTGAGCAAAAATCCCAGGACCACATGGGGGGACCTAGTGAATGACCTGCAGAGAGCTGGGACCAACGTAACAAAGGCTACCATCAGTAACACACTACACCGCCAGGGACTCAGATCCTGCAGTGCCAGACGTGTCCCCCTGCTTAAGCCAGTACATATCCGGGTCCGTCTGAAGTTTGCTAGAGAGCATTTGGATGATCCAGAAGAGGATTGGGAGAATGTCATATGGTCAGATGAAACCAAAATAGAACTGTTTGGCAGAAACACAACTCGTCGTTTGGAGGAGACAGAATGCTGAGTTGCATCCAAAGAACACCATACCTACTGTGAAGCATGGGGGTGGCAACATCATGCTTTGGGGCTGTTTCTCCGCAAAGGGACCAGGACGACTGATCCATGTACAGGACAGAATGAATGGGGCCATGTATCATGCGATTTTGACTGCAAATCTCCTTCCATCAGCAAGGGCATTGAAGATGAAATGTGGCTGGGTCTTCCAACATGACAATGATCCCAAACATACCACCCGGGCAACGAAGGAGTGGCTTCGTAAGAAGCATTTCAAGGTCCTGGAGTGGCCTAGCCAGTCTCCAGATCTCAACCCCATAGAAAACCTTTGGAGGGAGTTGAAAGTCCGTGTTGCCCAGCGACAGCCCCAAAACATCACTGCTCTAGAGGCGATCTGCATGGAGGAATGGGCCAACATACCAGCAACAATGTGTGTGCCAACCTTGTGAAGACTTACAGGAAACGTTTGACCTCTGTCAATGCCAACAAAGGATATATAACAAAGTATTGAGATGAACTTTTGATATTGACCAAATACTTGTTTTACACCATAATTTGCAAATAAATTCTTTCCAAATCAGCCAATGTGATTGTCTGGATTTTTTTTTCTCAATTTGTCTCTCATAGTTGAGGTCTACCTATGATGCCAATTACAGGTCTCTCTCATCTTTTTAAGTGGGAGAACTTGCACAATTGGTGGCTGACTAAATACTTTTTTGCCCCACTGTGTATATATATACAGTTGTGACCAAAATTATTCAACCCCCAATGCTGTAAAGGGGTTTAGGGACTATAGTGTACATTTGGAATTGTATTCAGAATCAAATCCTACAAGGACGTTGTAACTACCCAAATGCAACTAAAATGACATCAATTGTTTATGTAATACAGTAGTAAATGGTTCTTATGTGGTTTCTTCATTGCCACAATTATTCAACCCCTTAAAGACTACCACTCTGAAGAACAGAGGTTCATACAGGTGCTTTCCATCAGGTATTGAAAACACCTGTGGATGTCACCGAGCAGCAATCAAGCATAATAAGCACCAATTAGGCAGCTTTAAAATGACTGTGATACTCAGCTCCTTCTAGACATTTACTGGTGTGGTTACAAACATGGTGAAGGCAAGAGAATGGTCCAGGAAGACAAGAGAAGAGGTGATTTCTCTTCACAGGAAGGGCAATGGCTATAAGAAGATTGCAAAGATGTTAAACATACCAAGAGACACCTTAGGAAGCATCATTCGCAAATTCAAGGCAAAGGGCACTGTTGAAACGCTACCTGGTCGTGGCAGAAAGAAGATGCTGACTTCGACTGCTGTGCGCTACCTGAAGCGTAGAGTGGAGAGAAGTCCCCGTGTGACTGCTGAGGAACTGAGAAAAGATTTGTCAGATGTGGGTACAGAAGTTTCAGCCCAGACAATAAGACGCACACTGCGTAATGAAGGCCTCCGTGCCAGAACTCCCAGGCGTACCCCCTTGCTGTCTCCAAAGAATAAGAAGAGTCGACTGCAGTATGCCAAAAGCCATGTGGACAAACCACAAAAGTTGTGGGATAGTGTTCTGTGGACTGATGAAACAAAATTAGAACTGTTTGGGCCCATGGATCAACGCTATGTTTGGAGGAGGAAGAACAAGGCCTATGATGAAAAGAACACCTTGCCTACTGTGAAGCATGGTGGAGGGTCAATCATGCTTTGGGGCTGTTTTGCTTCTGCAGGTACAGGGAAGCTTCAGCGTGTGCAAGGTACCATGAATTCTCTTCAGTACCAGGAGATATTGGATGGAAACGTGATGCAGTCCGTCACACACCTGAGGCTTGGGAGACGTTGGACCTTTCAACAGGACAATGATCCCAAGCATACCTCCAAGTCCACTAGAGCATGGTTGCAGAGGAAAGGCTGGAACATTTTGGAGTGGCCATCGCAGTCACCAGACTTAAATCCGATTGAGAACCTCTGGTGGGACTTAAAGAAAGCAGTTGCAGTGCGCAAGCCTAAGAATGTGACTGAACTGGAGGCCTTTGCCCATGAAGAATGGGCGAAGATACCCGTAGATCGCTGCAAGACACTTGTGTCAAGCTATGCTTCACGTTTAAAAGCTGTTATAACTGTAAAAGGATGCTGTACTAAGTACTAAGATTGAATGTCACTTGGGGGTTGAATAAAACTGATAATGCTGTGAGCACAGAAAAGACATTTGTGGTTATTTCATTATAACTGTTATGTTATATTTGTCTGACCTACAAGTGCCTCTTTAATGTAAATGTAAGCAAGATGACTGAATGATCAAAAGCAATGTCAAACTGGCCAAAACACTCAATTTCAGTGGGGGTTGAATAATTTTGGACACAACTGTATATATATATATATATATATATAAAAGCCTCGAAAAGAGTCTGTACTGAAAAGTTTTCTCCAGTGATGGGCATGGAGGAACTCATGGCTGCAGGGTCTCACTGAAACTACTCATGTACTGTTAAGGTCTGCTGGGACTAGTTCCTCCATGTTGTGTCCGGCAGAGCACTGTCAAGACTTGTAGTTCCTTATTAGCTGTGAGCTGCTGTCTGGACATTGAGACTCCCTCTCTTCTGTGACCTGAACAGACCCAAAGCTGAGGGTCCCCATAACTTTTTCTGCCCACTTTGACCCAGGAGCCTAGTCCCAGGCCACTCTGCTCTCCTCATCCTTTACTTGTTCTGTGTACTGCTTGGTGTACCTGACACTCTGGCCAGGTCACGCAGACCACAACCTGTCCCAGAACCCAGCAATAGAAGGACTCTGCAAGATCCTCACTCTGCGGAGCACCCTGCCAGTTTTGCCCTTCGCAAAGCCAACCCAACCAATGTTGGTGTCCCTGCAGTGCCCAAAACCGAAACCTGTGCCATGACCCAGCAATGCCTGTACGGAAGGACTCTGCCAAGCCAAGCAAACCCAACAAATGTTGCTGTGCCCTTGCCAACTGATGCCCCTCCAGAAGAACTCCACAAAGCCAAACCAACCAATGTTGGTTTCCCTGGCTGTGACCGAAACCTGTGCCATGACCCAGTGATGCTTGTCTGGAAGGACTCTGCCAAGCCAACCCAGCCAATGTTGTTGACCCTGGCTGTGCCCTCAGCAGTCTGCCCTTGTACCTGTGGCTCTGAACTTGCCCCTTTGATGTTTCTGCTGGTTGGCCATTGCTGTGCACAGGTTGCTGTCCCGGGACTCTGGACTGTTTGCGTGGTTCAGGATTAATTACCCTTTATTGCTTCCCTCTATCTTCATCCTGTGATTCTGCAGAGTCCTCCTAGATCAGGGGTCCTCAAACTACGGCCCGCGGGCAACATGCGGCCCGCCAAGCACATTCATCCGGCCCGCCGGCAGGAGACACTAAGTACAGGGGCGAGCAGGGGGCTGCTGTCTCTTACCTGGCTCCGGTCCCAGTCCCACGACGATCCAGTCCAGGATGTGCAGCTTCTTCACTCCGTCTCCCTCACTAGATGTCCACGCTGCCGCTCGGCTCCACCTCCTCACCGGTGATTGGGCGCCAGTACTGTAGCTCAGGAAAGGCACACAGGCAGCCAATCACCGGCGAGGAGGCGGAGCCGAGCGTTGTATGTCCGCAGTCTCTGAACAAATGTGGATACAGTACAGGAGATGACCATAGTTTTGTTTTTAAAACTATAGTCCGGCCCTCCAACGGTCTGAGGGACAGTGAACTGGCCCCCTGTTTAAAAAGTTTGAAGACCCCTGTCCTAGATGTACCATACCGTGAACTGAACCCAAAATACGGTGTCCCGAAATCCCCTCAATACAAACCCCTCAAGTCTCTATAATTCCTCTGTGTGCTCCCTCTGCATTCCAAGTTAATCATTGTTCCCCTTCCCCCCATTCACTCACTTTGCCATCACCTCCCCTGCTCCCTGCACATTAACCCTTCCCCTGCTCACTGCATACGAAAGTAGAACTAAAGGCATTTTTTTTCCTTTTTTAGTTTTGGATATTGTGGAGAGGGATTAGAACCCCTGCCAGTGTCAGGTGTTTCAATTGTGCTGTCAGTGTCTCCGTTAGGGAGATTCATCCTCTCTATTTGTCCTGTTTACCGGTTTCATCAAAAGTGAAAGTGAAAGTAAATCTCACATTTTGGGTGGTCACCAGAACAGGAACAGAGAGGGAAATCTTCCATTGGGGACACTTGTTCTGGTGATTCCCTCACTTTGGAGGTGTCTCCTCTCATTTCCCATTTTGGCATTCATTGTACATTAACCCATGACTGCCCAGGTTTATTGTGCCACCCCCATTCACCTGCAGACCTCTCGACATTTATTGTATGTTATAGGAAAAACCTTTGTTTTTATTTTGGATAGAGTAAGGGAGGGTTATAACTCCAGTCAGCTTTTATTTTGCCATCTGTGTCCCATTGGGGAGATTTACCTTCACTTCCTGTCCCATATTCTAAACAGGAAGTGGGTGGAAATCCCTGGCTGTCACCAGAACTAGTGTCCCCATTGGAAGATTTCCCCTCTTTTTTTTTCTGGTGGCAAACCAAAATTTTTTTTTCTTTAATTTCACTTTTGATGATAATTGTTAAACAGCACCAATAGAGAGGTTGCATCAGGCAGCAATAAACGTTTGACAGAGGTTATAATCCATCTCCACTCTATTCAGGGAGAGTACGGTGGGAGGAGTCATTATTCTACAGGGAGAGTACAGTTGGAGGAGTCAGCTCTGTGCAGGGAGAGGGAGGTGGGAGGAGTCATTCCTGTACAGGGAGAGTACAGTGGGAGAAGTCAGCTCTGCGCAGGGAGTGATGTGGGAGGAGTCATTCCTGTACAGGGAGAGTACGGTGGGAGGAGTCAACTCTGTGCAGGGAGAGCGGAGGTGGGAGGAGTCATTAATGCACAGGGAGAGTACAGTAGAAGGAGTCAGCTCTGTGAAGGGAGAGGGAGGTGGGAGGAGTCATTCCTGTACAGGGAGAGTAGGGTGGGAGGAGTCAGCTCTGTGCAGGGAGAGGGAGGAGTAATTCCTGTACAGGGAGAGTACGGTGGGAGGAGTCAGCTCTGTGCAGGGAGAGGGAGGTGGGAGGAGTCATTCCTGTACAGGGAGAGTATGGTGGGAGGGGTCAGCTTTATGCAGGGAGAGTGAGGTGGGAGGAGTCATTCCTGTACAATTGCACTTCCATGATATAGTGAATGCAGGGTCGGGGAGAGCGGATATAATGAATGCGGGGTCCGGGGAGAGCGGATATAGTGAATGCGGGGTTCGGGGAGAGTGGATATAATGAATGCGGGGTCCGGGGAGACTGGATATAGTGAATCCGGGGTCCGGGGAGAGCGGATATAGTGAATGCGGGATCCGGGGAGAGCGGATATAGTGAATGCGGGGTCCGGGGAGAGCGGATATAGTGAATGCGGGATCCGGGGATAGCGGATATAGTGAATGCGGGGTCCGGGGAGAGCGGATATAATGAATGCGGGGTCTGGAGAGAGCGAATATAATGAATGCGAGGTCCAGGGAGAGCGGATATAGTGAAGGCGGGGTCCGGGGAGAGCGGATATAGTGAATGCGGGGTCCGGGGAGAGCGGATATAGTGAATGCGAGGTCCAGGGAGAGCGGATATAGTGAATGCGGGGTCCGGGGAGAGCGGATATAGTGAATGCAGGGTCTGGGGAGGGCAGATATAGTGAATGCGGGGTACAGGGAGAGCGGATATAGTGAAGGC
The DNA here is from genome assembly GCF_062004578.1 of Staurois parvus. Classification (NCBI taxonomy): domain Eukaryota; kingdom Metazoa; phylum Chordata; class Amphibia; order Anura; family Ranidae; genus Staurois; species Staurois parvus. The sequence continues at coordinate 5,354,337 of NW_028318245.1, read as the reverse complement.
GGGGTCCGGGGAGAGCGGATATAGTGAATGCAGGGTCTGGGGAGGGCGGATATAGTGAATGCGGGGTCTGGTGTCAAGGTCCTACCTTTCCTCAGGGTTTGTGCTGCTCCATGTGCTGGCATCCATCTTAGGTGTCTGCAAAGCATTGTGGGATCCTTTATGCTTTCAGGCCTCTGTGGCTCCTCCTCCAGGAGGTGGTGGCTTATCACATTTAAGCCTGCTGTCTGCAGCTGCTCATTGCATTTGTGTCCTGTCTCTTGCACAGCAGCAAGACGGTGCAGGTACGCTCTTGCTCCCTATGTTGGTTGCCAGACTTGATCAGCAGGATCACTTGTTGGATCAGTTCGCTCAGGCATTGCAAACCCTGCTTGCACGCACATCGCACCTTGTCCCTGGTGCTATTAGGCCGGTTGTCACTCCTGTGGTCGCTTCTGATGTTGCTCCGGTTGTTGCGCCTTCCTCCGCATCTGCGGTGCCCAGAGGCATGACTGGTTCAGCCCCCCTTCCACAGCGCTTTGGGGGTGAGCCGAGTCAGTGTCGGGGTTTCCATAACCAAGTGGGCATATATTTTGAATTGATACCCCACGCTTTTCCTACGGAGAGGTCAAAGGTGGGCTTCCTAATCTCGCTGCTCTCGGACAAGGCCTTGGCATGGGCAAATCCCTTTTGGGAGAACGATAACCCTGTGATTCACGAGTTTGCCGGTTTTGTTGCCTCCTTCGGTAGGGTATTCGATGTGCCTGCTCGCTCTGCCTCTGCTGCTAAGCTGCTCATGTCCATGCATCAGGGTTCACGGTCCGTTGCCGATTACGCCATAGAATTTCGTACCCTGGAGGCAGAGGTGGGTTGGAACAATGATGCTCTGGTGGTGGTTTTCTCTCATGGGCTCTCAGATGCATTGAAGGACGAGATTGCAGCCAAAGCACTGCCTGTGGAGTTAAAGGCACTCATTTCCTTCCTAATCCTGATTGACACCAGGCTCAGAGAGAGGCCTTCATTTAAGGAGTGTCTGTGGAGGCCTCCTAACCGATTGGCACCTACGTTTTCTGTCCCACCCGTGCCTCCCTCTCCTCTTACGCCTCCTGAGGATGGCTTGTCTGGTGGTGAGCCCATGCAGCTGGGGTTTGTTCGCCTTTCCAAGGGGGAGCGGTGTGGCAGGCGCAGCACCCTTTGGTGCCTAGTGCGCTGTGGCATTAGAAAAATTATGCAATTGCTGTTTCTTTGTTTGATTAGACTGACTTTACTCTGTAATTCCTCCAATGCCGCTCTATGGATGCAGTAGGTTTAAAGAGCACACCGAATACTTTAGTTAACTTCTTTAATAACTTCAATCTTCTTCATATAACTGCTTACAATGGCTTGTTTCATTTATCATACAGTAGCTTATTTCTTTATATTACAGTGGTTTGATTTGATAGCTTGATAAATTTGTTAGATTCGGTAAATTCGTAAGTTCGATTCGATTCGTTATATTCGATAAATTCGTTTGTAAGTTTGTTCGGTGGAACTACAAGTAAAACACACACAACAGTTTCAACATACAGATCTACCTGCATTACTAAACAATAGAGGAACACACAAGTGCATTAAATACCTATTTGGCCTTCTCTGCTCCATAAAGCTTTTCTGATTGGAACTGTCTGTTTCCTCTTCTGTCTGCTGAGCATGTGTCTCTAGAAAATCCTAGCAGGGAGTTTTACACAGGCATAAATGTGAAACTGGCTGGGATTGGTCAAGGCTCTGTACAGTGTGAGGCTGTCTGTGATTGGCTCATCTTTAACTAACTCTTAAAGGCATATTTTCCTTTTCTGCTTCTGCTAACACAATGAATATATAAATGTCATATAACAATCAAAGACATAAATTACAGCAATGATTTTGCTTTTGGCTTTAACATATGCACATATACACTGTACTGAGGTTATTGGCAGGTTTGGTATACACATATATGTGAACCATATTAACAACCTAGGACTGGTCTTAGCTGGCCAGCTACACTCCCACCAAAATTGCCTATAATTCTATGTTCTCAGTAATAGGATTCGAACATGAATTTGAGGAATTTTCCATCAGTTTCTCAACTCTCCAGTGTTACTCTCAAGCAGAACAACTAACTTTTGTATTGGACGTTCCAACTTGAGTGGAGTTGTGAGACGTTTTCCCTTTTTGTCCAGTTTTGAGTCTCCCATTTGTAACAAAACTCTTCTTACTAGTCCTTCTTCGTCCTTTCGAGCTTCTAGGACTTTGGCCAATTTCCATTGACTTCTAGGTAAGTCGTCTTCCTTTACTAACACTATGTCATCAACATGAACATTTCTTCTAGGCGTTTGCCATTTACTTCTTAGTATGAGATGAGCTAAGTACTCCTTGCTCCATCTATTCCAAAACTGCTCTAATAGATATTGAACTCTTCGCCATCTTTTCCTTGCATATAAATCCTCTTTGGTGAAGTTGCCAGGTGGTGGCTGTATGTAATCAGACTTAAGGTGAAGTAGATGGTTGGGAGTTAGAGGTTCCAAACTTGTTGGGTCGTTGATGTTGACTGTAAGTGGACGACTGTTAACAATAGACATTACTTCATAGAATAGTGTCCTAAGTGAAGCAGCATCTAATCTTCCGGCGTTTTTCTTCAACACTGAACTTAGTACGTTTCTTACAGTTCTGATTTGCCTCTCCCAGACTCCGCCTGTATGGCTTGCATGTGGAGCATTCATGTGAAAATCACACTGTTTCTCTAACAAGTACTCAGTTACTTTCTCTTTATCAATATCTTTTAGAGCCTTGTTCAATTCATTCTTTGCTCCAACAAAATTAGATCCTTGGTCAGATCTAAGTTCTCTGACAGTACCTCTAATGGCTATGAAACATCTTAAGGCGTTGATAAAGGCGTCGGTTGACATATCTTCCAACATTTCCAGGTGAATTGCTCTGGAGCTTAGACATGTAAATATCAGTCCATATCTCTTGTACTCCTTGCGGTTTTGTTTGGTGATAAATGGGCCAAAGCAATCCATTCCGCTATAAAGAAATGGTGGTGATGGGTTTACACGATCAGCTGGTAGATCAGCCATTCTTTGTTCTTCTGTAGGTCTACGTGTCTTTCTACAGATTACACATTTACTTATGTATTTCGCTATAACTTTGCTTCCTTTCACTATCCAGTAACCACCTTCTCTCAAACAGCTTTGAGTAAAGCTTTTTCCTTGATGCAAGGATTTGTTGTGGTAGTGATTGATAATCAGTCTTGTGAAGGTAGAATTTTTGGGTAGAATTGCTGGATGCTTAACTCTGTTAGGTAGCGACGCATTTTCCAGCCTCCCTCCCACCTTCAGTATACCATCCTGCAGAATAAGATTAAGCTTGTACAATGTTTGGTTGTTTGGAAGTCTCTTAGGTTCTTGACTAAGTCTCTTCAATTCTTCACTGTAGAATCTTTCTTCAGCTTTCACTCTTTCCTCTACATTCAAAGATTCTTTCCTTTTTATTCCTTTTGCTAAGCGTTGAATTCGAGCTACAATGTTTATGACTGTATTCCACTTTGAACATCTGGCTAGTCGTTCAAGTATGTCATCTTGACACTTGGCGGCAGTGCTCAATGTTTGAACTACCTTTACTTCTGGATCACCCATAGACAGTTCTGTATAACCTTCATTGGGTATGATTTTCCTTTCCCAAAGGAACTCTGGACCAGTGAACCAGTTTGAATTCTTCAATTCTGTTACATTTAGGCCTCTTGAAGCATGATCTGCCGGGTTTTGCTTCGTGTCAACATAGTGCCAATGTTCTGGATTCGTTGTTTTCCGAATTTTTTGGACTCTGTTAGCGACAAAAGTGTGGAATCTTCGAGCTTCATTGTTTATGTAACCTAGGACAACTTGTGAGTCTGTCCAAAAATGCTCTTCATCTATTTTCAATTCCAATTCTTCTTTCAGAAACTGACTTACTGATGCTGAAACGACGGCTGCCGTTAGTTCGAGTCTTGGTATTGTCTGAATATTGTTGGGTGCTACTCTGGCCTTTCCCATAACTAGGGCACAGTGTATCTTTTCTTCTCCTATTGCTCTGATGTAGGAGCATTGACCATAACCATGACTACTGGCATCTGAAAAGTGATGAAGTTCTATTTTCTTGTACTTTCCGAAATCAGGAGGTACAAAACATCTGGGTATCCGAATTTCTTTCAAATTTTGCAAGTCTCTTATCCAACTCTCCCACCTTGGCCTCAAGCCTGCAGGTATGGGTTCGACCCATCCCAACTTCTGTCTGCATAATTCTTGCAGTATTTCTTTTGCTCTGAGTATTATTGGTGATAGGAATCCCAACAGATCATATATTGAGGCTACTGTGGAAAGAATGGTACGTCTAGTTGGAACTTTCTCTTCCATGGATATTTCAAAGAAAAAATTGTCGTTTTCTACATTCCATCCCAATCCGAGTACATTCTGAACTGGAAGAGGATCATAGTTAAAATCCACATTCTTTATTGTTGATGCACGTTCGGAGTCACTGATGGATTCTAGTACCTCTCTGTCGTTTGAGATGAATTTGTGAAGACGCAGGTTTGCCTTTGCGCATAACTCTTGGCTCTCTCTCACCAATTTAATTGCCGATTTTGAGGATTCTAGGCTTATAAGACCATCATCTACATAAAGGTTTTTCTTCAAAAAATTTGCTGCTGATGGACAATCCTTTTCATTCTGATTGGCCAGATACTTCATACCATAATTGGCACAACCTGGGGATGATGCTGCTCCAATCAAGTGTACTTTCATTCTGTATTCTGCTGGCTCTGTATCTGTATCTCCATCTTCCCACCATAGGAACCTCAGGAAGTCTCTATCTTCTTCCTTCACATGAAATTGGTGGAACATCTTTTCAATGTTGCACATGACTGCTATGGGATACTTTCTGAATCTACAGAGTACTCCAGGTACAGTGTTTGTAAGATCTGGTCCCTTAAGTAGATGATCGTTCAATGCAACATCATTGTACCTTGCTGAGCAATCAAAAACTACTCTGATCTTATCCGGTTTCTTTGGGTGATAGACACCTTGATGTGGGATGTACCACACTTCTCCATTTTTAGGCTGACCATCAACTTTCTCTGTGTGCCCTTCTTTGAGGATTTCTTTCATGAATTTCAAATAATCGTCTTTCAGTTTGGGATCTCTTCCCATCCTTTTCTTTAAGCTTTTCAATCTTGCCAGGGCAAGATCTCTGTTATTTGGCAGATGAGGTCGTTCTCTAAAAGGTAGGGGCATTTCAAGATGACCTTGTTGATTTTGCTGAATATTATCTTCTAGAACTTGTACAAACTTTATGTCCTCTTGGGAGACACTCTTTTCATTACAACTTACGTCTGCAAAGTCGGATTCTAGGATTTTGAGTACTTTTGCTGGACTTACAGTTGGTAACTCTTGGACAGATATTCTATGACACAATCCTGTCACCTGTCCTGAATCTGCAATCTGTCGTTTTCCTCCAACAACACCCCATCCTAGATCAGTTTGGACTGCATAGGGTTGACCCTTTCCTCCTGCGATTATCTTTCGTGGTACCAACGCCTCGGGACAGTCATAGCCTATCAACAGTCCAACACCAAATTCCTTCAGCGGGGACATTTCATGAGATATGACAGATAGGTGTTCCCATTTGTTGGCTGTTTCACAGGTAGGTATACGATCTCGATCTAGAGGTATGTCGTCTTTTGTATAAGCTGGAGGTAGATCTAATATGCAGTTTGAGTGGAGTCCTCTCTCAGTCCTCTGACTCTTTGACTGTTCACCAATGTGTCTCTTCCTGTCATTGTGGTGAGTTTGAGTTTCACTGGTTCTGTGACCACTTGTAATTTCTTGCAGATTTCTTGATCAATGAAGGTGATGTCACTCTGGGCATCCAGTAGCGCATAGGTGTAGACCTTCTTGTTCTTCCTTTTAGGATTTGAAATACACACTGGTACAACCATTGACGTGCCATTGATTTCTCTTTCTCTCACTCTGCAAGAGAATACTGTCGCTTTATTTTCTTCCTCAGTGTCCTTGGGCATTAAGGATTTCTCTTTCTTTGGCCGTTCTTCATGTAGTGGGGTAGGATGACGTCCTTTACAAACACTGCAAGTGGCCTTTTTCTTGCATTCTTTAGTAATATGGCCTTTTCTTAAACATCCAAAACACAGCTGATTATCAAACACAAACTTCTTCTTTTCGTCTGGAGACCTTTCCTTCAATCTTTGGCACTTATGTATGGAGTGATTCTCTTCACAGAACATACACTTGAAGGTAGTCTGAAGACTTGTCAGTTCTGACTCTTTACTGATCCCAGTAATGACATTGAACTTGTTCTCATGGGCATCTGCACCTTTAGTAGCTGTGTTGGTTGCAAAGCTAGTTGCTCTTGAGCGGCTTATCTCTCTTGTAGGCCTTTCTTCTAAGGGTTTTAAGACATGAGATGCTGTTATTGGATTACACGCTATTCGCGCTTCCTTATTGACAAATTCAGAGAACTCTTTGAAACTTGGGAAGTTTTTGCCATGATCTAACTGTTCAGTCACATAGCGATTCCATCCAGAAGCCACTTGTTCTGGTAGCTTGGCTAGCATCCTGTGGTTTTCTAGATAGTCGTTCAATACTTCTAGTCCTTGAACATGTGGGATAGCATTGCTGCATGCTTGCAGGAAGTCGCCATACTCTTGGAGCTTGAAGTGTTCTTTAGGACCTATTTTAGGTCAGTTTATCAACTTCTCTCTGAAAGCTCTTTGTACTAAGAAGGGATGACCATATCTTGCATTTAATTTTTCCCAAGCTTGCTTGTAGGCTTCTTCATCTTTCCTATAGAAGTTACCTTCAAGAACCCTTTTTGCTTCTCCGCCAGTATACCGCTGGAGGTAGAATAACTTGTCCACTGGACGGGAGCAATTATGTTCAATGATCATTTCAAAACTTGCCTTCCATTCTATAAACTTCAGTACGTCTCCGGAGAATATAGTAGGTTCCGGAACAGGAAGTCTAGTGGGAAAGCTTCTCTGAGGTTTCGCCAGGTCAACAGTTGCAACATTCTCGTGACCACTGCCATGACATATGGGAGTTGAATTATCTGGTTCTCTTTTTCCACTTTGTTCTGAATCAGGTGAGTCTCTCTTATTTTCTCTCTGAGCAGGGATGGAAGGACTATGACTTATTTCTTTACTACATGCTGGAGATTTCCTTCCATTTTCCTGGACGTAAGGAAGAACGTAGGAGTCGGCTTCTCCACTTAGTACTGATTTGGATCTATGACTACCATGATTCGTATCCTCTTCGTGCACTCTGAGTCTGGCTTCTATAATCTTAACTTCCTTCTGCCTTTCCAGACTTTCCATTTTATGGCACTGAGCTTCCAGTTCGGCTTCCATTTTATGGCGCTGAGCTTCCAGTTCGGCTTCCATTTTATGGCTCTGAGCTTCCATTTTATGTCGCTGAGCTTCCATTTCAGCTTCCATTTTATGGCGCTGAGCCTCTATTTCGGCTATCTGTAGACGCTGAGCCTCAATGGCAGATTCCATCTCAACTTCTGCTCTTTTGGCAGCGAGTTGTTCAGCTAATTCCTTTCTTTTGGCTGATGTACTTGAGGACTCTGTTATGTGGCTGGCACTTCTGCTAGTGATGGAAGTCATACTTGAGATTGTGGTTCCTCCTAAGGACCTAGCATAGTCTTTCATGAAGAGCTCATTCATTCCCTTTCGGGCCTTGACTTCATCATAATTTGCTGCAGATGATAGTTCTCTCATAAGCTTCACTAAATCCCTAGTGACTGTGGTACATGTATCCATGTTTCTTACAATATCCTGGGAGGGTGTCAAGGACGACCGCAAGTTGACATATGCTGTCATAAGCTCTGACTCAGAATCTTCTACCGTCTCTATTATTTCACTCAAATTCTCCTTTATGCTTTCTTGTTTTAGCTTTCTGCGAATGTCTTTGATGTATGCTTTCCACCTCTCATATATTCGGACAAACTTTTTTCCTTTCAGTCCTGCTTCTTGCTTCAAATTTTCTAGCACCTTTTGGGTCGGTTTTCTGTCCCGTGATGAACGTCTTAGTTCACCTGTTTTAGCTATATTTGTTTGGGGCGAGACTACCGTTACATTGCACCTTTCAGATTCAGACAGGTTCTCTTGCTCTTCACCTTCTACCATATCTATCATTGCATCCGCTAACAGTGGGGTGGCAATGCTAGGCTCAGCCATTTCTGAATGCTATAACAATTAATATGAATAATAAGGACCTGTCACTTTAAATGCAATACTAACAAATGCAAGAATAAATGACTTTCACTTTACATGTAATAGCATCAAACACAGGCAATAAATGACTTTCACTTTAAATACTTCAGAATCATATACTATAAATGTCTCTCTTTTATTAAAAGTCTGTATTCTCTTGAGCACAAAAATGTCTCTTGCAGAAACCTATGTGCATAAGTGAGTAATAAAGGAAAGCTCTGACCTTTACTGAAGAACAGGATACCGTGATCTGAAGGTTGCAGAAACAAATGTCAGTCTTAAAGGAGACTTTTCTTGATGCGGTGACTTTGCGATGCTCTGCGGTAACTTGCAATGCTCTGCGGTGACTTGCGATTAGTATCGTGAACTCTCTGGATGCAACACGTGGTCTCTTGATGGATAGCGGTGCGGGCACTCTAGCTCTGGACTCTGGCCCTCCCACCATGCATCTCTTTCTCTCTCTAGGGGTGCAGGAGGTTTGGCGCTCTTTCTCTGACTGTCTTGCCTTTGCCGTTATGCCACTTTAAGAGTCGGTTGCAGTCTGACTAATGCGCACGTGCTATGGCCTGTACTGTTCCGCTGAGGTGTCTCCGCGTGGCGGTATATGCTGGCGCTCTATTTCTCTAGTGTACTCTTTACTGTGCAAGTTGAGGAGCGCTGTTGCTTGACCTCTGAGGGTAATAGTTCCACTGTGGCAGGCGCAGCACCCTTTGGTGCCTTGTGCGCTGTGGCATTAGAAAAATTATGCAATTGCTGTTTCTTTGTTTAATTAGACTGACTTTACTCTGTAATTCCTCCAAAGCCGCTCAATGGATGCAGTAGGTTTAAAGAGCACACCGAATACTTTAGTTAACTTCTTTAATAACTTCAATCTTCTTCATATAACTGCTTACAATGGCTTGTTTCATTTATCATACAGTAGCTTATTTCTTTATATTACAGTGGTTTGATTTGATAGCTTGATAAATTTGTTAGATTCGGTAAATTCGTAAGTTCGATTCGATTCGTTATATTCGATAAATTCGTTTGTAAGTTTGTTCGGTGGAACTACAAGTAAAACACACACAACAGTTTCAACATACAGATCTACCTGCATTACTAAACAATGGAGGAACATACAAGTGCATTAAATACCTATTTGGCCTTCTCTGCTCCATAAAGCTTCTCTGATTGGAACTGTCTGTTTCCTCTTCTGTCTGCTGAGCATGTGTCTCTAGAAAATCCTAGCAGGGAGTTTTACACAGGCATAAATGTGAAACTGGCTGGGATTGGTCAAGGCTCTGTACAGTGTGAGGCTGTCTGTGATTGGCTCATCTTTAACTAACTCTTAAAGGCATATTTTCCTTTTCTGCTTCTGCTAACACAATGAATATATAAATGTCATATAACAATCAAAGACATAAATTACAGCAATGATTTTGCTTTTGGCTTTAACATATGCACATATATACTGTACTGAGGTTATTGGCAGGTTTGGTATACACATATATGTGAACCATATTAACAACCTAGGACTGGTCTTAGCTGGCCAGCTACAAGCGGGCCTCCCGGCGTCGGGAGTGTCGCTGCCTGTACTGTGGTCTCGGTGGGCATTTTCGGCAGTCCTGTCTGGTCCTTCCGGGAAACGCTCGCACCTGAGATCCTGTCGGGGGCAGATCATGGGTGGAGTTTCCTCGTCCCCGGTTTCCCGTAAGGATAAACCGCTAATCACCGTTGTTCTTTCTTGGGCGGAAGGCTCGGTGAAGGCCCAGGCGTTAGTAGACTCTGGGGCTGGCGGGTTGTTTATGGACAGTTCGTTTGCTGCCCAGTACTCCATTCCTCTGCAGGCTCAAGTTACTCCATTGGTCCTCGAGGAGATAGATGGCAGGCCCCTGCAACCGTCAGAGGTTACCCACGAGACCCTGCCGGTTGAAATAGCTATTGGGGCTGTTCACAGGGAGTTGGCCTGTTTCCAGGTAATTTCTTCCCCACACTACTCCGTGGTTTTGGGCTATCCCTGGCTTCAGAAGCACAATCCGACCTTTGATTGGCGGTCGGCCGAGATTCTCTCGTGGTCTCCACAGTGTGGGGCCGGTTGCATCCGTGGACCTGTTAAGGTGTTGTGTGCCTCCTCGGACTCTGTGTTACCCACTGAATATGGGGGGTACCTGGACGTGTTTGACAAGGTGCGCGCCGGTGCTCTGCCTCCTCATCGTCCATACGATTGTGCCATAACCTTACAACCCGCTGCCACTCCTCCGCGTGGCAGGGTGTATCCTCTTTCGGTTGCAGAGAATCAGGCCATGGAGGAGTACGTTGCGGATGCACTTTCCCAGGGGCAAATTTGCAAGTCTATTTCTCCAGCAGGAGCTGGCTTTTTCTTCGTGAAAAAGAAGGGCGGTGAGTTGAGGCCTTGCATTGATTTTAGGAGCCTCAATCGAATCACGATTAAGAATGCTTACCCAATTCCGTTGATTACTGAGTTGTTTGACCACCTCAAGGAAGCAACGGTCTTTACTAAACTCAACCTTAGGGCTGCGTACAACCTCGTACAGATCAAGGAGGGCGACGAGTGGAAGACCACGTTCAACACCAGAACCGGCCACTATGAATCCCTGATTATGCCCTTCGGGTTGTGTAACGCGCCCGCGGTCTTTCAGGAGTTCATTAATGATGTCTTTCGTGACTTCTTGCAGCAGTGCGTGGTGGTTTACTTGGACGACATCCTGGTTTACTCTGCGTCAATGGAGTCTCATATCCAGGATGTTATGCGGGTGCTGCAACGGTTACGGGAGAACGAGCTTTTCTGTAAGCTCGAGAAGTGTGAATTTCACTGATCCCAGGTTGCCTTTTTGGGCTACATCATTTCCGCTGTGGGTTTTTCCATGGACCCTCACAAGGTTTCGGTGGTTCTGCAGTGGCCTTGTCCCAGTGGTCTTTGGTCCATTCAGCACTTTTTGGGATTTGCCAACTATTATCGGAAGTTTATCAGGAACTTCTCCACGCTGGTCAAGCCTCTCTCAGATCTGACCAAGAAGGGCAGTAATCCTCACGAGTGGTCACCCGAGGCCATTTTAGCTTTCGAAGCTCTGAAATCCACCTTCGCTTCGGCTCCGATACTGTCTCACCCCAATCCTGGGTTGCCTTTTGTCCTCAAGGTTGATGCATCTGAGACGGGAGTAGGCGCCCTCTTGTCTCAGCGTCGGTCACCCAATGGACCCTACTTCCCTGTAGGCTCTACTCCAGGAAGCTTTCTTCCACAGAATGCAACTACCAGATTGGAGACAGGGAGTTGTTAGCCATTATTCAGGCTCTCAAGGAATAGAGGCACCTGCTCGAGGGTTCTGCGGTTCCGGTTCTCATTCTCACTGACCACAAGAACCTGACGTATCTCTCGGAGACTAAGAGGTTGACGCCCCGTAAGGCCAGATGGGCTCTGTTCTTGTCGCGCTTTAATTATGTGGTCTCCTATTTGCCTGGCTCCAAGAATGTCAGGGCTGATGCCTTGTCGCGGCAATACTCTGAGCTGTCCAGGGAGGAATCTGAGCCAACCTCGGTCATACCTCCGGACCAGATCCTGGCTGCCATTCATACCAACCTGACTTCGCCCCTTAGGGAGCAGATTTTGGCGGCTCAAACTGATGCTCCTCCTGAGAGACCGGCTGGCAGATGTTTCGTACCTGAGGAACTGCGTACCCGCTTGCTGCGTACCTACCATAATTCCAAGACTGCCGGTCATCCAGGGAGGAACCAGTTGTCCTGGGTCATTTCTCAGTTATTCTGGTGGCCATCTCTCCGTTCCGACATCGCCTCATATGTAGCGCCATGTTTGGTCTGTGCCCAGAACAAATCTCCTCGGCATCTTCCATTGGGCCTTCTGCAACCCATTCCCAATGGGGAGCGTCCTTGGTCACACCTGGGCATGGATTTTATTGTAGACCTCCCTGTGTCTCGAGGCCATACGGTCATTCTTATGGTCATTGATCGTTTTTCCAAGATGTGCCATTATGTTCAGTTCAAAAAATTGCCAACTGCACAAGAACTGGCTACGGTTTTCGCCAGGGAGATCTTTCGCTTGCATGGGTTGCCCAAGGTGATTGTCTCGGACCGTGGGAGTCAGTTTGTGTCCAGGTTCTGGCTTGCCTTCTGCTCCCAGTTGGGTATCAAGCTCTCCTTCTCTTCGGCCTACCACCCGCAGTCCAATGGGGCTGCGGAGCGTTCCAACCAAGCCCTGGAACAATTCCTTCGCTGCTATATATCAGACCATCAAGACAATTGGGTCGATCTCCTGCCATGGGCAGAGTTTGCAAGGAACTCGGCTGTCAACTCCTCCTCCAGGATGTCTCCCTACGCGGCCAACTATGGGTTCCAACCCGCTGAATTGCCTGAGTTGTTCTCGCCACAGGACATTCCGGCTGTGGATAACCATCTTGCTGCCCTGCGTTCCTCATGGAGGCAGATCCAGAGGTCCTTGAAGGACTCAGCACAGCGCCAGAAGCTCCAGGCTGATCGTAGACGGTTGCCCGCTTCTTCATACCAGGTCGGAGATCGGGTGTGGTTGTCCACTCGTAAACTCAATCTTCGGGTGCCCGCACCGAAACTGGCTCCTTGTTTTGTTGGTCCTTTCCGCATCCTCCGCAGGGTGAACCCGGTTGCCTATGCCCTTGCTCTTCCTCCTGGGATTCATATCTCCAATGTCTTCCATGTATCCCTGTTGAAGCCTCTGGTCTGTAATCGCTTTACTGCCTCCCCACCTCTGGCTCGTCCCATCTGGGTTGACTGTCATGAGGAGTATGAGGTGAGCCGCATCTTAGATTCTCAGTTGGTCCGCGGTTGGGTGCAGTTCCTGGTCCATTGGCGTGGTTATGGTCCCGAGGAGCGTTCCTGGGTTCCTTCCGCGGATGTTCATGCTCCTGCCCTCCTCCGCGCTTTTCACGCTCGCTTTCCCCAGAAGCCTTATGTTGAGTCGCGGAGGGGGAGGGGCCCTTGAGGAGGTACTGTCAAGGTCCTACCTTTCCTCAGACCTTGTGCTGTTCCATGTGCTGGCATCCATCTTAGGTGTCTGCAAAGCATTGTGGGATCCTTTATGCTTTCAGGTCTCTGTGGCTCCTCCTCCAGGAGGTGGTGGCTTATCACATTTAAGCCTGCTGTCTGCAGCTGCTCATTGCATTTGTGTCCTGTCTCTTGTACAACAGCAAGCTCCTGTTTAGCTACTCATTGCTTTCCTGGACACCGACTCGGCTTTGGCTAAGACTCCTCCTGGCTTCTGATCCCAGCTCTGGTGACGATTCTTCCTGGCTCCTGATCCCGGCTCTGGCGACAATTCTTCCTGGCTCTTGATCCCGGCTTTGGCTACGATTTCCGCTGTTGGACTTGCATAGACTCTTGTCCTATTTTGATATTAATAAACCTACCTTTAATTGCACCTCCTTGTGTGTCTGGCTCCTCGCTCCCTGACATCCGGGGAGAGCGGATATAGTGAATGCGGGGTCCGGGGAGAGCGGATATAGTGAATGCGGTTCCGGAGAGAGTGGATATAATGAATGCGGGGTCCGGGGAGAGCAGATACAGTGAATGCGGGGTCCGGGAAGAGCGGATGTAGTGAATGCGGGGTTTGGGGAGAGCGGATATAGTGAATGCGGGTTCCGGGGAGAGCGGATATAGTGAATGCGGGGTCCGGGGAGAGAGCGAATGTAGTGAATGCGGGATCCGGGGAGAGCGGATGTAGTGAATGCGGGATCCGGGGAGAGCGGATGTAGTGAATGCGGGGTCCGGGGAGAACAGATATAGTGAATGCGGGGTCCGGGGAGAACGGATGTAGTAAATGCGGGGTCCGGGGAGAGCGGATGTAGTGAATGCGGGGTCTGGGGAGAGCGGATGTAGTGAATGCGGGGTCCGGGGAGAGCGGATGTAGTGAATGCGGGGTCCGGGAAGAGCGGATGTAGTGAGTGCGGGGTCCGGGGAGAGCGGATGTAGTGAATGCGGGGTCTGGGGAGGGCGGATAAAGTGAATGCGGGATCCGGGGAGAGCGGATAGAGTGAATGTGGGGTCTGGGGAGAGCAGATATAGTGAATGCGGGATCCGGGGAGAGCGGATATAGTGAATGCGGGGTCTGGGGTTTAGTAACACTTTCATCTGCAGACACATACTCCCCTCCAGCCACCTCCTGCTGTGTTTATTTCCATCCAGCATTGTAAGTCTCAGTTTCCTTGCCATACCTCCATATAACAGCCGAGTATACTTTTATAGGGACATCTCCCTTTAGCCCCACAGACTTCTATGGGTTGGTGGGTCAGTCTAGGTCAGGGGAAAGGGGCAAAGAGGATAACGTTTTAAAGGGCACTTATCTTTTAAGGGTCTTTGTATTGACTCCAAAGAAAGCAAGAAAAAAGTAATACAATATCTTTATTCGCTAAAAAATATATACACAAATATATTTCGCAAAACCAAATCCCAACAAGCCTTCACCCGCTACAAATCTGCCTTCCACACCTACACCTCCTCCCTCCACGCAGCCAAACAAGCCTACTTCCTGACCCTCATCAAGGCCCTCTCCTCCAATCCTCGCTGACTCTTCTCCACCTTCAACTCTCTACTCTCTCCACCCCCACCTCCACCCAGCACCTCACTCACCGCTCTTGAGATTGCCAATCATTTCAAAAACAAGATTGACACAATTCGCAAGGACATCGCCGCAACTCACACTCCCTCTCAACCCGTCCCCTCTCACACAGCTACCCCCTCATCCCCCCTCTCCCTCGACATAATCCGCAGGGACTTCGTAATTGCTCAAACTACCTCCAATCCAATCCAATCAAATCCCCCTGATAAAGCCACGTGACCAGTGGCGTAACGCGTAGGGGTGGGACTGTAACGTCACTCGGAGGGAGTCAGTTTGTTTGCCGGACCACGAGTACACAGCTCCGATAATCAGCGGCGGTTTAGGATTGCATTTGTGCTACCACTATCCGCACACTTTATATGTGAGTGCCATATCATCAGCAAATAAAAGGCATACTTATATAAAAGATAAAGCACCATGTCGAGATTTTTTTTGTATGTGGAGAATCGCATGGAGATGAAAGTATAGAGGAGTTGCACCCTCTGGAGAGGAGATTCATCCTATAGCATATGTCGCATACCATGGATATCTTAAAGCAGGAGTTCTAAACAAGTAGGTTCCAAAGGAGGTGAACCGCAAGCTTATATAGCCTAATTGCAGGCTTCTTATGAGGTGAGCGCACATCTTCACTGGAGGGAGGATTCACAAGCAGTCACCGATTTATAATTATTTTAGATTGAAGATTTTCCAGCACAAAGTCACTTTTTGGGACATTATTTTTATTTTTATTTTTATATTTTATTTTTTATATTTATTTATAAAAAAATTTTTTTTAGTGATTTATTGTTATTGTTCACTTTTCATGCACATTATTTATTTGTATCAATTTAAAGTATTAGAATATTAGTATTTATGTTTATTCACACACATCATTCTGATTTATAGAGATCTAATTTAAATAACAATATATTGATTTGAGGTTTGGGAGCGCAACACTATATATTTATTTTTTACCTCCAACCCCGTTCCCCCTCACTCAGCTACCCCCTCATCACCCCTCTCCCACGGCCCCACCACTGCTCTGACCTCCACTTCCACCCCACCCTACATTCCTCATACTGAAGCCCCCTCAACACTCCACACCTTTGACCTTACTACCATCGAGGAAGTCTCCAGGGTCCTCTCTGATGCCGGCCTCACCACCTGCCCCCTCGACCCTATCTCCTCACAACTCCTACAACCTCCTTCCCCCTCCATCCTACGCTCCCTCACCCGCATCTATAATCTCTCCCTCTCCTCTGGCACTTTCCCCTCCCCTCTGAAGCATGCACACATCACCCCCATACTTAAAAAGCCCTCCCTGGACCCCAATGACCTGAACAACCTCAGATCCATCTCCCTGCTCCCATTCACATCCAAACTCCTCGAGCACCTAAGCTCTCACCTCAACGACAACAACCTCCTCGATCCCCTACAGTCCGGCTTCCGTCCCCTACACTCCACCGAAACTGCCTTACTCAAACTCTCCAACGACCTGCTAACCGCCAAAGCTAATGGCCACTATTCAGTGCTCCTACTCCTTGACACAGTTGACCACCCCCTCCTTCTCAAAATACTACACTCCCTCGGCCTCAGAGATTCTGCTCTCTCCTGGCTCTCATCCTACCTGTCACAACGCTCTTTCAGCATTACCTATAATGCTACCACCTCCCCCTCACTCCCCCTCTCTGTTGGGGTCCCTCAAGGCTCCGTCCTCGGGCCCCTTCTCTTCTCCATCTACACCTCCTCCCTTGGCCAACTCATACACTCTCACGGCTTCAACTACCACCTATATGCCGATGACACAGAAATCTATCTCTCAACCCCCCACCTAACCCCCTCAGTCTCCGCCCGAATCACACACCTACTGAGCGACATATCAGACTGGATGTCGCTCCACTTCCTTAAACTGAACCTCTCCAAAACCGAGTTTTTTGTCTTCCCCCCAGCCCAGACCCCACCCCCCATTGACTTCTCCATCATGTCCAACAACGCCACCATCAAACCCGCCCCGCAGGCCAGAGTACTTGGTGTCATTCTGGACTCAACCTATCCTTCCAGCCCCAAGTCCAATCTTTAACAAACTCATGCAGACTCCATCTCTGCAACATCGCCAAAATCCGCACGTTTCTAACCCCAGAAACCACTAAACAGCTCATCCACTCCCTCATCATATCACGACTCGATTACTGCAACTCCCTCCTTACTGGCCTGCCTCGCCGCTGGCTATCCCCGCTTCAATCGATCCTGAATACGGCTGCCAGACTCATTCACCTTTCCAACCGCTCCGTTTACGCCACCCCCCTCTGCCAATCCCTCCACTGGCTTCCGATTGTGCAACGGATCAAATTCAAAATCCTAACACTGACGTACAAAGTCGTCCACCATATTGCCCCGAACTACATCACCGACCTAATATCCAAGTACCACCCAGCACGCATACTCCGCTCCTCACAAGACCTCCTTCTCTCTAGTTCCCTGGTCTCCTCCTCCCATGACCGCCTCCAGGACTTCTCCAGGGTGTCACCCATCCTCTGGAACTCCCTGCCCCAACCCATCAGATTATCACCTACTCTCCTCTACTTTAGGCACACCCTGAAAACCCACCTCTTCAGGGAAGCCTACCCCACCCCCTGCTAACTTGCCGACCTCCTCCACTCTTCCTACCACTCCATCCCCTACAGCTTTCTCCTCCTGTGCCACCATCCCCTCCCTCCTAGATTGTAAGCTCAAAAGAGCAGGGCCCTCGATCCCCTCATGTTTTGCATTGTATTCTTATTGTTCTGTCACATGTTCTGTCCCCCTTTGTAATGTACAGCGCTGAGCGAACTATTGGCACTTTATAAATACTGTATAATAATAATACACCCAATATAATACAGATATAAAATTATTACATAATATAGCATTTATACAATAGTAAAGCATCTCTGATCTCTATCAGTGAAGATTTGCTTTGTTATAGGGAACAACCAAAAAAGATAATTATGCCTAAGAAGCACCCTAAAAATCTACCATTGGTCTTTAATTGCTCCTGAAAATAGCACGTCCTCTGACTAGGCACCCCTGTTCTATAGTCCTACGGCTGTATATCTGCGGTGTGAGATCATCTAAGGCACTGCAGCCTCTGACTATTAGTGTAGGCAATATGAAGTGAGGTTTGGTGAAGTCACTGCAAGGCTGCTCACAGTTCTTCCTACACGAGGAAGCAAAGCCCTGCCTCTACTAACATGGCCACATCCATACACAGATGATGCAGAGCAATGCATGGTAAGTCCAAGATCAGCTGAAGCGGGCAAACTGTTCCTGTAGTCATCACCTTAATATGGAGTTTTTTTGTTTTTTTTTACATGAACCCTGGCATTGCATCTGCCTCTCTACTAGCCACCACACGAGGAGTATTATAATGTGGCTTCACACATTCAGAGACGTCCGAAGAAAAATGTATAATATTTTATATACATTGTTTATACACTACTTTTTGGGGGGCCGTGGTTCAATATGGTGGCTCACTTTTAAAAAAAAACCTCATCTTTTTCATAGAAATGTAGAAAGAAAAAAAAAATGTATGCACTCCATGGAAGGTCCAGGTATTCACTGAGGGCCCACTCTCCTGTATTAAACTGCTGCAGACAAAATGAAAATAAATAAATAAATCTGTGGTTGGATAATGTACTTACCTTTCCCCAAGTTTCCGTATTGAGGGTGATGATGTTATACTCCTTCCAATACGGTCCCAGGGAATGCCGAGTACCCCAAATCTCATGGGATATCGCTCTAGAGCGTAGTGCATTCATGTGTGCTCAATAGATTCAGGCTACTCAACCTTCCCCGGGATCTTGTCTGGAAGGATGGTAACATTCCCCCCACCCAGGCACTTCAGGTGGAATCTGAGAGGTAAAAACAAGTAACTCCCATACCCAAGTTTTTATTTTTCTCATTTTTGTGCAGTATTTTGAGATGTTAAATGTGGAATTGAACACATTCCTTCATGAAACACTTCCAGCATTCTGGACAGGAAAAGGCTTTTTACAATTTATGGAGGGCCAAATGATTAGGAAGATCCCTATTGTGTGTGAAACATCTGCTCAGTACAGAATTTTAAATGGGCTTCTCACTGGTGTGAAGTCTCTGGTGGGTAATGAATTCTGATTTCTCTAGTGAATGATTTGTCACACTAGGAGCATCAATAGAGCTTTTCTCCAAAGTGAAGTCTCTGGTGGACCTCAAGTTCTGATTTCGTGGTGAATGATTTTTCAGACTAGGAACATGAATAGGGCTTTTCTCTGGTGTGAAGTCTCTGGTGGACCTCAAGTTCTGATTTTGTAATCAACTATTTGTGAAGTCTCTGGTGGACCTTACATTCTTATTCCTTAGTGAATAATTAGTCACACTAGGAATATGAATAAGGCTCCTCTCCGGTGTGAAGTCTCTGGTGGACCACAAGTTCTGAGATAAGGCTCCTCTCGGGTGTGAAGTATCTAGTGGACCTCCAAGTTCTGATTGCGTGGTAAATGATTTGTCAGACTAGGAACATGAATAGGGCTCTTCTCTGGTGTAAAATATCTGGTTGACCTTAAGTTCTGATTTTGTAATCAACTATCTGTGGTGGACCTTAAGTGAATATTCCTTAGTGAATGATTTGTGAAAATAAAAACATGAATAAGGCTCTTCTCCGATGTAAAGTCTCCGGTGGGCCTCAAGTTTTGATTGCGTAGTGAATGATCTATCACACTAGGAACACAAATAGGGTTTTTTTTTTTCCTCTGGAGTGAAGTCTCTGGTGGACCTCAAGTTCTGATTTCGTGGTGAATGATTTATCAGACTAGGAATATGAGTAGGGCTCTTCTCTGGTGTAAAATATCTGGTTGACCTTCAGTTCTGATTTTGTAATCAACTATTTGTGAAGTCTGTGGTGGACCTTAAGTGAATATTCATTAGTGAATGATTTGTCATACTGGGAACACAAAATAAGGCTTTTTGCCAGTGTGAAGTCTCTGGTGGACCTTTAGTTCTTATTCCTTAGTGAATGATTTGTGAAAATAAAAACATGAATAGGGCTCTTCTCCGATGTGAAGTCTCCGATGGGCCTCAAGTTTTGATTGCGTAGTGAATGATCTGTCACCCTAGAAACATAAATAGGGTTTCTTTTCTCTGGTGTGAAGTATCTGGTGGACCTCAAGTTTTGATTTTTTTAGTGAATGATTTGTCACACTTGGAACAAAAGTAGTGATTTTCTCCAGTGTAAAGACTCTGGTGGACCTCAAGTTCTGATTGCGTAGTCAACGATTTGTCACACAAGGACCATGAATAGGGCATTTCTCTGGTGTGAAGTATCTAGTGGACCTCAAGTTCTGATTTCATGGTGAATGATTTGTCAGACTAGGAACATGAATAGGGCTCTTCTCTGGTGTAAAATATCTGGTAGACCTTCAGTCCTGATTTTGTAATTCATTTTTGTTACTCTAGGAATAGGAGTGGGGTCTTGTTGTGTGTAAAGTCTCTGGTAGACCTCAAGTTGTCTTTTCCTTTTGAATGAATTCCTGCACTCTCCACCTGCTGTGCTTTACCTGCTGTGAACACTTTTGTGCTTAATGAGCTGTGATTGCGTAGTGAATGATTCCTTACACTTGGAACAGTCATAGGGTTTTTCACCCGTGTGAATTCTCTGGTGCTTAGAGAGAAGTGACATTTTTCTGAAGAATTTCTCACACTCGGAGCATGCAAAGGTCTCACCGGTGTGAAGTTTCTGGTGTTTAAAGAGGTAACTTTTGCAACTGAATGTTTTCTCACACTCTGAGCACTTATAAGGACACTCACCTGTGTGAATTCTCTGGTGTATAACTAGATAACCTTTAGAGGTGAACTTTTTTCCGCATTCTGAACAACAAAACTTCTCCCTGGTGTGACGTTTCAAATGAATACTAAGCACCCCTTTTTCTGCAAAGCATTTCTCACATTCAGGACATGAATAGGGCTTCTCTCCAGTGTGAACCCTTAGGTGGTTCACAAGCTTCGCTTTACTTGGAAAAAATTTCTCGCACTCTGAACATGAAAAGACCTTTTTGCTACTATATTTTCCACAGTGTTGAACTTTCCAATGTTGGTCAAGGCTGAACTTCTGCTTGAAGCGTTTTCCACACTCTGTACAGCAAAATGGTTGTTCGTCTGTGTGGGTACGCTGGTGTTTAATGAGTATACCCCTCCTCGTGAAGCCTTTCCCGCATTCTGTACAAGTATGTTTGTATGTAGCCACTGTACCCGTGTGGTTACGCAGGTGTACAGTTAGGGAGTCTCTCCTTTTAAAACACTTCCCGCACTCTGAACAAGAAAAACGCTTCTCACCTGAGTGAACAGTAAGATGACTCTTGAGATGGCTTCTCTGCTTGAAACCCTGTCCACATTCTGAGCAAGAAAATGGTCTCTCGTCAGTGTGAACTCTAAAGTGTTGGATGAGTACTGCCTTTTCGCCAAAAGATTTATCACATTCTGAACATGTATAGGGCAGCAACCCAGTGTGCACAACTTGATGTCTAATGAGATGTACCTTTCTTGTATAACATTTATCACATTCAGAACATCTAAACATCTTCTTGCCTCTGTGCTTTACAGTAGGTGATGGATCAGAAGATGATTCTTCAGAGTCAGAAGGATTTCTGGATCCACCTCGAAAACTTGGGTGGTCATCTGAGATAACACCATGTGATTTTTCAGAAATGAGGGCAGGATCAGATGAATTCACTGATCTAGGACGAAGTCTGGAGCGTATATGTGGAGAACATTGTTTGAGGTCTTCTGAGCTACGATCTGGAGAAAAATTAACTTGTCCTTCTGAAGTATTTTGAACTTTATATGCAACTATTGGAAAGAAATAGTTATTATTATTAGAAACATGTTCATTCTTTATATTTGAAAGTCAAATGTCATATACTATATGTTGAAAACATGGCCTTATATTGAGGAATGGAGATGGACCTTTCATATGGTGTACAGTATCTCCTCCTCATTTGTTGGGAACGTGACATTATATTAAGGAATGGAGATGGACCTTTCATATGGTGTACAGCATCTCCTCCTCATTTGTTGGGAATGTGACGTTATATTGAGGAAAGGCGATGTACCTTTCATATGCTGTACAGTATATCCTCCTCATTTGCTGAGCACATTTGTGTGTTTGGTCCAGTACCTTAATGACACTCTTATGGACAGAAAAGCAATTATAGATTTGCCAAGGATTGTTTTACATATGTAAAACATAACAAACTGCTGAAAAAAGGTTTTAAAATAAAATAACAATACCAATGGAATGATTTAAAACTAATGAAAACGACCATAGGCAAAGTGGTTATGATTTCAGTAAAACTGGTGTTCCTAATTTTCTGCCCACCATAAGCTATCCAGTCTCCTCTTACCTAGTAATGTTGACATCTGCTGATCCTCCATCACAACGTCCTTGTAGAGATCCTTGTGTCCTTCTAAATACTCCCACTCCTCCATGGAGAAATAGACAGTGACATCCTGACACCTTATAGGAACCTGACACACACAATGATACAGTCACCATCCAGACACATCCCTTGTCTGTTACTGGAGAATGTCCCAGAATTCCTAGAACCACTTACTTCTCCTGTTAGCAGCTCATTGATCTTCTTGGTGACCTCTTGAATTTTCTTAGCATTAGTTATCATGCAGTTGGGTGGAGGCACTGTAATGGTGGATGACTCATGGAGAAGGCTGTGGGGTCTCCACTGCTGGTTGTCATATGTGTCAGATGTCACAAAGGGAGATGACCCATTGGGACAGCTGATTGCTGTTAGCTGTTCACCAGATACTTTCTTTACCACTTCATAACTCTGCAAAAAAAGGAGATGGTAAAATAATTACTGTCTGTGTTCCCAGAATCCTCCTCACCTATCTGGTCAGGTCTGTTTTATTAATAGGGAGAAGAGTGATGTCATGTGACCTCCCAGAATCCTTCTCACCTCTTCAGTCAGCAGGCAGATGACCTCCAGGGCGAGATTCAGAATTACATCATTGAGGAGAATTTTTCTCTTTTTCAGTTGCAGATAATTCAGGATTTGGTGGTTCTCCATCATGACGTCCTTGTAGAGGTCCTTGTGTCCTTCTAAATACTCCCACTCCTCCATGGAGAAATAGACAGTGACATCCTGACACCTTATAGGAACCTGACACACACAATGATACAGTCACCATCCAGACACATCCCTTGTCTGTTACTGGAGAATGTCCCAGAATTCCCAGCACCGCTCACCTCTCCTGTCAGCAGATCAATGATCTTCTGAGTGACTTCTAGAATCTTCTCAATTTGCTCAGGTCTCAGAATGTCCAGTGAAGACACGGTGATGGGTCTCTGGGTCCGTCTCCAATATCCCAGCAAATGGGAAGAGGTTTTTGATGTGTCCTGCTCACCAGATGTTTTCTTCACTATTGCACAATCCTGTTGGGGAAATTTTTCATAAATATCAATATTGACTCAGATACTCCCAGAATCCCTCATGTGTCCATTATGTGATTTTTCTGTTTTGGTTATAGAATGAAAGCTGACCTTTCTCAACATCCTGCACTTCTATAGTCTGATAGTGTGGACCTCCTAGATTCCTCGGCAAGTCTGTGTTTTATTACTAGAGATAAGAGGGATGTCATGTGACCTCCCAGAATCCTCCTCAGCTCTCAGGTCAGGTCTGTGTTTTATTAATAGAGATAAGAGTGATGTCATATGACCTCCCAGAATCCTCCTCACCTCTCCGGTCAGGTCTGTTTTATTATTAGGGAAAAGAGTGATGTCATGTGACCTCCCAGAATCCTCCTCACCTCTCTGGTCAGCAGGCAGATGATCTCCAGTGTCAGCTCTAATATCTTCTTGGTTGCGGGACTCTTGTCCATCCTCTGAATTGTCTACACAGAAGTCCTTCCACAAATGGCCTTGTTTTTCTCCTCTTTGTTCCTGATGACAACCAATCAAAACAATAGTGAGATTTACACACTACAAGAACATCTTTATAAAACATAGAAGTCACATTGATGCCATTAACTTTCAGTTCCCAGTAGACCGTAGGGTAGAGCGGTTGGAGGAGGAGCACCAGATCAATGCTGACCTCAAAACGTGAATATATTCTCAGATTTATTTATTTTTTTTTATTTCAATCGACTTTCCATCACCAAAACAGTTTCTAGCGACATGGTTAAATGATCTCAGAAACAGTTTTGAAAGGCTGTCTTATTTTGCGATGGAAAGTTGGAGAGTGGCCTGAAAAAGATCGAAATGTAGACAACTGAAGTCAGAGTACCATAATACTCTGTACTATAATGTGTCCCTCTTTCCCATCTCAGAAAGTTGTGAAGTATGAGTATCTGCTGACAGGTCCATTGTCAACATACAGTTCCTATAGCATACCTAGAAATAGCTCATAGGTTCTGTGAGTTCTGGAAATTAAACGCAAGGTGTCCTTGACCGATAACTAAACACACCCTTTCATGTAGGTGACTATCATAAATTATTGGGGATCGTGAGCCCAATATGCAACCTGAATGCTGGATGGTAGTGTGCTCGGAGAGTAGACCCATGCAAGCTATAACTGACCTGGTACAGAGACGCACTAAAGACAAAGATTTGGAAAAGCGCGGAATAAAGTTGATCCAGGGAATATCTGATTGCTTCTCAGGAGATCAGGAAGGATTTTTTTTCCCCAGCAGGAGCTTTCCTCTGGATCAACTGGGGGTATAGGATTATAACTTTTTTTCTTATTGTTGAACTGGGTGGACTTTTGTCTTTTTTTCAGCCAGACTAACTATGTAACTATGAAATACTTGTTTCACAGGAATGGCAGGAGTACAGAACTGGGGTTTAACGCTCACGGGACTAGGAGTCTTGGGATTACTTGGATTCCTCTTGAATAGAAAGCATTGGGTACACTAAGAATCTGCTTTGCTGGGAAAAACTGGAGGAAACTAGAAATCTTCCCAACAAGTATGATTCTTCTTCATTAGGTATCTTCTCTACTGGCAAACACTAGGAATCTTCTCCACTGAAAAACATTGGGGGGGGGGGTACTTCTCCACTAGGAGACACTGGGGGACACAAGAAATCTTCTCCATTAGAAAACACCGGGGGACACTAGGAATAATCTCCACTGGGGGACACTAGGAATCTTCTCCGCTAGGAAACACTGGGGGACACTAAGAAGTTTCTCTGCTGGGAAAAACTGGAGGAAACTAGTCATCTTCCCCACAAGTAAAAACTGAGGAACACTATGAATCTTCTTCACTAGGCATCTTTACCACTGGCAAAGACCAGGAATCTTCTCCATTAGAAAACTTTGGGGCACTAGAAATCTTCACCACTCAAGAGCACTGGGGGGACACTATGAATCTTCTTAACTAGGAAACACTGGGGTACAAGAGGAATCTTCCCCATTAGGAAGCACTGAAGAACACTAGGAATCTCCTCCACTAGGAAACACTGGAGGACACTAGGAATCACCTCCACTAGGAAACACTGGAGGACACTAGGTATCACCTCCACTAGGAAACACTGGAGGACACTAGGAATCACCTCCACTAGGAAACACTGGAGGACACTAGGAATCACCTCCACTAGGAAACACTGAAGGACACTAGGATTCTCCTCCACTAGGAAACACTGAAGGACACTAGGACTCTCCTCCACTAGGAAACACTGAAGGACACTAGGACTCTCCTCCACTAGGAAACACTGAAGGACACTAGGACTCTCCTCCACTAGGAAACACTGGAGGACACTAGGAATCCCCTCCACTAGGAAACACTGGAGGACACTAGGAATCTCCTCCACTAGGAAACACTGGAGGACACTAGGAATCTCTTACACTAGGAAACACTGGAGGACACTAGGAATCACCTCCACTAGGAAACACTGGAGGACACTAGGAATCATCTCCACTAGGAAACACTGGAGGACACTAGGAATCATCTCCACTAGGAAACACTGGAGGACACTAGGAATCATCTCCACTAGGAAACACTGGAGGACACTAGGAATCTACTCCACTAGGAAACACTGGAGGACACTAGGACTCTCCTCCACTAGGAAACACTGGAGGACACTAGGAATCTCTTCCACTAGGAAACACTGGAGGACACTAGGAATCTCTTCCACTAGGAAACACTGAACAACACTAGGAATCTCCTCAGAAATTCAGGGTCACAGGGGATCTGGCACTAGGAACACTAGCTGTTGAAGAGACAATGCCTGAGGGCATCAGCCCAGCTTCAATGGAAATGCAGATGACCTTGCTGCTCTGGGCTGGGTGTGTAGCTACCTGAATCAGCATCAGGTGAATAACCAGTCTTAAACACAAATCTTGTATACCAAGGTGCCTGGTGATCTTGGGGAATAGAGAGAACAGACTAGCTGGAAAGCTGCAGATCTGCAAATTACTCACCCTACTTGATGCACATGAAAATGTTCCTGCAGTTCCAACCAACTTTCCATTACAAAGCCAATTTCTATATACATGCCCTGAAAAGATCTAAGGTGTTATTGGGGGGGTTCTCTTGTTCTGTGCTTGGAAATTACGTTAAAACAGAGGACATTGTCTGCAACTTATGTGATCGCAGCTCAGTCCATGACATATAAAGCCTAGTGGAGTCAGAATGTTCCCATCTATTAGTAGATAGTTACATTCAACTTGACTTATTCTGTAATGATGAAAACATCTGTAGCTTATCCAAGGTACTTCTTCAGTTGAAGCTACGAAATGTCTTCAACATTACAGAACAAGTCCAGTTGAATGTGACTAACTACTACTAGATACACCATGACCTGGATAAGGATGAAGATGTTCTGTAGCTTGTACAAACCGTTTCTTCAAGTATGTAGTTTAAGTTGGTCACGTTCAACAGAACTTGCTCTGTAATGTTGAAGACGCTTCCAAGTTTCTTCCAACTACTGAAGAGGTGGCCTGCACAAGCTATGAAATCCCTTTAACATTACAGAACAAGTCCAGTTGAACGTGCCTAACTACTACTGGATATACCATGACCTGGATAAATTAGAATTGAATTGTAGCTTGTCCAAGCAATTTCTTCACTTTTTCAGTGGCTTGAAGAACAACGTTGCAGAACAAGTCCAGTTGAATGTGTTTCATAGCTTGTCCAAGCGTTTTCTTTCTACAAGTTTTTTCAGTGGCTTGGAGAAGTTATGAAGTATCTTCAACAAACAAGTCCAGCTGAATATGACTAACTACTACTAGGTATACCAAGACCTGGATAAATGAGAACCTCTACAAATGTAGACTGAAAATGTTCAAATCTAGTAGAGGTTGGTTACGTTCAACAGGACCTGCTATGTAATGTTGTAAGAAGCCTGGAAGCATCTCCAACTACTGAAGAAGCGGTCTGCACAAGCTATGAAACATCTTCAAATTACCAAACAAGTCCATTTGAATGTGCCCAGCTACTATTAGATATACTATGTTCTAGACAAATGAGAATTGAAATGGAAGACGTTTCATAGCTTGCCTAATATATATATATAATGCTGAGGCAACCAACGCAACACGGTGCAATAAAAACAAATAGTAACTACAATGCTCACCCCTTTGTTGTGATGCCCTGCAGTGTGGGGACTTTCCAGTCCATTACCTTAGTGCGCTGGGGTGACATTTAGAAAATACGGCACCGCAACTCACGTCATGGTGGCCCACACATGTCCTCGTTTTGTAATAACTATGTTAATAGGAAGAAGAGAACAGCAGCTCCCTCTTACCTCCAGTAGACTTGATCCCACTCCTCTCCTCTGTAGTCACCAACACTTGCTCACAGTGAGGGTTTCCTGCTTCCTCTACATGTGACCTAGATTAACCCCTCCCTGTCCTTTCCTTCTCATTTACATTACTTTAACCCTTCAATGTCCCCCTCCATGCTCACTGTGTATAAGACGGGCAGCTGATCAGCACAATTGAACAATGGGTTTCCTGTACACACAGAGGACCTTTGGAGACTGAGCAGGGATCATGTAGTAGGATATGGCCAGACACCTCGGCTCCGGGAACTTGAGCTTAGACCTCTGAATACTGAATTCTGCAAACAATATGCCAGCCCTGAAAAGAGTCCGAGTATTTGGAGTTTACTTCAATGATGGGCATGGAGGAACATGGCTGCAGGGCTTCAGTAGTAGGTGATTAGAACTGCTGGGATTTGTGGTCCCTCCTTGTGTTCTGATAAGGTCTGTTCTTCCAAGTTGTGTCCTGTAGGGGACTACAGCTTATTTGCTGTGAGCGGCTGTCTGGCCCCCCATCTTCCTCTGTCTGTAGGCCTGTGCTGGTCCAAAGCTGAGGGCCTCCAGAACCTCTCCTTCTGTCCATTTTGACCCAGGAACCTCCATCCAGGGGCACTCTGCCCTCCTCATCTCTGCTGTGTTCTGCCTTGATGTACCTAACACTATGGCCAGGTTATGCGGACCACCACCTGTACCAGGACACAGCAATCCCCTTCCAGTAGGACTCTGTCTGGATCTCCCTCCGCCAAGCCAAGCCAACCAATGTTGGTGTCACTGGCTGTGCCCTTGCTGCACCCAAAACAGGAACCTATGACTCTGGACTTGCCCCTTTGGTGCTCCATATTGCCACCCAAAGTTTCTGCTGGTTGACCCTTGCTGTTGATGTCCCAAGACTCTGGACTGTTTGGGATCACATATCCCTTTGCTGCTACCCCCTATCTTCATCCTGTGATTCTGCGGAGTCCCCCTGGATGTACTATACCGTGAGCTGACGCCCTTATTATGGTGTACCTGTAATCCCCTCAATATACACCTATCACATCCCTATGATTCCTCTCTGTCTGCACTCCAAATTCATCATTGTTCCCCCACTCACTTTACGTTAACCCTTCACTGTCCCTTCCCCCGCTCACTGCACATCAAAGTAATACTAAAGGCATAAAGGCAAAAGGTTTTCTTTTTTAGTTTTGGATATAGTGGAGAGGGATTAGACTCGTCAGGGAGATTCACCTTCTCTATTTACCCTGTTTACCATTTTTTTATCAAAAGTGAAAGTAAGGCTGGCCATACATTACACATATTTCTCTTTAGTCTTTCCAAAAACCATATAATAGGACGTCCAACCTAAACAACGCCTTCAAGTTCTATCCAATCAGGCAGGCTCTAGCACGACATAGTTGAAGGTAAATCAAATTGTATAATGTATGGCTAGCTTGAATCCCCAATTTTGGATTGTCACCAGTACAGCAATAGTGGGGGAAATCTTCCATTGGGGACACTTGTTCTGGTGATTCCCTCACTTTGGAGGTGTCTCCTCTCACTTCCTGTTTTTGGCTATGGGACAGGAAGTGATGGGAAGTCACTCCAAGGGAACACAGATGGCAAAAAAAAAACCTGATGGGTTATATCCCTCCCTTGCTTCTAAATACAATCCAAAATGGGGAAAGAAAAGCCTTTTAGTTCTACTTTAACCCCTTACCGCCCTCCCCACCCTCATTCACTGTGCATTGGGCCTCTGCAGCCCACTCAACACTTGTTGGATGTTACAGTAGAACTGAAGGCAAAGTTTTTTTTTGTACCCCTCCCCCGCCCACTGTACATTAACCCTTCACTGCCCCCTCCTCGCTCACTGCACATTAACCCTCTACTTCCTCCCTCTATCCACTGTACACTGCCCTTGTTTTTCAACATACTTTTTAAACCTTTTATACAAAATAAACATTTAATATCTAAACTGGAGTCACAGAGCATGGCCTCTAACTGAAACTCCGCCCCCAACAAAGGCATGAAGAAGTGGGAGGAGTCACTGCAGGGAGAGTGAAGTGGGAGGAGTTACTTCTGTGCAGAGCGATGTAGGTGGGAGAAGTCCCTTATGTGTAGAGAGATAGGTAGGAGGAGTCTCTTCTGTGTGGGGATAGAGGTGGGAGGAGTCACTTCTGCACAGGGTCAGAGTTGGGAGGAGTCACTTCTGTGCAGGGAGAAAGGTGGGAGGAGCCACTTCTGTGCAGGGAGAGAGGTGGGAGGAGCCACTTCTGTGCAGAGGGAGAAGACTCTTTATGCAAGGAGAGAGGTGGGAGGAGTCTCTTTTGTGCAGGGAGAGACATGGGAGGAGTCACTTCTGTGCAGGGAGAGAGGTGGGAGGAGCCACTTCTGTGCAGGGAGAGAGGTGGGAGGAGCCACTTCTATGCAGAGGAAGAAGTGGGAGGAGACTCTTCTATTCAATGAGAGAGGTGGGAGGAGTCACTTCTGTGCAGAGATAGAGGTAGGAGGAGTCACTTCTGTGCAGGGAGGAACTTAGGAGTCACTTCTGTGCAGGGAGAGAGGTGGGAAGAGTCACTTCTGTGCAGGGAGAGGATTCACTTCTGTGCAGGGAAAGAGATGGGAGGAGTGACTTCTGTACAGGGTCAGAGTTGAGAGGAGTCACTTCTGTAAAGGGAGAGAGGTGGGAGGAGCCACTTCTGTACAGGGAGAGAGGTGGGAGGAGCCACTTATGTGCAGGGAGAGGTGGGAGGAATGACTTCTGTGCAAGGTGAGAGGAGTCATTTCTGTGCAGGGAGAGTGATGCCCAGCCAGTTTTGTGTCCCCCTGGCAGACATCACAGCCAGGTCCCTGACCTCTTTCAACAGCAGTTAGGCGATACACCTTGGTCATGGCCACACCTCCAGCCTGCTGATTGGGCAGTGAAGGAATGAGGAAATATCCGGGTGAAATGTTCTCAGTGTTAGAGTGATTGCAACGTCCAGTGCAGAGGAGCCTGCTGAGCCCCTGACCCTCCCTGGTTTTCCTGGTGTTGTATAGGGAATTTCCAGGAAGCTGCTAAGATAAAGACCCATTCAGGTAATTATACTACAAGGGTTTACGATGCAATGATTGTGTGAGGAAGCTGGTCTACATGATGACTTTAATATGAATTTAGTAAGACTGATGGTCATGTCATGATCACACCCAAGAACATGGCCAGACATCAGGAGGCACCACCTAGGCCAACACCCTGCCGGCCTTATCTTGAGGAACACATTTGTGTCCATGAAATGCTGCCGAATGGTTGCCGAGACGGAAAGTAATGAGCCGATGTAAACCAATGATAATAATGAAGTGGATCCTAATATGTGGAAAGCTATAAACCGTCTTTGACCACAAAGGAAAGGGAAGGAAGGGCAGCATGATCAGGACTCTTAAGCTGACCCCACTCATGCAGATGGAATCACGTTGACTTGGCTTGAACCTTCTCACAGACGCCTCATGAAGTCCAATGTCTTGTAATGTTCTTTGGTGTAATTAATATTATTGATAATAATTGATCTTTGTATATACATTTAATGTAGATCGTGTTTTGAAGACCCTTTTTTTGTTGGGGAAACTCTTGGTTCCAACTCTTAAAATTTCTTACATTTTATATATTTTTTAACTATTATATGAAATATTTGTTTTACACAACAAACACTGAATGCATACACAGGAGTAATGCCACAGAGCAGTGCGGATGTCCCAATGATAGGAAACAGCAGATACTGCTTTCTTTCAGACTGTCTCTCTCTAAGTGAACCCCCATATAGTGTATGAACAGAGTAGGCAGGGAACGAGAGTGTGAGCTGGGAGGAGTCCCTGCTTTGTGGTGGGAGGAGACGTTGCTCTTAAAGGAGAGTGAGACGGGAGGAGTCACTTCTGTGCAGGAAGACAGAGTGAGGTGAGAGGAATCATCCCTGTGCAGGGAGTTTGGTGGTGGGAGGAGTCACTTCTGTGCAGGAAGATAGTGGGAGGAGTCATCCCTGTGCAGGAAGTTTGGTGGTGGGAGGAGTCACTTCTGTGCAGGAAGAGTGAGGTGGGAGGCGTCATCCCTGTGCACCGAGAGTTTGGTGGTGGGAGGAGTCACATCTGTGCAGGGAGAGTGAGGTGGGAGGAGCCACCGCTCTACAGGAATAAAGAGTGAGGTGGGAGGAGTCACTTCTGTGCAGAGATAGGTAGGGGTCATCTCTGTGCAAGGAGAGATAATTTGGTGGGAGGAGTCACTTCTTTGCAGGGAGAGACAGCAATAGGTGGGAGGATCCACTGCTCTTCTGGGAAAAAGAGTGAGGTGGGAGGAGTCACTTCTGTGCAGGGAGAGTGAGGTGGGAGGAGTCATCCCTGTGCAGGGAGTTTGGTAGGAGGCGTCACATCAATGCAGGGAGAGTGAGGTGGGAAGTCAGGGAAAGTTTGATGGTGGGAGGAGTCACTTTTGCGCAGGAAGAGTGATGTGGGAGGAGCCATTGTTCTACAGGAATAAAAAGTGAGGTAGGAGGAGTCACTTCTGTGCAGGGAGAGTGAGGTGGGAGGAGTCATCCCTATGCAGGCAGAGTTTGGTGGTGGGAGGAGTCCCTTTGCAGGGAGACGAGTGATGGGAGAGATAATTTGGTGGGAGGAGTCACTTCTTTGCAGGGAGAGACAGCAATAGGTGGGAGGATCCACTGCTCTTCTGGGAAAAAGAGTGAGGTGGGAGGAGTCACTTCTGTGCAGGGAGAGTGAGGTGAGAGGAGTCATCCCTGTGCGGGGAGAGTTTAGTAGGAGGAGTCACATCTGTGCAGGGAGATGGGAGGAGTGGCTGCTCTACAGGGACAAAGAGTGAGGTGGGAGGCCGTATTGCCCTCCAGGGAAAGTGGGATTTGGGAGGAGTCACTGCTTTGCAGGGACAGAGTGAGGTGGGAGGAGTCATCCCTGTGCAGGAAGCGTGTGGTGGGAGGAGTCACTTCTGTGAATGGAGATATGATGAGGTGGGAGAAGTCACTTCTGTATGGGGAGAAACAGTGAGGAGGGAGTAGTCATCCCTATGCAGGGAGAGATTTGTAGGAGAGTGAGGCGGAAGGTGTGACTGCTCTTCAGGGACAAAAAGTGAGATGGAAGCAGGCTTTACCTTCCAGGAAAAGTGTGAGGTGGGAGGAGTCACTTCTGTGCAAGGAAAGAGAATTTGGTGGGAGAAGTCACTTCTGTGCAGGGAAATGTAGGATGATCTTAGCTGAATCACCTGGTCCCTCATCCTCTTGTAACAATGTCAGCCATCTCAGGGATGGCTCCATTATACATTTACTGTAGGTATATATCTGACACTTGGTAACCATGTCTTTGATGGAAATATTGCAGAATCACCACCTCAGGGTGACAACACTTTCTGACTGTACTGCATTTCTGAAAGAGCAGTGTTGTCACCTTAGGACAGGACTATAGAACACCTTCCTCTTCTCATAACATATGGGGGAGGTGTTCTGCAGTCCACAGAGAGCTAGGAATGGATGCTAAGAATGTAACAGGAAGTGAGCAGCGCACAGGATTTCTGGCAGGATCAATATATATATATTTTTGCTTATTATACAAAAGAACTAAGACCAAAAGGAAGGCAATGTAATATCATTGTTGACGTTCACATACACTTCAAACTGAAATTGTCAAATTGCCCATTTAATGCAACAGGACAGGTTCTCTTGAAAGCTCACCCTTCCCGAATGATGCTCACCCTCGTTGTGCCCTCTTGATGCTCTATTAGTCGGAGGATCCCAGGGTTGAAGCCTTGTGAAGGATCTATGTAGATCAGTGTTGATGACCTCATTCCCCCATGAAACTGTTGAGGCTGGCAAGTGGCTTGTTCAGGTCTGAGCACTACTTTAGGGGAGGAAGGCGAGATGGTCAAATGCACCCCCCCCCCCAATCTCCAAAAGTACTGGGCATTGTCATGGACCATGAGAGGCTAATGGACGTTCAATGGGTGATGGAGGTCTTTCAAGATATTCTGTTCCGGTTAGCCAATAAATGGTATATAAAATCAAAACTTCAAAACCGCATGCTAATAAGTTGTTGCCAACTTTGTTGTTTTGTAGTTTTCAGCAGGAAAAAACTTATAGCTGAAAGTTTGACTCAAAGCACCATTACCACTTTGTCCTGGAGACTTCTTTGGTGGAACATGGCAGATGGAGCCAACAACCATGGAATGAGCTGCAGGAGGAACATACAGGCTTTTGGCGTGATGCCCCACCCCTGAGGACTTGCTATCAGAGCATTTTTTTTCTTTATTTATAATTCTGCTACTTACAAACAGATGGTAATGATACCTAGGCGAGTTCCAAATTACAGCATATACGTATTTCTGTTTTACCACAGCAAGAACAAAGGTGGACCACGACTGACCAAGGCACGTTGTGCCAAAAAATCGAATACATCTACTGTATGTCCAGGTAGTATGATGCGGATGATTACTTATTTTGGAGGAAAAGTTTATATAGGAGTGGTATGGGAGGAAAAAGTTGTGAGGAGGTCATGGACAGGAGGAGAAATAGTATTATCAAAAGGATGGCGGGTCAGGGAGCCATGGTGTCACCCATGGTAACAGACCTTCATTTAGCAAAGCAAAAGTCTCAATCACCAGCCACAAGACCCACACACAGATCCTATAAAGCGAGGAGGACAAAATAGGAACACAACTGGATAAGCCTTAAAATTTAAGGGAGTGGGGCCTTATGGGGTATGAACTGGGGTGGAATCTACCCATTATTATGTTGCCATGGAGTTAGTAAATAGGATTACCAAAAAGATATAGGGACAGGGATCCATGGTGTCAGTTTTTGGGAACAGACCTGCATTTAGCACGGCAACAATTCCAAACACCAGCCACACCACTCATGCAAGGATCCTTACTTGGGTCCACAAAGTGGGGTCTTCACTGGGAGAGCAACAGTTGAAAGTACGACAAGGTCATTGCAGCCTGGTAAGGGTTGCTGTCTTATTATGCCTTACAAGGTGAGGAGGACGAACAGAAACACATGGACTGGATCATCCTTAAAATGTAAGAGATGGGGTCCTATGAGGTAGGAGCGGGGGGTGAAGTCTACCCATTTGTATGCTGCCATGGAGTTAGTCAAGAAATAGAATTATCAAAGGGATGGATGGAGATTTGAGGGGGACAAGGTCATTGCAGCCTGGTAAGGGTTGCTGTCTTATTAGGCCCTACAAGGTGAGGGCAGGCAGTCCTTATGGTAAGGTCACGCAGCGACTGACGACAGCCACTGCCCACAGACCAGAGTCCCTCAGGGCGCGGAGTCTAAGCCTCAGGCTGCCCTTCACCAGGGCCCCTGATGGTGGGGATGGACTTGACGCAGCCCGAGACCAGGTCGCAGCCCCTGAGTAACCCCAGCTGCGGTAATGACTGCCGCCAATGACGTTCCGCTGGTGGGAGCTAGATGGGAAAACGTTAAGGCGTGGTCAGACAGGCCCGGTCTATAACAACGGAGCAGACAGTACAAGACGGTAGGCAAAGAATACTCAGGTCACGGGCCGGGTTCAGCAACAGGAGGTCAGGTAAAGGGATAAAGCAGAGAATAGTCTTGTCCAAGCTGAGTCGGTTACCAGGGGCGCAACGAGAACAGAACAAGAGCTTGCTGCAAGGGAACATACAGGACACGAATGCAAAGAGCAAGTGCAGACAACACTCTTAAATGTGATCAACCACACCCCTCTGGAGGAGGGACCGCAGAGGCCTGAAAGCATAAAAGGCTCCCAGCATGCTTTGCAGAAACCCAAGATGGATGCCAGCACATGGAGCAGCACAACTCTGAGGAAAGGTAGGACCTTGACAGTACCTCCTCAAGGGCCCCTCCCCCTCTGTGGCTCAACAAAAGGCTTCTGAGGAAAGCGGGCATGAAAAGCGTGGAGGAGGGCAGGAGCATGAACATTTGCGGAAGGAACCCAGGAACGCTCCTTGGGACCATAACTGCGCCAATGGACCAGGAACTGCACCCGACCGCGCATCAATCGAGAGTCCAGGATGCGGCTCACCTCATACTCCTCATGACCGTCAACCCGGATGGGACGGGGCCGAGGCAGAGAGGTAGTGAAGCGATTACAGACCAGAGGCTTCAACAGGGATACATGGAAGACATTAGAGATACGCATCCCAGGAGGAATGGCAAGGGCATAGGCAACCGGATTTACCTTGCGAAGGATGTGAAAAGGACCAACAAAACGGGGGGCCAGTTTGGGTGCGGGCACCCGAAGATTGAGGTTGCGAGTAGACAACCACACCCGATCTCCGACTTGGTATGAAGGAGCAGGCAGCCGTCTGCGATCAGCCTGGAACTTCTGGCGCTGTGCTGAGTCCTTCAAGGACTTCTGGATCTGCCCCCATGAAGAACGCAGGGCAGCAAGATGGTTATCCACAGCCGGTATGTCCTGTGGTGAGAACCTCTCAGGCAATACCGCAGGTTGGAACCCATAGTTGGCCATGAATGGAGACATCCCGGAAGAGGAGTTGACAGCCGAGTTCCTGGCAAACTCCGCCCATGGCAGGAGATCGGCCCAATCGTCCTGATGGTCTGAGATATAGCAGCGAAGGAATTGTTCCAGGGCCTGGTTGGAATGATCCGCAGCCCCATTGGACTGCGGGTGGTAGGCTGAAGAGAAGGAGAGCTTGATACCCAACTGGGAGCAGAAGGCGTGCCAGAACCTGGACACAAACTGACTCTCACGGTCCGAGACAATCACCCTGGGCAACCCATGCAGGTGAAAAATCTCCCTGGCAAAAACCGTGGCCAGTTCTTGCACAGTTGGTAATTTCTTGAGCGGAACACAATGGCACATTTTGGAAAAACAATCAATGACCATGAGAATGACCGTATGGCCCCGAGACACAGGGAGGTATACAATAAAATCCATGCCCAGGTGTGACCAGGGATGCACCCCATTGGGAATGGGTTGCAGAAGGCCCAATGGAAGATGCCGAGGAGATTTATTCTGGGCACAGACCGAACATGCAGCTACATAAGAGGCAATGTCAGAACGGAGAGATGGCCACCAGAATAAACGAGAGACGACCCAAGATTACTGGTTCCTCCCCGGATGACAGGCAGTCTTGGAGTTATGGTAGGTACGCAGCAGGCGGGTGTGCAATCCCTCAGGTACGAAACATCTACCATCCGGTCTTTCGGGAGGAGCATCAGTGTGAGCCGCCAAAATCTGCTCCCCAAGGGGAGAAGTCAGGCTGGTGCGAATGGCAGCCAGGATCTGATCCGGAGGTATGACCGAGATCGGCTCAGAGTCCTCCCTGGACAACAGAGAGTATTGCCGCGACAATGCATCAGCCCTGACATTCTTGGAGCCAGGCAAATAGGAAACCACATAGTTGAAACGCGACAAGAACAAGGCCCATCTGGCCTGACGGGGCATCAATCTTTTGGCCTTCGAGAGATACGTCAGGTTCTTGTGGTCGGTAAGAATGAGGACCGGAACCGCAGAACCCTCGAGCAGGTGCCTCCATTCCTTGAGAGCCTGAAAGATGGCCAACAACTCCCTGTCTCCAATCTGATAGTTGCATTCTGCAGAGGACAGCTTCCTGGAGTAGAACCCACAGGGAAGTAGGGGTCCATCGGGCGACCGACGCTGAGACAGGAGAGCGCCTACTCCCGTCTCAGATGCATCAACCTCGAGGACAAAGGGCAACCCAGGATTGGGATGAGACAGTATCGGAGCCAAAGCGAAGGCGGATTTCAGAGCCTTGAAAGCTACGATGGCCTCGGATGGCCACTCGTAAGGATTACTGCCCTTCTTGGTTAGATCTGAGAGAGGCTTGGCCAGCGTGGAGAAGTTCCTGATGAACTTCCGATAATAGTTGGCGAAACCCAAAAAGCGCTGAATGGGCTGAAAACCATTGGGACGAGGCCACTGCAGAACCGCCGCAACCTTCTGAGGGTCCATGGAAAATCCCACCGCGGAAATGATGTAGCCCAAAAAGGCAACCTGGGATCGGTGGAATTCACACTTCTCGAGCTTATAAAAAAGTTTGTTCTCACATAACCGTTGCGGCACCCGCTTGAAATCCTGGATATGAGATTCCATGGAGACAGAGTAAACCAGGATGTCATCCAAGTAAACCACCAGTCACGAAAGACATCATTTATGAATTCCTGAAAGACCGCGGGCGCGTTACACAACCCGAAGGGCATCACCAGGGATTCATAGTGACCGGTTCTGGTGTTAAATGCGGTCTTCCACTCGTCCCCCTCCTTGATCCGTATGAGGTTGTACGCCGCCCTAAGGTCGAGTTTAGTAAAGACCGTTGCTCCCTTGAGGCGGTCGAACAACTCGGTAATCAAAGGGATTGGGTAGGCATTCTTAATGGTGATCCGATTGAGACCCCTATAATCGATGCAAGGCCTCAATTCACTACCCTTCTTCTTTACGAAGAAAAACCAGCTTCTGCTGGGGAAGTAGACTTGCGAATTTGCCCCCGGGAAAGCGCATCTGCAACATACTCCTCCATGGCCTGATTCTCCGCAACCGAAAGACGATACACCCTGCCACGCGGAGGAGTGGCACCGGGTTGCAAGGGTATGGCGCAGTCGTAAGGACGATGGGGAGGTAAGGCACCGGCGCGCACCTTGTCAAACACGTCCAGGTACTCCCCATAGTCAGTGGGCAACACAGAGTCCGAGGAGGCACACAACACCTTAACCGGCCCACGGATGCACCCGGCCGCACACTGTGGAGACTACGAGAGGATCTCGGCCGTTCGCCAATTAAAGGTCGGATTGTGCCTCTGGAGCCAGGGATACCCAGAACCACAGAATAGTGCGGGGAAGAAATTACCTGGAAACAGGCCAACTCCCTGTGAACAGCCCCAATAGCTACTTCAACCGGCAGGGTATCGTGGGTAACCTGCGGCGGTTGCAGGGGCCTGCCATCTATCGCCTTGAGAACCAATGGGGTAACTCGAGCCTGCAGGGGAATGGAGTACTGGGCAGCAAACAAGCAGTCCATAAACAACCCGCCGGCCCCAGAGTCTACTAATGCCTGGGCCGTCACCGAGCCCTCCCCCCAAGAGAGGACAACAGTGATCAGTGGTTTATTTTTGCGGGACGCCGGGGACGAGGAAACTCCACCCAAGATCTGTCGCTGACAGGATCTCAGGTGCGAGCATTTCCCGGACGGACCGGACAGGACTGCCGAAAATGCCCACCGAGACCACAGTACAGGCAGCGACCCTCCCGACGCCAAGCTGCCCGCTCCCCCTCGGAAAGGTGAGCAAACCCCAGCTGCATGGGCTCACCGCCAGACAAGCCATCCCCAGGAGGCGTGGGAGGAACGTGTGGGACAGAAAACGCAGGCGCCAGTCGGTTGGGAGGCCTCCACAGGCGCTCCTTGAGTGAAGGCCTCTCCCTGAGCCTGGTGAATATCAGGATTAGGAAGGAAATGAGTGCTTTGAGCTCCACAGGCAGTTCCTTGGCTGCAATCTCGTCCTTCAATGCATCTGAAAGACCATGAGAAAAAGCAGCCACCAGAGCCTCATTGTTCCAGCCCACCTCTGCCGCCAGGGTACGAAACTCTATGGCGTACTCGGCAACGGCGTACTCGGTCTGTGAACCCTGATGCATGGACATGAGCAGCTTGGCAGCCGAGGCGGAGCGAGCTGGCACGTCGAATACCCTACGGAAGGCGTCGACAAAACCGGCAAACTCGTGAATCTCCGGGTTATTGTTCTCCCATAAGGGATTTGCCCAGGCCAAGGCCTTGTCCG
This sequence comes from Staurois parvus, assembly GCF_062004578.1. NCBI lineage: Eukaryota > Metazoa > Chordata > Amphibia > Anura > Ranidae > Staurois > Staurois parvus. The sequence continues at coordinate 5,314,970 of NW_028318245.1, read as the reverse complement.
AGAGCAGCGAGATTAGGAAGCCCACCTTTGGCCTCTCAGTAGGAAAAGGGTGGGGTATTAACTCAAAATAAATGCCCACCTGGTTGAGGAACCAATGACACTGACTCGGCTCACCCCCAAAGCGCTGTGGAAAAGGGGCTGAACCAGTCATACCTCTGGGCACCGCAGGTGCAGCTGTGGCGGTAGGCGCAACAACCAGAGCAGCAGCGGGAGCGACCACCGGAGTGACAACCGGCCTAATAGCACCAGGAGCAAGGTGCGCGGTGCGTGCAAGCAGAGTCTGCAATGCCTGAGCGAACTGATCCAACAAGAGATCCTCTTGATCTCTTGACCTGGCGACTAACATGGGGAGCGAAGGCGTACCTGCAACGTCAGGATTCATGGCATTCGTGTAATGTCAGGGCAGGAGCGATTGAATGGGCAGGCAGGCCTTATGGTAAGGTCACGCAGCGACTGATGACAGCCACTACCCACAGACCAGAGTCCCTCAGGGCGCGGAGTCCAAGCCCCAGGCTGCCCTTCACCAGGGCCCCTGATGGTGGGGATGGACTTGACGCAGCCCAAGACCAGGTCGCGGCCCCCGAGTAACCCCAGCTGCGGTAATGACAACCACCAATGGCGTACCGCTGGTGGGAGCTAGATGGGAAAACGTATAGCGTGGTCAGACAGGCCGGGTCTATAACAACGGAGCGGACAGTACAAGACGGTAGGCAAAGAATACTCAGGTCACGGGCTGGGTTCAGCAATGGGAGGGTCAGGTACAGGGATAAAGCAGAGAATAGTCTTATCCAAGCCGAGTCGGTTACCAGGAGCGCAACGAGAACAGAACAAGAGCTTGCTGCAAGGGAACATACAGGGCACGAATGCAAAAATGCACGAGCAGCACAACTCTGAGGAAAGGTAGGAGCTTGACACACATGGACTGGATCATCCTTAAAATGTAAGAGATGGGGTCCTATGAGGTAGGAGCGGGGGTGAAGTCTACCCATTTGTATGCTGCCATGAAGTTTGTCAAGAAATAGAATTATCAAAGGGATGGAGGGAGATTTGAGGGGATGAAGGGAGGGAGGAGCAATGGGAAAGTAGGGAGAGGAGAGTTAGGATAGAGAAGTGAGAGGCTTCACCGCTATCCCAGGGGTCGGGAGTATGCAGAAACAGATTTTTCTTGGGCTCAAGCGGCGTGAACTCCAAGGTTCCACCATGTGATTGCATTGATTAAGGCACCCCAAGAAGGGGGTCCGAGGCATTGCTCAGGAGAATCGAGATGCATTCAAGTTGAGGATTTGTATTTAGTCCAGTAGACTAGTAGTATAATGTATTTCATGATTGGATAGTGGCCCAAGGCAGCATAACTCCTATTCGGCGTACCTGGGATTAATGGGGCACCTCAGCCTAATTCAACACTTTTTGAATCCTGGCATGGTTAATACTAGGGTGACATTGTAGCTGCTGGTGGGGCCATAGAGAAGAAGGAGAAAATTGCAGGCTACAGAGCTCCAATGGAGAAGGGAATGCAGGAGTGAAGGCATTGGAGTGTAAGGCATGGGACTTTATGGAGTTCCAGTGATTAAGGAAAGAAAGACTCAAAGCGTCAAACTGAAAAGTTAAGGCCTTATATTTATTCATAAAAACTGATACATCTGAAGAGCACATAGTCCAACCAAGAACGAATCTGAATCAAAGCTTTCAAATGGATCACACTGTAGTACTGGGGTTCATTTTAACCCTAGCAGCAGAAAGAAACCAGAGAATCTGCTTTGTAGTAACCTGATGCCCAAGTGACTCAGATCCCCAGTCACTGACCGACCGTGTGATGTCCAGTTTACAGAAAATGTCCAAATCTGGTCTGAGCCTTCTACAGACTACTGAATATTAGTGAAATGAGAGGTAGGAAACTACAACCAACTAAGGAATTTACTGTTCCTTGAGGAAGAAGAGAAGCATAGAGAACAGGCTTCCCAAAAATGGTGGCCAGATGAAGCCAATGGCAAGGGTTCCATAGGAGGACATAACATTATTCTACCTGGTGGGCTACAGACTGAAAAAATTCCAACTTTAGAGGCTGACACTTGGCATGTAGAACAAGCTTCCCACAAATGGTGGTCAGAGTTGGCCACCATTGGCCAACGAATGGCATGGGTTCCGTAAGAGGACATGCCATTATTCTACGTGGTGGGCTACAGACTGAAAAAATTCTGACTTTAGAGGCTGACACAAGGCATGTAGAAAAAGCATCCCACAAATGGTGGCCAGATGAAAACCAATGGCAAGGGTTGTGTAGGAGGACATGGCATTATGGCACCTGGTGGGCCACAGACTGAAAAAATTCTAAATTTAGAGGCTGACACTTTTCGGACAAGGTATATAGAACAAGCTTCCCACAAATGGTGGCCAGCATGGGTTCCATAGGAGGACAAGGCATTATTCTACCTGATGGGCTACAGAGTCATAAATTCTAACTTTAGTGGCTGACGCTTTTTGAACAAAGCATGTAGAAAAAGCATCCCACAAAATGGTGGCCAGATGAAGACCGATGGCAAGGGTTGTGTAGGAGGACATGACATTATTTTACCTGGTGGGCTACAGACTCAAAAGTTCTAACTTTAGAGGCTGACACTTTTTGAACAAGGCATGTAGAACAAACTTCCTACAAATGGTGGCCAGATGTAGACTGATGGCAAGGGTTGTGTAGGGGGACATGACATTATTTTACCAGGTGGGCTACAGACTCAAAACGTTCTTACTTTAGAGGTTGACACTTTTCGAACAGGGAATGTAGAACAAGCTTCCCACAAATGGTGGCCAGAAGAAGACAAATTGCATGGGTTCAGTAGGAGGACATGGCAATATTCTACCTGATGGGTTGCAGACTCATAAATTCTAACTTTAGAGGCTGACACTTTTCGAACAAGGCATGTAGAACAAGCTTCTTACAAATGGTGGCCAGCATGGGTTCCGTAGGAGGACATGGCATTATTCTACCTGATGGGCTACAGAGTCATAAATTCTAACTTTAGAGGCTGACACTTTTCGAACAAGGCATGTAGAACACGAGCGGTGTGCTCGAAACATGTTAGGGGATCCACCCTATTGACGCCTATACCACCAGGGAACCACTAACCACCAGGGATTCTTTGATTGGATCTGGATGGTCATCTTAACCCTGGGATCTGTGGGATATATATTTATATATGGTCCCTTTCTGTCACTAGCCACCAGGGTCTTTTAATTAAACCTGGATGCAAGCCTTTTATGTTGGTGGAACTACTAGCCACCAGGGAACCTAAGAATGACACCTGGATGTACCTTTCTATGCTGATGTGAGTTCCTTCCTTTTGTTTGGTTTTTTACTCTGAATAAACGTACTTCACCATTGATACCTTCTTGCCTCCTGGCTCGTTTTTAATGAGCTTTGTAAGGTGGTGATCTGGAATAAGGAGCCACTGGATGCCTGGACAACGTTGGACCCACTGGCCTTGATGTCCTTACATGACCAGATGCTGCTCATGCTGTTGACCAGACCGTGATTTCCTGTTGCTGATTTACATACAATGCCCATATTGTATGTAATTGTGGTAAGCGCATAACCGCACTATATACATTTTTCGTTCTGTCAGATTGGATTGGGGACACCATAGGATCTTATCCGTCTGCCCTCCGGATACACTTTATGGACAATATGTACTTCTGTGATGATATATGATGACATTTTATTTGTAATTTTGTAGCGCTACATACCCCCTTTTTATATTCATGTAGAACAAGCTTCCTACAAATGGTGGCCAGATGAAGAGCAATGGCAAGGGTTGTGTAGGACATGACATTATTTTACCTGGTGGGTTATAGACTCAAAAGTTCTAATTTTAGAAGTTGACACTTTTCAAACAAGGCATGTAGAACAAGCTTCCCACAAATGGTGGTCAGAAGAAGACGAATGGCATGGGTTTCGTAAAAGGACATGGCATTATTTTACCTGGTGGGCTACAGAGTCAAAAGTTCTAAGTTTAGAGGTTGACACTTTTTGAACAAGGCATGTAGAACAAGCTTCCCACAAATGGTGGCCACATGAAGAGCAAAGGCAAGGGTTCCGTAGGAGGACATGGCATTTTTTCTACCTGGTAACACGTACTGGGAATTGGAATTGTCCCGTTAGTTTGGAAAAGTTTTTCCAGTGTAGGCTGCAACCTGGAGGTCCCACGGTGATGCAGAGGGCTTAAAATGGTTGTAAACCTCAGACATGAAACACGAACAAAGAAAATCCCTCTACTTACCATGACTCCTTCGTTGGTCCATGACCAGTGTTGGATATTTCTGTGCTTACTCATGGGCACGTTACAGGGATTTGTATTTTTTTGTAACAACCAGACAAAGGGGTCCTAATGATATATATCCTCATTTATTTTCTAGAGATCTTTATGATCCACTATATCTGAAAGGAAATGCATAGTTGTTAAATATTTTTTTTTTATCTACCATAGTCAGTAGGTTGCGTTCTTCAAGTGATACCAACCATTTTCTCGAACCCGTTCTTCAGCTTGATCGTAGAACAGGACTAAAGGGTATGAAGATCAGATTACAAACACTGGAGAACGAGTCACGGAGAAGGGACTGTATAACATTTTGGGAGGCATGGGATCGTGTGGGACATCTTTAATACCCAACTTCTCCAGTGATAGAACGATACACCCTACAAAACACCACCATACTATTGTCGTTTGTCTCCAGCAGGCTTGGGGTCTTTCAAGTTGAATTAGATTCACTTCAAGTGATACCAACCATTTTCTCGAACCCGTTCTTCAGCTTGATCGTAGAACAGGACTAAAGGGTATGAAGATCAGATTACAAACACTTGAGAACGAGTCACGGAGAAGGGACTGTATAACATTTTGGGAGGCATGGGATCATGTGGGACATCTTTAATACCCGACTTCTCCAGTGATAGAACGATACACCCTACAAAATACCACCATACTTTTGTCATTTGTCTCCAGCAGGCTCGGGGTCTTTCACGTTGAATTAGATTCACTTTCTAGGTTAGCCGTCCCCTCCGGGCAGGAAAGCGACTTCTCCTCAGTGTGGACTTTCATGTGATTATTCAGGTGACCTTTTTGCGCAAAACTTTTCCTGCAGTGGGAACAGGAAAAGGGTCTCTCGCCAGTGTGACCCCTCTCGTGTACAATAAGTTGTGACTTCTTTATGAAGCATTTCCCGCAGCGCATGCAGGAGAAGATCTTCTCCCCGGTGTGGAACCTCTGGTGTTGGAGGAGTTCGTATTTTACTTTGAACGCCTTGTCGCACTCTGAGCAGGCATAAGGACGCTCTGCCGTGTGCCTCCTCTGGTGCGTAAGGAGCTGTCCCTTCTGTATGAAACATTTCCCGCATTCTGAACAGGTGAAGGGCTTCTCGCCGGTGTGGCATTTCAGATGGGTGTTGAGACTTCCTTTCTGTGAGAAGCATTTGCCGCACTCGGAGCAGGAAAAGGGCTTCTCTCCGGTGTGAACCCTCCGATGTATAAGGAGTTGCGCCTTCGTTATAAATACATAGTCGCACTCCGAGCACAAGAAGAGTTTCTCGCTGTTGGGAACGTTCCGCTGTAGCTCAAATTCTGTGGTCAATGATCGGTCGCTCTGTAAGCAGGAGAAGGCATTCTTGTCTATGTGAATTTTCCGATGTTGGTCAAGGCAGAATTTCTGGGTGAAGCATTTGCCGCACTCTGGACAGGTATACGGACGCTCCCCTGTGTGAGTTCGATGGTGTTTGAGGAGCGTTTGTTTCCGCGTGAACCCTTTCCCACACTCTGTACACGTATACGGCATTTCACCCGTGTGGGTGCGCTGGTGTGTGATCAGAGTATCTTTCCGGGTATAACTCTTCCCGCACATCGTACACGAATACGGCATTTCCCCCGTGTGGACTCGCTGGTGTATTATAAGGGCTCTCTTTTCTTTGAAACACTTCCCGCACTCGGAACACGAAAAAGGAGTCTCGCCTCTGTGTGCTTTGAGATGCGTCATGAGATAAGATTTCCATTTAAAGCTCTGGCCGCACTCCGAGCATGGGAAAGGTCTCTCGTCCTTGTGGACCCTCTCGTGTAGGACAAGGCTTGATTTGTCCCTGAAAGATTTCCCGCACTCTGGACATGGAAAGGGCCGCACTCCGGAGTGATTATTCTGATGTCTGATGAGGTGTGCCTTCCTCGTGAAGTATTTATCACACTCGGAACATGAAAATATCTTATCGCTGTGTTGAACAGTACGTGGTTTATTAGAAGGTTTTCCCAATTGGGTAACAGAATGGAATTTTCCAGAAGACTTCTCAGAATTTGAGGGATCTTTTGATCTGTTAATATGATAAGACTTGTCCTGTGAATTTAGAGGAGCAGGCATCGCTTCTCGAGATATGAAACTAGCCTCAGATTTATAATCCGAAGATAGACCATGACGGCCCTCTGAAGTATCCCAGACATAGCGTCCATCTGTTGGGAATAATTTTTTGAAGTTAGTATCAAAGCAATGTACTTTTTCATATTTCGTAATCGGGACCTCCTTCCTCCTGCCGGTGACTCCTCTAGTGATATAAAGATCTATATAGAGGAATCAGGACCTCCTTCTTCTGCTGGTGACCTCTCTAGTGATATAAAGATCTATATAGAGGAATCAGGACCTCCTTCCTCCTGCTGGTGACTCCTCTAGTGATATAAAGATCTATATAGAGGAATCAGGACCTCCTTCCTCCTGCTGGTGACCCCTCTAGTGATATAAAGATCTATATAGAAGAATCAGGACCTCCTTTCTCCTGACGGTGACCCCTCTAGTGATATAAAGATCTATATAGAGGAATCAGGACCTCCTTCCTCCTGCTGGTGACTCCTCTAGTGATATAGAGATCTATATAGAGGAATCAGGACCTCCTTCCTCCTGCTGGTGACCCCTCTAGTGATATAAAGATCTATATAGAAGAATCAGGACCTCCTTTCTCCTGACGGTGACCCCTCTAGTGATATAAAGATCTATATAGAGGAATCGAAACCTGCTTCCTTCTGCCGGTGACCCCTCTAGTGACATAAAGATCTATATAGAGGAATCAGGACCTCCTTCCTTCTGCCGGTGACCCCTCTAGTGATATAAAGATCTATATAGAGGAATTAGGACCTCCTTTCTCCTGACGGTGACCCCTCTAGTGATATAAAGATCTATATAGAGGAATCGGGACCTCCTTCCTTCTGCTGGTGACCCCTCTAGTGACATAAAGATCTATATAGAGGAATCAGGACCTCCTTCTGCTGGTGACCCCTCTAGTGAGATAAAGATCTATATAGAGGAATCAGGACCTCCTTCCTCCTGCCGGTGACCCCTCTAGTGATATAGAGATCTACATAAAGGGATCAGGACCTCCTTCCTCCTGCCGGTGACCCCTCTAGTGATATAAATATCTATATAGAGGAATCAGGACCTCCTTCCTCCTGCTGGCGATCCGTCTAGTGATATAAAGATCTATACAGAAGAATCAGGACCTCCTTCTACTTGCTGGTGACCCCTCTAGTGACATAAAAATCTATATAGAGGAATCAGGACCTCCTTCTTCTGCTAGTGATCTCTCTAGTGATATAAAGATCTATATAGAGGAATCAAGACCTCCTTTCTCCTGCCGGTGACCCCTCTAGTGGCAAAGATCTATATAGAGGGATCAGGACCTCCTTCCTCCTGCTGGTGACCTCCTTTCATGATAGAAACTTTTATATAAATAGAGTGTGAATAAGGTTCAGGAGGTCATTATTTTCAATATGAAACTAAGAACCAAGAACAAGGGGACATGACCTCAAACTAGGAAAATTAAAAAAAATATTCTCATAAAGAATTATTTTGATAAAAGTGTAGTTGATACTTCAGATAACCAAAGATCTACACTCAGACATGAAGCCTAAAAATCATAAAACAATAAAGGGGTAGACCTCGATGGACCACTTGGTCTTCTGCAGTCACCCATGGTGAAGAACAACATTATGGACATTTCCAGTCTAGAAATCACCATTCCACGAGGATAGATGATCGAAAAATTTCAACGACTACAAAGATTGAGTGCACACAAATTCAGACAAAGGGTGTTTAGTGACAGTTAAAAACCAAACCATGCTCCTATTAATGGAAGGTAAATGGTCCAGAACTGATGAGGGTTAAAACGAGAAGACCTCCTCAGCTCCATCATACGATCTGTACGGTGATCACTTCAATAGAAAATTGGTATCTCTTCCTTGCTGGACCAACATTTATCATCCACATCATCCAGGACTCACCAGTGCTGATATTTAGAGAGGGATCCTCATCTTTAATGATCACCTTCAACACCTCCTCCTCCTCTTCCTCCTCTTCTGTAGGCGGCTGATCGCCACCGATAGATGTCTCTTCTTCTTCCTCTTTGACTTCAACTTTTATGTCCATCAGGTCCTCGGCCTAGACCGATAGAGACTACTTAGCAACCAGCATGGACAGTAAACGCTATGGTCATTATTACGCAATAGCATAGCATATAGAGTGACTGTGTCAGGAGTATGTGACATACAGCACAAGGTATAAAGTACAGAGCTCAGGAGTATGCAAGTAGCCCGTAGTGTATTCAGTGCAGGGGTCGGGAGTATGTAATGTACAAAATAGCACATTTACTGCTGGGGTGAGGACTATGTAATGTACCAAACAGGCCTGGTGTCAGTAGTCTGTAACATACAGCACAAGGTATAAAGTACAGAGCTCATGAATATGCAAGTACCCCTTAGTGTATTCAGTGCAGGGGTCAGGAGTATGTAATGTACAAAATAGCATACAAATTACAGGTGTCAATATTCAGCACCATACAGCATAGGGTACGAAGTGCAGAGATCAGGAATATGAATGTGTAAACCAGTGTATACAGTGCAGGAATCAGGAGTTTCTGATGTACAACACAGCATATGGAGTACAGGTGTCCATATTATGTAACATACAGCACAAAGTACCAAAGAGAGATCTCGAAAGTATGTAATGTACTGCCTAGTGTATACTGTGCAGGGATAAGAAGTATGTCATGTACAATCTAATGTATATAGTGAGATCAGAGATTCTGCTCTCTCCTGGCTCTCATCCTACCTGTCACAACGCTCTTTCAGCGTTACCTATAATGCTACCACCTCCCCCTCACTCCCCCTCTCTGTTGGGGTCCCTCAAGGCTCCGTCCTCGGGCCCCTTCTCTTCTCCATCTACACCTCCTCCCTTGGCCAACTCATACACTCTCACGGCTTCAACTACCACCTATATGCCGACGACACACAAATCTATCTCTCAACCCCCCACCTCACCCCCTCATTCTCCGCCCGAATCACACACCTACTGAGTGACATATCTGATTGGATGTTGCTCCACTTCCTTAAACTGAACCTCTCCAAAACAGAGTTTCTTGTTTTCCCCCCAGCCCGGACACCACCCCCCATTGACTTCTCCATCATGTCCAACAACGCCACCATCGAACCCGCCCCGCAGGCCAGAGTACTTGGTGTCATTCTGGACTCCAACCTATCCTTCCAGCCCCAAGTCCAATCTTTAACAAACTCGTGCAGACTCCACCTCTGCAACATCGCCAAAATACACACGTTCCTAACCCCAGAAACCACTAAACAGCTCATCCAATCCCTCATCATATCACGACTCGACTACTGCAACTCCCTCCTTACTGGCCTGCCTCGCCGTTGGCTATCCCCGCTTCAGTCCATCCTGAATACGGCTGCCAGACTCATTCACCTTTCCAACCGCTCTGTTTCCGCCACCCCCCTCTGCCAATCCCTCCACTGGCTTCCGATTGCGCAACGGATCAAATTCAAAATCCTAACACTGACGTACAAAGCCGTCCACCATACTGCCCCGAACTACATCACCGACCTAATATCCAAGTACCGCCCAGCACGCACACTCCGCTCCTCACAAGACCTCCTTCTCTCTAGTTCCCTGGTCTCCTCCTCCCATGCCCACCTCCAGGACTTCTCCAGGGTGTCACCCATCCTCTGGAACTCCCTGCCCCAACCCATCAGATTATCACCTACTCTCCTTTAGGTGCACCCTGAAAACCCACCTCTTCAGGGAAGCCTACCCCACCCCCTGCTAACTTGCCGACCTCCTCCACTCTTCCTACCACCCCATCCCCCACAGCTATCTCCTCCTGTGCCACTATCCCCTCCCTCCTAGATTGTAAGCTCGAAAGAGCAGGGCCCTCAATCCCCTCATGTTTTGCATTGTATTGTTATTGTTCTGTCACATGTTCTGTCCCCCTTTGTAATGTACAGCGCTGAGCAAACTATCGGCGCTTTATAAATACTGTATAATAATAATAATAGTGCAGGGATCAGGAGTATGTAGTGTACAATCTAATGTATATAGTGCATGAATCAGGAGTATGTAATGTACAGCCTAGTGTATACAGTGCAGGGATCAGGAGTATGTAATGTACAGCCTAGTGTATACAGTGCAGGGATCAGGAGTATGTAATGTACAGCCTAGTGTATACAGTGCAGGGATCAGGAGCATGTAATGTACAGCCTAGTGTATACAGTGCAGGAATCAGGAGTATGTAATGTACAATCTAATGTAGATAGTGCATGAATCAGGAGTATGTAATGTACAGCCTAGTGTATACAGTGCAGGGATCAGGAGTATGTAATGTACAGCCTAGTGTATACAGTGCAGGGATCAGGAGTATGTAATGTACAGCCTAGTGTATACAGTGCAGGGATCAGAAGCATGTAAGGTACAGCCTAGTGTACACAGTGCAGGGATCAGGAGCATGTAAGGTACAGCCTAGTGTACACAGTGCAGGGATCAGGAGCATGTAATGTACAGACTAGTGTACACAGTGCAGGGATCAGGAGCATGTAATGTACAGCCTAGTGTACACAGTGCAGGGATCAGGAGTATGTAATGTACAGCCTAGTGTATACAGTGCAGGGATCAGGAGTATGTAATGTACAGCCTAGTGTATACAGTGCAGGGATCAGGAGCATGTAAGGTACAGCCTAGTGTACACAGTGCAGGGATCAGGAGCATGTAAGGTACAGCCTAGTGTACACAGTGCAGGGATCAGGAGCATGTAATGTACAGCCTAGTGTACACAGTGCAGGGATCAGGAGCATGTAATGTACAGCCTAGTGTACACAGTGCAGGGATCAGGAGCATGTAATGTACAGCCTAGTGTACACAGTGCAGGGATCAGGAGTATGTAATGTACAGCCTAGTGTACACAGTGCAGGGATCAGGAGTATGTAATGTATAGCCTAGTGTATACAGTGCAGGAATCAGGAGTATATAATGTATAGCCTAGTGCAGCAATGGGCAAACTACGGCCCGCGGGCCGTATACGGCCCGGCGGACCTTTTAATCCGGCCCGCGGAGCTAGGCTCCCGCAAGGCCAGTGGTCGGCAAGCCGCGGCTCTTTACAATAGATGCGGCTCTCCTGTGTGCCGGGCGCCCGCTCCCCTCCCTCCTCTCGGGCGGGCGGGCGGGCGACCTCCTCTCCTCCTCTCCCCTCCCCTCCTCTCGGATGGCCGCCCCCCCTCTAGGATGGCCGCCCCCTCCCTCCTCTCGGGCGTCAGGACTCTGCAGCTGTCAGGATGTAGGCGGGGCAGCCAGGATGTAGGCGGGGCAGCGTGACGAACTCTTCTCTCACAGTCCTCCCTGAAGACCAGAACGGCGCGGGAATACGAGAGGAACGCGCGGAGGAGCAAAGGTAAGTGAATTGACACAGGGGGGACTTACTATATGGGGGACTTACTATATGGGGAATGAATTACTATATGGGGGACTTACTATATGGGGAATGAATTACTATATGGAGGACTTACTATATGGGGAATGAATTACTATATGGGGGACTTACTATATGGGGGATGAATTACTATATGGGGGTCTTACTATATGGGGAATGAATTACTATATGGGGGACTTACTATATGGGGAATGAATTACTATATGGAGGACTTACTATATGGGGAATGAATTACTATATGGGGGACTTACTATATGGGGAATGAATTACTATATGGGGGACTTACTATATGGGGAATGAATTACTATATGGGGGACTTACTATATGGGGAATGAATTACTATATGGGGGACTTACTTTATGGGGAATGAATTACTATATGGGGGACTTACTTTATGGGGAATGAATTACTATATGGGGGACTTACTTTATGGGGAATGAATTACTATATGGGGGACTTACTATATGGGGAATGAATTACTATATGGGGGACTTACTATATGGGGAATGAATTACTATATGGGGGACTTACTATATGGGGGACTTACTATATGGGGGATGAATTACTATATGGGGGATGAATTAATATGGGGGATGAATTACTATGTGGGGGATGAATTACTATGTGGGGGATGAATTACTATGGGGGATGAATTACTATATGGGGGATGAATTACTATGTGGGGGATGAATTACTATGTGGGGGATGAATTACTATGGGGGATGAATTACTATATGGGGGATGAATTGCTATATGGGGGACGAATTGCTATATGGGGGACGAATTACTATATGGGGGATGAATTACTATGGGGGATGAATTACTATATGGGGGATTAATTACTATGCTTACTATGGGGGAATATTACTATACTTACTATGGATGACACATACACATCATTCATCTACTCTTGGTCCGGCCCCCGGGTCCAATATATGAACCCATTGCGGCCCTCAAGTCAAAAAGTTTGCCCACCCCTGGCCTAGTGTATACAGTGCAGGAATCAGGAGTATTACGTGGGTGGCGGTGTATTATCATATTATTACATTAGGTGTGTGTAGCAGCCTCTCCTGGAAATAAAAAGACGGAATGTGGAATATACAGAGACATGATGGAGATAAGCCGGCCATAGATCAGCTGGGACTGGCCGAATTTTGATCCATGGGCAGGCTGGTTTTACAGGATTACATCTACCGATCGACTTCTGTACAACCACCCTGTGGGGTTTATCACAGTCAGTCAGTGCCACCGGCTATGGCAGGGGGTGTCTCCCCTCTCTCAGAATACAATCACTCAGCGGGAGGATTCCCCCATCCACAGCGATTGTACGGATGGGGGAATCAAGTAATTTTGTTTTTTTTATGCAACCCTGCTGGTTGAACAAAAAAAAATTAAAAAAGCATAGAGTGCCTTGCAGAGTGTAAATATGAAATAATATCTTATTACCTCCTCTGCTGCCATGTTCAGCAATGACTCCATTCTACTTCCCTCCACTGCTCCTCTCACCTGGAACTTCCCCTCTGTGCCTGACATCACTTCCTGTCTGTGCGTTCCACCAGGCACAAGAGAGATTGCCACCTTTTGGAGGATAGAGGAGCTGCATCCTTCTATGTTTATTGTAGGAAGATTACTTTACATATATATTATATATATACATATATATAGTGCCTTGAAGAAGTCCCCCTCTCCCTGAAATGTCCCCCATGTTGTCATGTTACAATGTATTCCCCCCTCCCCCCCTGAAAGGTCCCCCATGTTGTCATGTTACAACGTATTCCCCTCCCCCCTGAAATGTCCCCCATATTGTCATGTTACAATGTATTCCCCCTCCCCCCTGAAATGTCCCCCATGTTGTCATGTTACAATGTATTCCCCCTCCCCCCTGAAATGTCCCCCATGTTGTCATGTTACAATGTATCCCCCCTGAAATGTCCCCCATGTTGTCATGTTACAATGTATTCCCCTCCCCTGAAATGCCCCCATGTTGTCATGTTACAATGTATTCCCCTCCCCCCTGAAACGTCCCCCATGTTGTCATGTTACAATGTATTCCCCCTCCCCCCCTGAAATGTCCCCCATGTTGTCATGTTACAATGTATTTCCCCCCCCCATGTTGTCATGTTACAATGTATTCCCCCCTCCCCCCCTGAAATGTCCCCCATGTTGTCATGTTACAATGTATTCCCCCTCCCCCTGAAATGTCCCCCATGTTGTCATTTTACAATGTATTCCCCCTCCCCACGAAATGTCCCCCATGTTGTCATTTTACAATGTATTCTCCCTCCCCCCTGAAATGTCCCCCATGTTGTCATGTTACAATGTATTCCCCCTCCCCCCTGAAATGTCCCCCATGTTGTCATTTTACAATGTATTCCCTCTCCCCCTGAAATGTCCCCCATGTTGTCATTTTACAATGTATTCCCCCTCCCCCCTGAAATGTCCCCCATGTTGTCATGTTACAATGTATTCCCCCTCCCCCCTGAAATGTCCCCCATGTTGTCATGTTACAATGTATTCCCCCTCCCCCCTGAAATGTCCCCCATGTTGTCATGTTACAATGTATTCCCCCCCCCCCCCGAAATGTCCCCCATGTTGTCATGTTACAATGTATCCCCCCCCCCGAAATGTCCCCCATGTTGTCATGTTACAATGTATTCCCCCTCCCCCCCTGAAATGTCCCCCATGTTGTCATGTTACAATGTATTCCTTCCCCCCTCCCCCCCTGAAATGTCCCCCATGTTGTCATGTTACAATGTATTCCCCCTCCCCCCCTGAAATGTCCCCCATGTTGTCATGTTACAATGTATTTCCCCCCCATGTTGTCATGTTACAATGTATTCCCCCCCCCCCCCCTGAAATGTCCCCCATGTTGTCATGTTACAATGTATTCCCCCCTCCCCCCCTGAAATGTCCCCCATGTTGTCATGTTACAATGTATTCCCCCTCCCCCTGAAATGTCCCCCATGTTGTCATTTTACAATGTATTCCCCCTCCCCCCTGAAATGTCCCCCATGTTGTCATGTTACAATGTATTTCCCCCCCCCCCCCGAAATGTCCCCCATGTTGTCATATTACAATGTATCCCCCCCCCCCCCGAAATGTCCCCCATGTTGTCATCTTATAATGTATCCCCCCCTCCCCCCCTGAAATGTCCCCCATGTTGTCATGTTACAATGTATTCCCCCTCCCCCCCTGAAATGTCCCCCATGTTGTCATGTTACAATGTATTTCCCCCCTCCCCCCCCAAAATGTCCCCCATGTTGTCATGTTACAATGTATTCCCCCCTCCCCCCTGAAATGTCCCCCATGTTGTCATGTTACAATGTATTCCCCCTCCCCCCTGAAATGTCCCCCATGTTGTCATGTTACAATGTATTCCCCTCCCTCCCTGAAATGTCCCCCATGTTGTCATGTTACAATGTATTCCCCCCCCCCCCCGAAATGTCCCCCATGTTGTCATGTTACAATGTACTCCCCCTCCCCCCCTGAAATGCCCCCCATGTTGTCACGTTACAATGTATTCCCCCTCCCCCCCTGAAATGTCCATGTTGTCATGTTACAATGTATCCCCCTCCCCCCTGAAATGTCCCCCATGTTGTCATGTTACAATGTATTCCCCCCCCTCCCCTGAAATGTCCCCCATGTTGTCATGTTACAATGTATTCCCCCTCTCCCCTGATATGTTCCCCATGTTGTCATTTTACAATGTATTCCCCCTCCCCCCCTGAAATGTCCCCCATGTTGTCATTTTACAATGTATTCCCCCTCCCCCCCTGAAATGTCCCCCATGTTGTCATGTTACAATGTATCCCCCCCCCTCCCCTGAAATGTCCCCCATGTTGTCATGTTACAATGTATTCCCCTCCCCCCCTGAAATGTCCCCCATGTTGTCATGTTACAATGTATTCCCCTCCCCCCTGAAATGTCCCCCATGTTGTCATGTTACAATGTATTCCCCCTCCCCCCTGAAATGTCCCCCATGTTGTCATATTACAATGTATTCCCCTCCCCCCGAAATGTCCCCCATGTTGTCATGTTACAATGTATTCCCCCCTCCCCCCCTGAAATGTTTCCCATGTTGTCATGTTACAATGTATTCCCCCCCCGAAATGTCCCCCATGTTGTCATGTTACAATGTATTCCCCCTCCCCCTGAAATGTCCCCCATGTTGTTATTTTACAATGTATTCCCCCTCCCCCCTGAAATGTCCCCCATGTTGTCATGTTACAATGTATTCCCCCCCCCCCCCGAAAAGTCCCCCATGTTGTCATGTTACAATGTATCCCCCCCCCGAAATGTCCCCCATGTTGTCATGTTACAATGTATTCCCCCCTCCCCCCCTGAAATGTCCCCCATGTTGTCATGTTACAATGTATTTCCCCCCCATGTTGTCATGTTACAATGTATTCCCCCCTCCCCCCCAAAATGTCCCCCATGTTGTCATGTTACAATGTATTCCCCCCTCCCCCCTGAAATGTCCCCCATGTTGTCATGTTACAATGTATTCCCCTCCCTCCCTGAAATGTCCCCCATGTTGTCATGTTACAATGTATTCCCCCTCCCCCCTGAAATGTCCCCCATGTTGTCATGTTACAATGTATTCCCCTCCCTCCCTGAAATGTCCCCCATGTTGTCATGTTACAATGTATTCCCCCACCCCCCCCGAAATGTCCATGTTGTCATGTTACAATGTACTCGCCCCTCCCCCCCTGAAATGCCCCCCATGTTGTCACGTTACAATGTATTCCCCCTCCCCCCCTGAAATGTCCATGTTGTCATGTTACAATGTATCCCCCTCCCCCCTGAAATGTCCCCCATGTTGTCATGTTACAATGTATTCCCCCCCCTCCCCTGAAATGTCCCCCATGTTGTCATGTTACAATGTATTCCCCCTCCCCCCTGATATGTCCCCCATGTTGTCATTTTACAATGTATTCCCCCTCCCCCCCTGAAATGTCCCCCATGTTGTCATGTTACAATGTATCCCCCCCTCCCCTGAAATGTCCCCCATGCTGTCATGTTACAATGTATTCCCCCCCCCCTGATATGTCCCCCATGTTGTCATGTTACAATGTATTCCCCTCCCCCCCTGAAATGTCCCCCATGTTGTCATGTTACAATGTATTCCCCTCCCCCCTGAAATGTCCCCCATGTTGTCATGTTACAATGTATTCCCCCTCCCCCTGAAATGTCCCCCATGTTGTCATATTACAATGTATTCCCCCCCCCCCTGAAATGTCCCCCATGTTGTCATGTTACAATGTATTCCCCTCCCCCCTGAAATGTCTTCTGCAGACTAACAGGTTTTCTTCTAAGGTTGTCTAAGATTGTCCTGTATTTGGCTCCATCCATCTTCCCATCAACTCTGACCAGCTTCCCTGTCCCTGCTAAAGAAAAGCATCCTCACCACATGATGCTGCCACCACCATGTTTCACAGTGGGGGTGGTGTGTTTAAGGTGATGTACAGTGTTAGTTTTCCCCTACACATAGAGTTTTGCTTTTAGGCCAAAAAGTTCCATTTTGGTCTCCTCTGACCAGAGCCCCTTCTTCCACGTTTGCTGTGTCCCCCACATTACTTCCTGGAAACGGGACTTCTTAGGGCTTTCTTCTTGCCACTCTTCCATAAAGGCCAGATTTGTGGAGTGCACGACTAATAGTTGCCCTGTGGACAGATTCTCCCACCTGAGCTGTGGATCTCTGCAGCTCCTCCAGAGTTCCCATGGGCCTCTTGGCTGCTTCTCTGAATGCTCTCCTTGCCCGGCCTGTCAGTTTAGGTGGACGGCCATGTCTTGGTAGGTTGGCAGTTGTGCCGTACTCTTTCCATTTCTGGATGATGGATTGAGCAGTGCTTGGTAGGATGAGGTGAGGTCAAAGCTTGGGAGATTTATTTATAACCTAACCCTGCTTTACACTTCTCCACAACTTTATCCCTGACCTGTCTGGTGTGTTCCTTGGCTGTTTGTTCACTAATGTTCTCCAACAATTCTCTGAGGACCTCACAGAACAGCTGGATTTATACTGAGATGACATGACACACAGGGGGACTCTATTTACTAATTATGAGATTTCTGAAGGCAATTGGTTCCACTAGATTTTAGTTAGGGGTATCAGAGTAAAGGAGGCTGAATACAAATGCACTCCACACTTTTCAGATATTTACTTGTAAAAAATTTTGAAAATCATTTATCAATTTCCTTCCGCTTCACAATTATGTGCCATTTTGTGTATTGCATCAAATCCCATGTTTGTGGTTGTAACATGACAAAGTGTGGGAAATTTCAAGGGGGAGGAAGACTTTTTCAAAGCACTCACTCTCTCTCTCTCTCTCTATATATATATATATATATATATATATATATACAGTGAAGGAAATGTGTATTTGATCCTCTGCTGATTTTAAAAAATCGAATGTTCGGTGTATTGTAACACTGAGAGACAGAATAGCAACAAATTCAGCAGAAATGCATGTCTAACAAATGATGACTGATCTGCATGTTCATGAGGGAAATAAGGATTTGATCCCCTTCACAAAACATGACTTAGTACTTGGTGGCAAATCCCTTGTTGGCAATCACAGACGTCAGACGTTTCCTGGAGTTGGCCCCCAGGTTTGCACACATCTCAGGAGGGATTTTGGTCCACTCCTCTTGGCAGATCCTCTCCAAGTCATTAAGGTTTGGTGGCTGACGTTTGACAACTCGAACTTTCAGCTCCCTCCACAGATTTTCAATCGGTTTAAGTCTGGAGACTAGCTAGGCCACTGCAGGACCTTAATGTGCTTCTTCTTGAGCCACTCCTTTGTTGCCTTGGCTGTGTGTTTTGGGTCATTGTCATGCTGGAACACCCATCCATGATCCATTTTCAATGCCCTGGAAGAAGGTTCTCACCCAAGATTTGAGGGTACATTGCCCCGTCCATCGTCCCTTTGATGCGGTGCAGTTGTCCTGTCCCCTTAGCAGAAAAACACCCCCAAAGCTGAATGTTTCCACCACCATGTTTCACAGTCGGGATGGTGTTCTTGGGGTCATAGGCAGCATTCCACCTCCAAACACGGCGAGTTGAGTTGATGCCAAAGAGCTGGATTTTGGTCTCATCTGACCACAACAAATTCAACCAGTCCTCCTCTGCATCATTCAGATGTTCAGTGGCAAACTTCAGAAGGGCCTGGATATGTGCTTTCTTGAGCAGAGGGACCTTGTGGGCACTGCAGGATTTCAATCCTTGTCAGCGTAGTGTGTTACCAATTGTTTTCTTGGTGACTGTGGTCCCAGCTGCCTGGAGATCATTGACAAGATCCTCATGTGTAGTTCTGGGATGATTCCTCACTGTTCTCATGATCATTGACACTCCATGAGGTGAGATCTTGTATGGTTCACTAGACCTAGGGAGACTGACACTTGTTTTGTGTTTCTTCCATTTGTGAATGATTGCACCAACTGTTGTCACCTTCTCACCAAGCTGCTTGGCCATAGTTTGGTAGCCCAGTCCAGCCTTGTGTAGGTCTACAATCTTGTCCCTGACATCCTTGCACAGCTCTTTGGTCTTTGCCATGGTGGAGAGTTTGGAATCTGATTATTTGATTGCTCCTGTGGACAGGTGTCTTTTATACAGGTAACAAAATGAGATTAGCAGCACTCCCTTTAAGAGATTGCTTCTAATCTCAGCTTGTTACCTGTATGAAAGACACCTGGTAGCCAGAAATCCTGGTGAATGATAGGGGATCAAATACTTATTTCCCTCATGAACATGCAGATCAGTCATCATTTATTAGACATGCATTTCTGCTGAATTTTTTGTTGCTATTCTGTCTCTCAGTGTTACAATACACCGAACATTCGATATTTAGACCGATCATTTCTTTGTGAGTGGGCAAACATTCAAAATCAACAGGGGAGCAAACACGCATTTCCTTCACTGTATATACCTACACACACACACACACAGTTAGGTCCATATATATTTTGACACGGCACAATTTATATACTTTTGGCTCTGTAAGCCACCAGAGTAAATTAAAACGAAACAATCCAAATGAACCTGAAGTGCAGACTTTCAGCTTTAATTCAAGAGGTTGAACATAAATATCAAGTATAAAAATTGTAGGAACTGCAACCATTTTTTTACACAGTCCCTCCATTTTCAAGAGCTCAAGTGTAATTGGACAACATGAATATAATCATAAATAAAATGTTCATTTGTAATATTTTGTTGAGAATCCTTTACTGGCAATAACTGTCTGAAGTCTGTAACCCATGGGCATGACCAAAGACTGGGTTTCCTCCTTTCTGATGCTTTGCCTGAAGTCTGCAACCCATGGATGTGACCAAAGACTGGGTTTCTTCCTTTCTGATGCTTTGTCTGAAGTCTGGAACCAATAGGCGTGACCAAAGACTGGGTTTCCTCCTTTCTGATGCTTTGCCTGAAGTCTGGAACCCATGGACGTGACCAAAGACTGTGTTTCCTCCTTTCTGAAGCTTTGCCTGAAGTCTGGAACCCATGGACGTGACCAAAGACTGTGTTTCCTCCTTTCTGATGCTTTGCCTGAAGTCTGGAACCCATGGACGTGACCAAAGACTGTGTTTCCTCCTTTCTGATGCTTTGCCTGAAGTCTGGAACCCATGGACGTGACCAAAGACTGTGTTTCCTCCTTTCTGATGCTTTGCCTGAAGTCTGGAACCCATGGAAGTGACCAAAGACTGTGTTTCCTCCTTTCTGATGCTTTGCCTGAAGTCTGGAACCCATGGACGTGACCAAAGACTGTGTTTCCTCCTTTCTGATGCTTTGCCTGAAGTCTGGAACCAATGGACGTGAACAAAGACTGTGTTTCCTCCTTTCTGATGCTTTGCCTGAAGTCTGGAACCAATGGACGTGACCAAAGACTGTGTTTCCTCCTTTCTGATGCTTTGCCTGAAGTCTGGAACCCATGGACGTAACCAAAGACTGTGTTTCCTCCTTTCTGATGCTTTGCCTGAAGTCTGGAACCCATGGACGTAACCAAAGACTGTGTTTCCTCCTTTCTGATGCTTTGCCTGAAGTCTGGAACCCATGGACGTAACCAAAGACTGTGTTTCCTCCTTTCTGATGCTTTGCCTGAAGTCTGGAACCCATGGACGTAACCAAAGACTGTGTTTCCTCCTTTCTGATGCTTTTCCTGAAGTCTGGAACCCATGGGCATGACAAAAGACTGGGTTTCCTCCTTTCTGATGCTTTGCCTGAAGTCTGGAACCATGGACATGACCAAAGACTGGGTTTCCTCCTTTCTGTTGCTTTGTCAGGCTCTAACTGCAGCTGTCTTCAGTTGTTCTTTGTGGGTCTTTCTGCCTTTAGTTTTGCCTTCAGCAAGTGAAATGCATGCTCAGTTGGGTTGAGATCAGGTGATGGACTCAGCCATTGCAGAATATTCCACTTCTTTTCCTTCAAACGCTCCTGGGTTGCTTTTGCAGTGTGTTTTGGATAATTGTCCATGTGTACTGTGAAGCACCGTCCAATCACCTTTGCTGCGTTTGGCTGACAGTAGATCTGTAAACACGGCAGAATTAATCTGCTTCTGTCACATGATCAATAACCACCAATGACCCGGTGCCATGCATGCCCATGCCATCACTCTGCTTCCACCATGTTTTACAGATGACGTTGTGTGCTTTGGATCATGAGCTGTTCCAAGCCTTCTCCACACTTTTTTCTTCCCGTCATTCTGGTACAGATTCATCTTAGCTTCATCTGTCCAAAGAATGCTTTTCCAGAACTGGTCTGGATTTTTTAGATATTTTTTTTTAGCAAAGTCTAATCTGGATTTTCTATTCTTCAGGCTTGTGAATGGTTTGCACCTGGGGGTGAACCCTCTGTATTTACTCTTGTGAAGTCTCCTCTTGATTGTAGACTTTGACAATGATACGCCCACCTCCTGAAGAGTGTCCTTCACGTGTCTGGATGTTGTTTTATGTTGCTGAGCTCACCAGTGCGTTCTTCTTTCCTCTGAATGGACCAATCTGCTGATTTGGCCACTCCTAATGTTGCTGCTAACTCTCTGATGGATTTGTTTTGTTTTTGAAGCCTTACAATGGTCTGTCATAATGGGCACAGCGAGCGTACAGACCCGGGAACTCAGCACAGGGGTGGTGGGAACCCCCTCATAAGGGGCACAGTGGGTGTACAGACCCCGGAACTCAGCACAGGGATGGTGGGAACCCCCTCATAATGGGCACAGCGGGTGTACAGACCCGGGAACTCAGCACAGGGATGGTGTGAACCCCCTCATAATGGGCACCACGGGTGTACAGACCCGGGAACTCAGCACAGGGACGCTCATAATAGGCACAGCGGGTATGCAGACCTGGGAACTCAGTACAGGGATGGTGGAAACCTCTCATAATGGGCACAGCGAGTGTACAGATCTGGGAACTCAGCACAGGGATGGTGGGAACCTCTCATAATGGGCACAGTGGGTGTATAGACAGGAATTAATCACAGGGATGGTGGGAACCCCTCATAACGGGCACAGCAGGTGTACAGACCCGGGAACTCAGCACAGGGATGATGGGAACCTCTCATAATGGGCACAGTGGGCGCAGAGACCCGGGAACTCGGCACAGGTATGGTGGGAACCCCTCATAATGGGCACAGTGGGTGTATAGACAGGAATTAATCACAGGGATGGTGGGAACCCCTCATAACGGGCACAGCAGGTGTACAGACCCGGGAACTCAGCACAGGGATGGTGGGAACCTCTCATAATGGGCACAGTGGGCGCAGAGACCCGGGAACTTGGCAAAGGGATGGTGGGAACCCCTCATAATGGGCACAGTGGGTGTATAGACAGGAATTAATCACAGGGATGGTGGGAACCCCTCATAACGGGCACAGCAGGTGTACAGACCCGGGAACTCAGCACAGGGATGGTGGGAACCTCTCATAATGGGCACAGTGGGCGCAGAGACCCGGGAACTCGGCACAGGTATGGTGGGAACCCCTCATAATGGGCACAGTGGGTGTATAGACAGGAATTAATCACAGGGATGGTGGGAACCCCTCATAACGGGCACAGCAGGTGTACAGACCCGGGAACTCAGCACAGGGATGGTGGGAACCCCTCATAACGGGCACAGCAGGTGTATAGACCCGGGAACTCAGCACAGGGACGCTCATAATAGGCACAGCGGGTATGCAGACCCAGGAACTCAGCACAGGGATGGTGGGAACCCCTCAAAGGGCACAGCGGGTGTACAGACCCAGGAACTTAGCACCGGGATGGTGGGAACCCCTCATAATGGGCACAGCGGGGGTACAGACCCAGGAACTCAGCAAAGGGATGGTGGGAACCCCTCATAATGGGCAAAGAACGTATACAGACCCGGGAACTCAGCACAGGAACGGTGGGACCCCCTCATAATGGGCACAGAAGGCGTACAGACCCGGGAACTTGGCACAGGGACGGATGAGATTCTCATCTTCATCATACAGATGTTCATGGCTGAGCCAAGGGGTAGGCAGAGGAGATGGTCACCACAGGAGCTTCAGCAGGAGGGGGGTGCATCAAGAACAGGACCTGCAACCTGTGCTGCTGAAACCATTACGGGGTGCATTTTTGCCTTCGGTGGGTGTGGTGGCAGAACCTGGTCTTGATACTGCAGCCATTACACGGATACAACAAATCACAAGACTCAAGTCCCTGTTGTCAGTGGGCGTGCCTTTGCTGGTGTTGCATAAGATTGGCTGCCTGTGTTAAACATTTTCCGCTCTTCAGGCAGGAAAATGACTTCATATGAGCATCGAGGTGTCTCTTATGCGAGAAAGATCTGCCGCACTGCGAACAGGAAAAGGGTTTCTCACCGGTGTGGCTCCTCTGGTGTCCCGTAAGCTGGGACTTCTTTAGAAAGGATTTCCCGCACTCTGAACATGAAAAGATAGTCTCGCCGGTGTGTAACCTCTGGTAACATCTGGATTTGAATGCTTTCCCACACTCCAAACAGGCGACGGGGCTCTCCGCCATGTGACTTTTCTGGTGAATAAGCAGCTGTCCCTTCTGGGTGAAACCTTTCCCGCACTCTGGGCAGGTAAAAGACTTCTCCCCGGTGTGGCATTTAAAATGGGTGCTGAGATTTCCTTTATAGGCAAAACATTTCCCGCACTCAGAACAGGAGAAGGGCTTCTCGCCGGTGTGGGCCCTCCTGTGTATAAGGAGCTGCGACTTGGTTAGGCATATGTAACCGCACTCTGAGCAGGAGAAAACCCGCTCGCCGCTGTGAACTCTCCGATGAACCCGCAGCTCGAAATTTGTTTTGAAGGACTGCGTGCACTCCAAGCACGACAGGGAATTCTCGTCTATGTGAAACTGCAGGTGCTGCTTGAGGCGAAATTTATGCGCAAAACCTTTCCCGCACTCCGGACAAGAAAACGGGTGCTCACCCGTGTGGATCCGCTGGTGACCAGTAAGCGTTCCTTTCCGTGTGAAACCCTTCCCGCACACTGTACATGTGTATGGCTTTTCGCTTGAGTGAGTTCTCTGGTGCGCCTGGAGAGTGTCCTTCCGAGTGTAACACTTCCCGCATGCCGCACACGTGTACAGCGCTCCGCCCGCGTGGGTTCGCTGGTGCACAACAAGGGCGTCCTTCCGCTTAAAGCATTTCCCGCACTCCGCGCAAGTGTACGGCTTATCGTCCGTGTGGGTCTTCTGGTGTGTCAGGAGGACAATTTTCTCCTTAAAACACTTCCCGCACACCGAGCATAAAAAGGGCCGCGCGCCAGTGTGGTGACGCAGGTGCCTAAGGAGGTGCGTCTTCCTTCGAAAATTCTTGTTGCATTTAGAACAGGGAAATCTCTCGTGGTTTTGTGGAACGGTGCGGGGATTATCGGAAGGTCCTTCAGAACTAGATGGAGCTGAAGACCACGTTGACCTGTGAAGGTCCACCAATGTTGGGTAGAGATTTGGGGTAATGGTTTCCAATTGGGTAGGAGTTGAGAGACTAGTTGACCTGTCTGGATGGCCAAGTTTGCTATGCATATTTGACACGATGGGGTCTGCTCCTGGAGAGAATGCCGCAATGATGTCATCAGGAGAACATCTCCACAACGTCTCCTCAACCTCGTGTCCACCTGGTGGGAACAGAAAGATTCAGACTTTACCCTCATGGGTTATATACAATTTTTCTGATGTTTCTCAGACGCGTTGTGTCCCAGCAACACTTGCTTGCAATCCAGAGTACTAAGTGTGATTTCTGTCTGCTGCCTCGTTCCTCTGCTCTTAGCATACTGCCAGAAACTATGGGGCCCCATACAGCCAACCTGACAGCCCCCTGCTAGAAACTATGGGGCCCCATACAGCCAACCTGACAGGCCCCCCTTCCCCAAAAACACAGTTTACTATGCACTCTGAACATGAAAAGATTATGAATGAACACAGTGAGTGATAGGCACTGATCTCTCTTTGTGTTTATTCAGGAAAGGAAGAGGCTGGTAAATGTGACATATTTAGAAACCACAGGGCTCCATACAGCCAACCTGACAGCCCCCACCCA
This sequence comes from Staurois parvus, assembly GCF_062004578.1. Classification (NCBI taxonomy): domain Eukaryota; kingdom Metazoa; phylum Chordata; class Amphibia; order Anura; family Ranidae; genus Staurois; species Staurois parvus. The sequence goes on along the minus strand of NW_028318245.1, from coordinate 5,289,674 downwards.
AAAATAAAACAACTGTTTACTATGCTTCAGTTATGAATGAACACAATGATCGGTACTGATCACTCATTGTGCTCATTCAGAAAAGGAAGGGGCTGATAAATGTGACATATTTAGAACCCCCGGGACCCCATACAGCCAACCTGACAGGCCCCACCCAAAAAAGAAAAAACAGTTTACTATGCTTCAGTTATGAATGAACACAGTAAGTGATCGGTACTGATCACTCATTGTGCTTATTCAGAAAAGGAAGGGGCTGGTAAATGTGACATATTTAGAAACCTCGGAGCCCCATATAGCCAACCTGACAGCCCCCTGCTAGAAGCTATGGACAGCATGCTGCTAGAAACTTTGGGGCCCCATGCAGCCAACCTGAAAGGCCCCTGCTCCCCTAAAAACACAGTTTACTATGCACTCTGAACATGAAAAGATTATGAATGAACACTATGAGTGATAGGCACTGATCTCTCTTTGTGTTCATTCAGGAAAGGAAGAGGCTGGTAAATGTGACATATTTAACAACCACAGGGCCTCATATAGCCAACCTGACAGCCCCCACCCAAAAAAAAGAAAGGAAAAAACCCCCTGTTTACTATGCTTTAGTTATGAATGAACACAGTGAGTGATCAACACTGATTTGTGCTCATTCAGGAAAGGAAGGGGCTGGTAAATGTGACATATTCACCGCACCCTTCCCCCACACTCCATCCTGAAGGACCTTATTGTGTGCTTGCAGCTGCCAGTGGGAAGGAAAGGGGGTGGGGCCACACAAGGGGGACACTTGTGGTGCACAGAGAGGGTGATGGGAGTGGCGGAGGTGCAACTACTGGAACCGATCCCCTGTACGTCTCTCTCTGCAGCAGCTGAAAGCCAGAGGGAGGGAGAGGGGAAGAGGCCAGTTTTCAGCTGCTGTAGAGAACCATACAGGGGATTGGTTCCAGTAATTGCCCCTCCCCCCGCCATTCCGATCACCCTCCCTGCCCACATCCTATTCACGCAGCTGACAGAGCCCCCTTGCTGGCCCGAGCCCCATACAGGAGGACTGGTGGTAATAACCCTTACCATACTTATTGCTTATTACTTACCTGTGCTGATATCTCCAGAAGGTTCCTCTTTCTTAGCTTCCATCACCATCCCAACCTTCTCTGTAGACCTCTGATCACCAATCACATCCTGCTGTTCCTTTTTAACCTCAGCTTTTACATTGATTGTTGCCTTCCCCTACGCTCACAAAATGACATAAAATATCATCTTTAATCTGTCTAATAACAGAAAGTCACATAAACAAGTATAATCCTATACAGTTTAGAGTTTTAAGACCTAGGCAATCAGTCCCACCTACCTGAGAATGGTGGGGGATGGTGTGATCTTCCTGTGTGGAATCCCAGGAATACAGAGGACGGGGACATCTCTCTGGTGGGTTCCCATTACTGGATCCATCTACCTGATGATGGTGAGGAATGGTGTGATCTTCCTGTGTGGAATCCCGGGAATACAGAGGACGGGGACATCTCTCTGGTGGGTTCCCATTACTGGATTTATCTGTAGGAAACACACACACTGACTGAATCCATTGTTTCTATGTGTTTATCAGATGATGGGGGATCTAGGTGGACCCTCCGTACTGCTCTCTCCTTTACAATAAAGTCTCCTCTTACCCGGTGATGTGAGGGGCGGCTGATTGTCCATCATGACGTCCTTGTAGAGGTCCTTGTGTCCTTCTAAATACTCCCACTCCTCCATGGAGAAATAGACAGTGACATCCTGACACCTTATAGGAACCTGACACACACAATGATACAGTCACCATCCAGACACATCCCTTGTCTGTTACTGGAGAATGTCCCAGAATTCACGGCACCGCTCACCTCTCCTGTAAGCAGATCAATGATCTTCTGGGTGACCACTAGAATCTTCTTGAAGTTGTTTGTCACAGGAGTCAGGGAATGAAGTAGAGGCACTGTGATGGGAGATGATCCAAGGAGTTGGCTGCTGGGTGTCAATCGCTCTCCAGATGCCTTCATCTGCTCCTCATACACCTGCGTAAAAAGACACTGATAGTTATTAGCTACAAAACTTCCAGAATCCTCCTCACCTCTCTGGTCAGGTCTGTGTTTTATTAATAGAGATATGAGTGATGTCATGTGACCTCCCAGAATCCTCCTCACCTCTCCGGTCAGCAGGTAGATGATCTCCAGGGTGAGGTTCAATATATACTCAGTTATTTGACTTTGGTCTTTGTCCAGTCTCATTGTGCTGGTCATGTGATCTATACAGACAATAGATGGACTAAAAAAAAACTGATAATTATCTGCACTGTACTTGGATGAATAATGTCCCACAGTGATGTCCATTGTTATCATATCATGTTGTGATTTTTGCCTATTTTAGGATGTATCCAGTCTATAAACCAGAGGCTCTGGATGGACGGTTGGATAAATGGTTCTATATTTAGGACGTATCCGGTCTATAAACCAGAGGCTCTGGATGGACGGTTGGATAAATGGTTCTATATTTAGGACGTATCCGGTCTATAAACCAGAGGCTCTGGATGGACGGTTGGATAAATGGTTCTATATTTAGGATGTATCCGGTCTATAAACCAGAGGCTCCGGATGGACGGTTGGATAAATGGTTCTATATTTAGGACGTATCCGGTCTATAAACCAGAGGCTCCGGATGGACGGTTGGATAAATGGTTCTATTTTTAGGATGTATCCGGTCTTTAAACCAGAGGCTCTGGAATAAAACTTGGAGAAATTGTTCTATATTTATGATCTCATCTGTAAATGTACATTTGTATAAATGGCTGTACATATTCATTAGAAATACATATAGAGAAAAAGAAATCATCTGCTGGAGATGAAAGCCCTCACGGTGACTATGGAGGAAGAGGACGGACATGATGGGGGGGGGTTACTGGGTGTAAATCAATAAGACCTTATTACCTCCTCTGCTGCCAGTTCCAGCAATGTCTCCTCTCTACTTCCTCCCAACTCACCTCTCACCCGGAACTTTCCATCTCTACCTTACATCCCTTCCTGATTCTCTGTTACATAATTTCCTGCTTGTATGACATCACTTCCTGTCTGTGCATTTCAATGGGCAGAAGTGAGACTTCTGCTTTGTGTAGAGTAGTGAATCTACAGCCTTCAATGTTTCCCAGTTGTTGGACTTCTTCTTAATGGCCCACAAAGCTGTATTAAAGCCAAAAGCAAACATTTATGGCAGCTTACCAATCCTTGGATGGCATGGATGTATAATATTTTTTTAGACTTTCTTTTTATTTCATGGGCAGCACAGTGGCTACGTGGTTAGCACTTCTGGCTTGCAGTATTCGGGTCGTTGGTTCAAATCCCAACCATGGCACTACCTGCCTGGAGTTTGCATGTTCTCCCTGTGCCTGTGTGGGTTTCCTTCAGGTACTCCAGTTTCCTCCCACACTCCAAAGACATGCTGGTAGGTGAATTGGCTCCTGTCTAAATTGTCCTGTGTATGTATGAATGTGAGTTAGGGACCTTAGATTGTATGGCCCTTGAGGGTTAGGGATTGTTGATGTTAATGTACAACATATATGTAAAGTGCTGCGTAAATTGACATTGCTATATAAGTACCTTAAATAAATAATAGATTTTCACCTAGTGATCTGGCCAGAACATCTTTTGCTTTTCAACAGTACAAGCTCTCCTGTTAATGTAGAAGCCTGAAGGGTTGAGACAAACCATTTACTGCTGATAAGGGTGCTTAAGCTCATCAGCCCTTTTTTTTATTATTTATGTAAAACCTTTATTCCAAAATTTTGCTGTAACTGATTATAAGGTGTTTGGTGGAGTTTGGATTCAATATGTTAGTGTTATTAAATCTGCTAGTACATCTAACACTCCGCCCCCCCCCCAGACCTACAATGCTGCAGTCCAAAGGTGTCTCTGTTGCTCCTTCATCCAGAGTGGGGAGCGCTCTAATACAGGAGGTGTGTTACTGGGCCAGATCACCAGGTGAAAAAGAAAACTAATGCAGCCACCACATCTAATGATTGGTAAGCTGCAACATATATCATTTTTGCTTTTGGGTTTATTGCTGCCTTCATTTTCTATACTACACAACTATGACTATACTAAAAAAAGAAGAAGATACATTTAAAATTGTTTTAAAAAACATTATTTTATTTAAAATGACAGATATGAAATAGTAAGACAATTATAGTTGGCAAAAATACGATGAAGAAAAAAAACTTTCTCTAGTAGTGGTCAGTCACATTCTGATGGATTTATGGATTTGTTCTGGAATGTCGTAGATTCTCCAAGCCGCTTCTTTAGCAAGTGCCTTGGAGAGGCTACGAAATGTCTTTCATGTTACAAAACAGTTCCAGTTGAATGTGACTACTACAACTAGCTACACCATGACCATCACAAACTTGGATGTGGACCCAGCTCCTTGGCACAACTACCCTAGGCAGCGGCTGGTGTCCTGCCAGGGAACCCCCTATGGGAGTTTTGACCTAACTGCTGATCTCTCAAAAGATACTTTAAGCGGAGTTCCACTCACTCTGTAAAAAAATAAATGTCAGCAGCTACAAAAACTGTACCACGATCCCGCGTTGCCCCCACCGCAGCCCGTTTCACCGGCCATCCTGGATTCCAGGAGGCCGGCATCTTCAGTGTGGGCACCCGGCTGTGACAGCTTTACAGCCCGGTGTACACTGCTTATGCGCGAGTAGCGCTGTGCTTCCAGAATGGCCCCGTCATCTTCTGGGACCTGTCACGCGTCCCACAAGACTTCGGAGAGGGAGGGTAGGAGGACAACTTCCGATTCCGATCGCCTAGGCGATCGCAGCGGAAGTGGGAGCGGGTACCTGTCAAATTCGGGTACCCGTTCCCCCCCCCCTGCTCTCCAAAGGTGCCAATCCTTAATGGGGAGCGGGGGAACCAATCTTTAAAGCGGAACTTTCCTTTTTAGGTGGAACTCCACTTTAAGGTGGCTCTTCGGAGGGTGATTTAGTGGGGACTGCGGGGGCTGAGATGATGCAGCTGGAACTCTGGGCATTGTGAGGCCTGAGGTTTCAGCTTTGCAAGCTGTAAAAGGTGCCACTGACAACGTCACCATATGACAAAACGTGTAGGGAGGAGTTACGGGATGTGTGACATCATCACGCTAGGGCGCCTGGGCCATGGCCATTTGTTGGTGATTTGTTTGGACTTCATTGAATTCAGTATATTTTATTCATATGCCAGTGCTGTTATGTTTGCCTTCTATGTGAGCAATGTGTTTGGAAACTGGACACTTTGGAATTGCTGATGTGGAGTGCGTGCCAGGAAGTGAAGTGAGCAGCCCTGCTGACTATGTGGGGATTATATCCCATGGAAGCTGTATAATCTTGGATGTATTCATAAGCGCTAGTTGACCACTCTATGGGTTGAGGGTCAATATGCTCCGGTAAGAACCTCTGTATACTCCCGAGTGATGATGTGGACAGCTAACACTCACGTCTGTCTTTTTGGGTACATTTGAGATGTTCATTATCTCTCTTTGGACTTTATGTCGGGACTTTTTGCACTTAAAGTGTTCAATTAATAATTTTTTTTAAGCGCTATGCTTTTTTTTATGCAAGGGAAGCAGAGACTGCGGATGCTGTGAAGGCTGTGGGTGCAGCCGAGGAGGAACAGAGGCTATGGGTGCAGCAGAGGTGAGGTAAAGACTGCGGATGAAGCTGAAGAGCCGCAGAGGCTGTGAGTGCAGAGGATAGAAGATCTTGCAGAGAAAGACGTTTTATAGCTGCTCCAAGTCACTTACTAAAGAAGTGGCTCAAGCCATGGGTTCGAAGGTTGGTAGCGGAGACAGTAGCAGCTCAGTTCCGCCTGAGGACATTGTGATGGATGAAACGCGTTGTAGTATGTTTTAACCATCAGTGATGTCACATCTGGCACTAGGCTTCCAGCTTTCGAATGGAACACATGCGTCTCCCTAAAGATCAAGGTGCAGCAGTGGCACTTACCCTAGAAGGGAAAACGATAACACTTGTGCCGGTTTATTTAAGGCACTTTTCAATGTGAGTGCACCATTTTTTTTTTTACATAAATACTGATGGTGTGAAGAACAAAAGGGCAAAGCAGAATTAAGTGTTGTTGTAGACATCCCCGGTAAAGGGTGGTCCAAGAATCCGATTCAGCTGCAGCTTTAGTGGCTAATTGTCAAGTGGCGATCTTGGACCTGAGAATGGAGCCAGACACTGCCTATTAACCAAGGACTCCTGAGGATGTTGTGATGGACGAAACGCATTGGAGCGTGGTTCAATCATTGGTGATGACACTTCGGAGCTTCCAGCTTTGTACTGGAATACACGCCGTCTCCCTGAAGATTGAAGTGGAGCAGTGGCACTCCCTTAGGACGGGAAATCAATACTAGTGCCGGTTTATGTAAGGCACTTTTAAATGTGAGTGCACCATGTTTGTTTTTTAAAGCAGAACCCCGGGCAAAAACTTCTTTACATATCCTTGTTGCTGATTTCCTACCTTCACTGAATATGTCATCCATCTTCTGCTTCACTCAGTAGTTACTCATTCATTTTCATATCAAAGCTTTCATTCTCTTTGGTTTCCTGTTTGTAAGACCGGTGGCTGCTATGCCTCCTATTCCTCCAGCCACCGGTCTTGGCACATCCCTTCTGTAGTTCTTCCTCAATCAGCCCAACTTGCAGTGGTGGGCGGACTGAGACTCTCAGACACATTCAGCATGTACAGGCCTAGTGTACCCACCCACATTCACTACGATGATGGGAACTGTAGTTTCCTTTTACTGCAGAGAGACAAGAGAGGATATGATGCCATCCTTGCTGTTACACCTTCTCCTTGGCAGAGCAGATGAAGTACAGGGATGAGGTCATGAAAATTCAATTAGACTTTTCTCCTAAATGTTAAGGATTTTCAAAATTTAATTGTTTTGTGTAGGGCGTGTACTAATGGGTGATTTATTTATTTATTTTTTTGCCTATCCCGGAGTTCTTCTTTAACCACTTCCCGTCTGGCCCATGTATATAAATGGCCTCCGCATTCCCTGCCTGTGCACGCTCCCTGGGAGTGCGCAGCACCGCGATCCAGTGCCTGCTGTGTCCGGAGGAACATCGATCGCTGTATGGGACCTCCTGTGTGGCCAATCAGTGATCATATGAATAGTAATAAGCAAGATGTCACTTCTGACATCATTGCTTACTACATGTGAAATCTGTGAATGATCACAGAGATCACATGGTACAGAGCCATTCGCAGCAGCCTTGTACCATGTGACAAACTATGACCAATCACAGCTCTCACATTATTTCTCAATGGCTGCAGGAATGCAGCCAGAGAGAAGGAGAAATTATTGCTTTTAAAGCCTTTATTGGTGTAAAAGCAATCAGTGTAAAAAAAAAAAAAAAAAAAAGAAAACAAAAATCTTCATCACCCCCCACAAGTAGTACGGTGTCACTATGTATAAATAATAAATCCTCTTTAGTGTCAGTGAATCTTCCTATGGTGACACTGTACTGCTAGGGTGACAACATGTAAAAAAAAAACATAAATAATAATATTAAAAAAGAAAATGTAAAAAACATTTTTGAAAAATTATAATTTTTGTTTATAAACTAATTTGGTTTTTTTTTTTACTAAAAAGATAGCTGAATACATTTTGACCAAGATTCATGAATAAATATTATTTATTTGCAACATTTTATAAAAAAAATCACTTTTTTTTTTTTTTTTTTTAAATGTTTGGACTTTTTCATTTATATGGGAAAAAAAGTAAAATCCCAGTGGTAAATGAATACCACCAAAATAAAGTTTTATTTGTCTCAAAAAAAGCTAAAAAAATTGATATGGGTAGTGTTGCATGACCACGCAATTGTCATTCAAAGTGTGATAGCGCTGAAATCTGAAAATTGGCCTGGACTGGAAGGGGGAGAAAGTGTCCAGACTGGAAGTGATTAAATAAATATTGATGGTTTTATGCAATTAGTCCTTTCTTTGTTATTTGATCCTGTACATGGTCTGATCCTATCTGGCGGTGCTGAGTGGAGAGTGGGTGTTATTTGGAAGCTTTATATTGTACCCAGAGACTGCTTCGTTTTGCAAGTTGCACTTTATTTATGAATTTTCTGAAGAAATTTCCGTGAAGTGATGTCAATTTTATTGTTTTATTTTATGGTAATATTCGGTTTGTATCACAACATAAGTAGCGCTGCTGATCTTCAATATTTATATTTATTCTATATTATTTATATTTCATATTATTTATTTATTCCATATTTATTTGTTATTATCCAGTGTTGTGAATGGCCATCTCATTGAATAAGCTGATTTGCTTCACTGAGGCTACGCCTGTTTACCAGCACCAGCATGGTAGAGGGGGTCCAAATATGCGAGAAGTAGTATAGGCACCACATCAATGGTCATAGATTCCAAAAACGTTTTCCATTGCATAGTTAGGGAAATAACAGAGTCAATACGTTTCAGGGGATTGAACACTCCCTTCCATCAGGGCTTATATATTATGTATCCTCAAAAGTGCCTGGAGTTGGTGGAATTTGAGTAATGGGTAGTAACACCAGAAGGTTTTGCACCATGGCCACTAGCAAGTCTGAGGCGTGGCCACCAGCAAGTCTCAGGCGTGGCCACCGGCAAGTCTGCAGCGTATTTGAACCTCTGAAAGGTGCTTGTTTGCTTGATTCCCTAATTATTCAATAAAAGTCATTTTTGGACTGTGACCATCAGTGTGGCGCCCTTACTCTCACATATTACGTCTCTGTGTCCCCGTTAGGGAGATTTTTCCTAGTGACCACTGTCTATCCAAAATGTTAAGCTACCACCAGGGGTGGACTGACAACTTATGGGGCCCCTGTATCCTTGCCCACAGTCAAACCACACCCAAAAAAGCCTATGAAAGGTAACAGGGGCATCTCATGGGGCCCCGTACTGATCCTGGGCCCTCAGGCAGTGCCGGAGTTCCCAAATGGTCAGTCCGCCCCTGGCTACCACTAGAACAAGGGAAATCTTCCAGTGGGGATACTTTTTCCGGTGACAGGTGTCTACAATTTTCCTCACTTTGTAGAGATTTCCTTTCACTTCCTGTAGCATCTAGATCCTTGAAAACTTACCCACTTAGATCCTTGGAAATCCACTTATCTAGATCCTATGGAATCCACTTATCTAGATTCTATGGAATCCACTTATCTAGACCTTTGGGAATCCACTTATCTAGACCCTTGGGAATCCACTTATATAGATCATTAGAAATCCACTTTCCTAGATCCTTGGGAACCTACTCACCTAGATCCTCAGGAATCCACCTATCTAAATCTTCAGCAAACCACTTATCTAGACCCTTGGGAATCCATGTAACTAGATACTTGAGAACCTACCCACTTATATCCTTGGAAATCCACTTATCTAGATCCTATGGAATCCACTTATCTAGACCCTTGGGAATCCACTTATATAGATTGTTGGAAATCCACTTTTCTAGATCCTTGAGAACCTCCCCACCTAGATCCTCAGGAATCCACTTATCTAAATCTTCAGCAATCCACTTATCTAGACCCTTGGGAATCCACTTATCTAGATCCTTGGGAATCCATGTAACTAGATACTTGAGAACCTACCCACTTAGATCCTTGGAAATCCACTTATCTAGATCCTATGGAATCCACTTATCTAGACCCTTGGGAATCCACTTATCTAGACCCTTGGGAATCCACTTATATAGGTTGTTGGAAATCCACTTTTCTAGATCCTTGAGAACCTACCTGTCAGGGATCGCGGCGTCCCGTCGGCCGGCGCATGCGCGCTGGCGACGGCTCACGCCGGGACACAGGCACCAGGCACCGGGGATGACAGGACGCCGCGCATGCACAGTGGAAGCCGCGGGCGCGCCTCGGGCGGCCAATGACAGCCCGGGGGCGCGTCCTGGGCGGCCAATGACAGTGCAGGGCGCACTATTTAAAGATGCCCTGCACTGTCAGTAATTGCCGCAAGGTCTTTCTGTGATTCAGAATTCCTGCACCCGTCTAGTGACCCTGTTTGACCCTGACTACGCTGCCTGCCCCTGTGATTGACCCGGATTGCCCTGACTACGCTGCCTGCTCCTGTGATTGACCCGGATTGCCCTGACTACTCTGCCTGCTCCTGTGATTGACCCGGATTGCCCTGACCATTCTACGGACTGACTTACCCTGCTGACCCTGCGTGTGACCCGACTACTCTTTGCCCGCCGATTCTGTACCTAGCTTACCCCCACGGGACCACGATCCGTTACTAACCTGCTGGGGCCGCCATCCGCTTCACATCTGGCTCTCTGGTACCTGCATACGTCCCCGGAGGTCTCCTCAGCCACTGGTGGGCCTGCTCAGAGGTCGTGACCTGGTCCGGGACTGTTTCAAGTCCATCCCCACCATCAGGGGCCCTGGTGAAAGCACAGCCCGGGCTTAGACCCCATGCTCTGGGTAGGTCTGTCAGTTGGCAGCCTGAGGCACCACCTGGCGGATCATAACAGTACCTTGCAGCCATGACAGAGCCAGGAAGTGGACCGGCGTCCCTAGAGGATATTTGCCAGCACCTGGCAACTTTGACCCAGGCTTTCCAGAATTTCCACAGTCGCTGCGCCCGACTGGAGGACCGCATGGAGTCGTTAGCCCCCCTGACTCCCCCTGCTCAGAGTCCTCCATCTGCAGAACCTCCCGCTGCCCCGGCATCTGGAGCGGTTGCCACATCCCTAGCTCCTGAACCCCGTGTTCCCCTGCCGGAGCGATTCCGTGGTGACCGGAGCCGCTTCCGAGCCTTCCGGAATGCTTGCACCCTGTATTTCGACTTGCAGCCCCGCACGTTCACCACCGAGACCGTAAAGGTGGGGTTTATAGTCTCTCTCCTTCAGGATGAGCCCCAGGATTGGGCTCACCGCCTGATGGAGAAGCACGACCCCCATCTTGACTCCGTGACCGAGTTCTTTCAGGCCATGGCTGTTTTGATATGACGACCCTCAGCGGGCTGCTTCCGCAGAGGCTACCCTATACTCTCTACGGCAAGGGCGCCGGACAGCCGAAGAATACGCGTCCGATTTTAGGTGTTGCATGGGAGACACCAGATGGAACGATGCGGCCTTATGTCACCAGTTCCGCATCGGGCTATCTGAGTCTCTCAAAGACGAACTGGCACGAGTAGGCCTACCTGACTCCCTGGAAAAACTGATTGAGTTAGCCATTCAAATTGACCGAAGACTAAGGGAACGTTGGCTGGAAAGGAGCAGCCAGGGTCAAAGGGTGGCATGGATTCCACCAAGGGACACAGCTCCAGCCCCAGGGAGCCATCTGCGAAGCACGGAATCAGGGGACAACCCGGAACCAATGCAACTGGGACTGGCCCGTTCCCACTTATCGGTCGAGGAACGTCAGAGGAGACGATCACAGAACCTATGTCTGTACTGCGGGGAAGCTGGTCACCAGGTGCGCTCCTGTCCTGCAAAAATGAGTAAGTCCACGTCCTTTTCTTTTACTTTACCTGCAGGAAGGGATGATCAGTCAAGTTACCTGGCCATACCTGTGTCTTTACAGCTCCCCGGAGGAACATTGTCGGTGACCGCAATCGTTGACTCAGGAGCCTGTAGTTGTTTTATCGATCTGACTTTTGCCCACCGGCAAAAAATCCCTCTCCAGACCAAAGAAAGGGGGTTCAACATCTTCTTGGCAGATGGGTCCAGTATAAAATCAGGGGTGGTGGACCAGGAGACACCACCCATTTTCACCACAATGGCAGACCATCACCAGGAGTTCCTCCGTTTGGATGCCATCGCATCTCCCCTTTTTCCAGTCATTCTGGGGCTCCCTTGGCTGCGGGCCCATAACCCCCAGATTGACTGGGAAAAGGGAACCATTCAATTTCGGTCGCCTTACTGTTTGAGTCACTGCCACGTCACAGGATCCGTGGTTCCCCGGTTCCTCCTGTGCTTGGATGGCGACACCAATCTATCCCAGGTTATTCCTCCGGCCTACCATGACTTCTTAGACGTGTTCAGTAAGTGAGGAGCTGACATTCTTCCTCCGCACCGTTCCTACGATTGCCCCATAGACCTCCTACCCGGGTCTGAGATCTTGTTCGGCCGTATCTTTCCTTTGTCTGAAACGGAATCGGGAGTACTAAGGGAATATATTGACGAAAACCTTCGGAAGGGATTTATTCGTCCATCCTCATCCCCAGCCGGCGCCGGGCTGTTCTTCGTAGAGAAGAAGGACAAGTCATTACGGCCCTGCATAGACTACCGTGATCTGAACAAAATAATGGTAAAGAATCGTTATCCCTTACCCCTAGTCCCCGAGCTCCTCCAGAGATTGAGTTCAGCAATGATATTTACTAAATTAGACCTGCGGGGGACCTATAACCTTGTTCGTATCAGGGAGGGGGATGAGTGGAAGACGGCTTTCCGCACGAGATTCGGCCACTATGAGTATTTGGTGATGCCATTTGGGCTCTGTAACGCACCGGCAACCTTCCAGCACTTTATCAACGATGTTTTTCGTGATTTCCTCGATGTTTTCGTTGTGGTTTATTTGGATGACATCCTAATTTTTTCCCCCTCACTGGAGGTTCATCGAGGTCACGTGTCACGGGTATTAGAACGGCTGCGTCAACACGGGCTATACGCTAAGGCAGAAAAGTGCTGTTTTGAACAGCGTGAAATCACGTTCTTGGGACTGGTTCTCTCTTCCGCGGGGGTCGCGATGGATCCCCAGAAAGTCACGGCGATCTTAGATTGGCCAATTCCCGCCGACAAAAAGGGGGTACAGCGTTTCATCGGCTTTTCTAACTTTTATAGAAAGTTTGTTAGGAACTTCTCCGGTCTGGTCTCCCCCATCACGCAACTGACGAAACAAGGGGTCCGCTTTAAGTGGACTCCCGAAGTTCAAACGGCATTCGAAAAGCTCAAGAAATTGTTCACCTCACCTCCCATTCTCTGCCATCTGGATTCTTCTCTCCCGTATGTTTTGGAAGTGGACGCCTCCGAAAACGCGGTAGGAGCGGTGCTGTCCCAAAGGAATGGTACCAAGGAACTACTGCACCCTGTGGCGTTCTTCTCCAGGAAGTTGACACCGGCGGAACGTAACTATGACATTGGAGATCGGGAGCTCCTGGCCATTAAATCTGCTCTAGAAGAATTGAGGTATTTACTGGAAGGAGCCACACACCCAATCCTAATATTCACAGATCACAAAAACCTTGAATATTTAAGAACGGCAAAACGACTGAGACCTCGCCAGGCAAGATGGGCTCTTTTCTTTTCGCGATTTACATTCCATATAACGTACCGACCCGGTACTAAGAATACAAAACCAGACGCTCTGTCCCGCATGTTTGAGGACCCTGACGACGCAGTGGTACCTGACGCCATCTTACCTTCTGGAAGCTTCCTCGCTCTACAAACGGAGCTTCGCTCCCGACTTCTCGACGCTTCTGTAGGACTACCAGTTCCGTCTGGGTCGCCCCTCCAGAACCACGGTGGGCTATTTTGGAAGGAAGACCGGATCATGGTCCCGGAAGAAGTGCGAACCTTGGTCCTAGGGCACTGCCACGACCATCCAATGGCGGGTCACTTCGGGGTTACGAAAACTCTGGAACTACTACGGCGCTCGTTCTGGTGGCCGGATATGATCCAGGATTGCGAGCGATACGTCCAGACCTGTCCCACCTGTCAAAGGAACAAGCCCTCCAGGAGTAGGGCATGGGGATTGTTACGTCCTTTACCTATACCCAAACGGGCCTGGCAGATGATTGCCATGGATTTCGTGGTCGAACTTCCACCATCCCAAGGCTACACAGCAATAATGGTGATCGTCGACCGCTTCTCAAAGATGGCACATTTTGTACCCCTGGAGAAGACCCCATCAGCACCAGAAACGGCACAGATCTTCATTAAGGAAGTAGTGAGGCTTCATGGGGTTCCCGAAGATATAGTGTCGGATCGGGGAGTCCAATTCACCTCCAGGTTCTGGAACGCCTTGTGTAAAGCGCTGGGAATCAAGCTGTCGCTTTCATCCGCCTACCATCCACAGACCAATGGCCAAACCGAGAGGACCAACCAAACGCTGGAACAGTACTTACGATGCTACACATCCTACCTTCAGGATGACTGGCTGACGTTGTTGCCGCAGAATTCTCGTACAACAACTCGAATCACTCAGCTACGGGTCAATCCCCGTTCTTTTCCAATTACGGGTATCATCCCACATTCCTCCCTGATCTGATGCCTGAAAATCCGGTACCGGCGTCTCAAGACATCTTGACCTTCTTTTCTGTCAATAACAAAACGATTCAGGAAGCCATCGCTAAAGCCCAAGAGGACAGTAAAAGGGCGTTTGACAGGAAAAGAAGAGGAGAGTTACTGCTTCAACCAGGGGATCAGGTCTGGCTGGCAACGACCAACTTGAAGATGCTGTGCCCTTCAAGGAAGCTGGGACCCAAGTACATCGGCCCATTTCCGGTAAAACGAGTAGTCAACGAGGTGGCCTACGAACTCGAGCTTCCGCGAACCTTCAAGATACATCCTGTGTTCCATGTGTCTCTCCTGAAGCCATCCAGACCGGACCCCTTCCCGGATCGTGAATCCAGACCTCCCGAGGCAGTCGCCATAGGTGACCAGGAGGAATGTGAAGTGGAGACTATCCTCAGTTGTCGAAAGAGGGGGGGCCAGACGCAGTTCCTGATAAAATGGAAGGGTTATGGCCCTGAGGAGAACTCTTGGGAACCCATCCAGAATGTTCACGCCCCCAGGCTCATCCGGGAATTTTTTCGTGGTCACCCGCGGTGGAGAGATCAGTGGGGCTCCCGGAGGGTGCCCGTAGGGGGGGGGGGCAATGTCAGGGATCGCGGCGTCCCGTCGGCCAGCGCATGCGCGCTGGCGACGGCTCACGCCGGGACACAGGCACCAGGTCCCGGCGAGCCGGGGATGACAGGACGCCGCGCATGCGCAGTGGAAGCCGCGGGTGCGCCTCGGGCGGCCAATGACAGCCCGGGGGCGCATCCTGGGCGGCCAATGACAGTGCAGGGCGCACTATTTAAAGATGCCCTGCACTGTCAGTAATTGCCGCAAGGTCTTTCTGTGATTCAGAATTCCTGCACCCGTCTAGTGACCCTGTTTGACCCTGACTACGCTGCCTGCCCCTGTGATTGACCCGGATTGCCCTGACTACGCTGCCTGCTCCTGTGATTGACCCGGATTGCCCTGACTACTCTGCCTGCTCCTGTGATTGACCCGGATTGCCCTGACCATTCTACGGACTGACTTACCCTGCTGACCCTGCGTGTGACCCGACTACTCTTTGCCCGCCGATTCTGTACCTCGCTTACCCCCACGGGACCACGATCCGTTACTACCCTGCTGGGGCCGCCATCCGCTTCACATCTGGCTCTCTGGTACCTGCATACGTCCCCGGAGGTCTCCTCAGCCACTGGTGGGCCTGCTCAGAGGTCGAGACCTGGTCCGGGACTGTTTCAAGTCCATCCCCACCATCAGGGGCCCTGGTGAAAGCACAGCCCGGGCTTAGACCCCACGCTCTGGGTAGGTCTGTCAGTTGGCAGCCTGAGGCACCACCTGGCGGATCATAACACTACCCACCTAGATCCTCAGGAGTCCACTTATCTAAATCTTCAGGAATCCACTTATCGAAATCCTCAGGAATCCGCTAATCTAGTTTCTTAAGTGTCCACTTATCTAGATTCTTGGGTATCCACTTATCTAGATCCTTGGGAATCCATATCAAGATCCTACAGACTTGAGCTGGAGACTGCAAACCACTTTTTGGTTAACCCTTTGTGAAGGTCACTCTGCCACTACATCACTACCTGTAATAAGGCAGCCAGTAGCTTTGTTGGGATAGAAAACAGACTCAATGAAAGACTGACTGACTTTATTTCAAAGGAGCATGGCAGGGAAAACATGCAGAATATGACACAGCAAACATGCTGTTGAGGGTGCACTCCCAGGGTCATCATCCTATCTTCCCTATTTTGGAGTCATTGATTTGGAACAAGATTGTTGGGGAACCCCATATAAGTATGCTTGTTTCAAGGCGCTGACTCACTGGAAAGAAGGATGATCAGTCCAAAGACATTGTGAGAAATGGCCATTCCCATATGGATGTCTCCATATAAGCCTAAACCATAACTTAAAGCAAAACCTTTTTTAGATCTGTGTCCCATAGGGGAGATTTCCCTTCATTTCCTGGCCCATTGCCACAACAGGTAGTGGGAGGAAATCCCTCCAAAGCGAGGAAATTCCTGATTGTCATCAGAAGTAGTGTCTCCATTGGATGATTTCCTCTCTATCCTTGTTCTGGTGCCCACTCAAAATTTGGTGTTTTCTTTCACTTTCAGTGATAATGGTCACCAGGACAAATGAAAAGGGCAAATAAAACCTGACAGGGGTTTTAATCTCTCCACTCTGCCCAAAATATAAAAAAAATGTTGCCTTTAGTTATACTTTAATATTCACATACACTATTCGGTCAAAAGTAGGTGGGCACTCCTACCAAATTATTCAGAGCTCAGGTACTTCCAGTGAAGGGTTCTACTAAAACGACAACATACAAAGACATTTTAGACAATTGTGCGCTTCCAACCTTGTGAAAACAGTTTGGGTAAGGCCCTTTTCTTTTCCCTGGCACCATAAAGACGTGGTTTGTCAAGTTTGGTGGGACAAAACTTGAGTGGCCTTCAAAAAGCCCTGACCTCAACCCTACTGAACCTACCTGGGTGATTTAGGAGAAGCCATGACTCTTCCTTTCTACATCAGTACCCGACCTTGAAAATGCCCTGTTGGCTGATTGAAAATAGATTTCCACAAACACACCCCAAAATATGGTGGAAAGCCTTCCCTGAAAAGTGGAGGATGTTGTAGGTGCAAAAGGGACAACTTCATAATAATGCCCATAGTTTTGGAATGGGATGTCATATAGGTGTGACGGTCATGGGCCTACAAACATTTGGCCATATAGTATACTATACATATAAAAAATGCATTGGCAGTTTGAAGATTATTATTATTAAGTTCATAGTGATTGCATGTATATAAAAAATGTGATAAAAAACTTTTACGTGATCCATAATGGAGGCAACTCTTGACTCAAAGTTCCCTTCTGGATCACAGTAAGCTCAACCGTGTCTTTCTACATTTAGTAAAAGTCGATCACAAAAGATCTTCTTCTCGTATCTTGGAATACCGTGTCATAAAATGTCCAAATACCTAAAGGGGTGCTTAGGGTTTGATAGAAGATAACTCGCTAAGCCACAATTTCATCCCAGTGATGAGATCTTTGGACTCCATGTTCACAATACATGACAATTCAAAGGTTGTTCTGACCATAAAATGTGCCTCAAAGACGTTTGTATGGACAAATGTGTACTTTTTTGTCTTTTTTTGTACCTTTCCCAAAATCTGAACTCTTCACCAGTGAAGATTCTCCAAAAACGCTATAGTGTTCTTCTTTTCCAAGAAGCATATGGCACAAATGGACAACAAAAAAGTGCTATTGGTCAGTACAGGGTCTTTGGTGTGAAAAGAGATCTGATTCTTGGTGTAAATGGTTTTATCTAACCAGGGAATGAAAAAGGAGGTCCCGAAGCTTGATCTTACTGGTGTGTCAAACTTGTAGTAAACTAAAGATGTCATCCATTATGAAATGCAAATCCTTATTGGCTACGTGTAAAACGCAACTGTATCATGCCAACGTGTTTCGGCATTGTGTTACGAAGAAGGCTGCTACAGCCGAAACGCGTTAGCCTGATACAGTTGTGTTTTACATGTAGCCAAAAATAGATGTGCATTTCTATGGATGACACCGAGTGGCCAGCTTAAGTTTATTACAAGTTTGCCATGTGAGTGTGGAGACACTCCAACCAGATCACCGGTTCTCAGCCATAAGAAGCAGAATTTTGTGGTTGAGCGTGGGTATTGTTGGTTTTTTCCATGTTCCACTGGTGTGTCAGGCCTTCAGCAGAACACACAGCTCTTCTTCAGCATGGACTTTAAAGGAGGCCTCCATTTTGTAGGCATCATCCACATCACAGCACGACCTCCACCCCTGCCATGAAAAGATCTCAAGCATCTAATGTTTGCTGTATATGCAATTCAGATGTAATCTGCAAAGATTGGTCATATGCCGAATAATCCAACATGTGGTCATCTTTGTGAATTTTGAGATGTCGTACGAGACAGAATTTCTGGGTGAAGCATTTGCCACACTCTGGACACGGAAATGGCCGCTCGCCCGTGTGGGTTCTCTGGTGTTTGACGAGCTTGTCTTTCCGCGTGAAACCTTTCTCGCAGTCCATACACTTAAAGGGCATTTCACCGGTGTGAGTCCTCTGGTGGATGACCAGCCCGCTCTTCTGCGTAAAACCCTTATTGCACTCTGTACACCTGAATAACTTTTCCCCTGTGTGGATTTGCTGGTGTCTGACGAGGGAACCCTTCACGGCAAAACCTTTCCCGCACTCTGAGCAGGAAAATGGAGTCTCGCCCGTGTGCACTCGAAGATGCCTCTGCAGGTGAGTGGTCCTTTTAAAACACTGGCCGCACTCCGAGCACAAATAGGGCCTCTCGCCTGTGTGGTTTCTCAGGTGCTTGACAAGGTCTGAATTGTCCTTGAATGCTATCCCGCACTCCGAACAGGTATAGGGCCGCACGCCGGTGTGAAGCCTCTGATGCTTGACGAGATCTGATCCGGATGTAAAAGATTTGTCGCACTCCGTACAGGAGTAGGGCCGCACCCCTGTGTGGTGTCTTTGATGCTTGGCAAGATCAGAAGTTGATATGAAACACTTCCCACACTCCGAACATAAATACGGACGTTCCCCTGTGTGCGACCTTTGATGGAGGGTTAGATGGGACTTCGATGGAAAACATCTAGAGCACTCTGTGCAGGGATACGGTCGTACTCCTGCGTGGTACCCTTGATGCCTAGCAAGATGGGATCTCCATTTAAAGCATTTTCCGCACTCGGGACATGGAAACAAACGTCCTCCAGACCCTGGGGGTGCTCTCTCACATGCAAAAAGATCTGACCTCTTTTTGGAACTTTTTCTGGTCTTAGGACATGGAATTGCCTTGCCTCCTCCATGTCCAGATGTATGTGGTTTATCCAAAGAGAATCCCTCTGGATTAGATAGATCTGGTGATCTGTCTGGACTGTAAAATTGTAGATTGATATTAGGAGTGACAATATGTGATAAATCAGAAGATTCCTTAGGATCACATAGAGCTGTAGAGCTGTAAAGCATGCAATGCAAATTTTCAGCAATGGGAATACTGTGGGCATGTTGTAAGATGGCATTATCTTCCGCAGTATATTCTGCAGATGAATAAAGATCTCCCACTGAGGCATTCCAGGATTCATGATCATCTGTTGGAAAAAAATGTATTCATAAATGCTAAAAGTACATTAATTTCCTATGATTTGCTCAAAGGTTCATGTATATTTGTCTAGTAGTCAACAGCTTCATATGGAATTGGGTACAACCCTCAAATTAGAACATATATCAGATAATGTAAATACAGTAATGCAGACAATCCAAACACTGAGTAACGGTGTACATACAGTATATAACATCGTCTAACCAAGGAATGGAGATGGACCTTTATTATGTCATGTATCTCCTCCTCATTTGTTGGGAACGACGTTATATTGAGGAATGGAGATGAACCTTCCATATGGTGTCCAGTATCTCCTCCTCATTTGTTGGGAACATGTCGTTATATTGAGGAATGGAGATGGACCTTCCATATGGTGTCCAGTATCTCCTCCTCATTTGTTGGGAACATGTCGTTATATTGAGGAATGGAGATGGACCATTCATATGGTGTACAGTATCTCCTCCTCATTTGTTGGGAACATGATGTTATATTGAGGAATGGAGATTGACCTTTCATATGGTTTCCAATATCTCCTCATTTGTTGGTAACATGTCGTTATATTGAGGAATGGAGATGGACCTTTCATATGGCGTACAGTATCTCCTCCTCATTTGTTGGGAACATGACGTTATATTGAGGAATAGAGATGGACCTTTCATATGGCGTACAGTATCTCCTCCTCATTTGTTGGGAATGTGACGTTGTATTGAGGAATGGAGATGGCCCTTTCATATGGTGAACAGTATCTCCTCCTCACTTGTTGGGAACGTGAGATTGTATTGAGGAATGGAGATGGACCTTTCCAATGGTATAAAATATCTCTACCTCTTTTTTTTCAACACATATGGCGTACAGTATCTCCTCCTCATTTGTTGGGAACATGATGTTATATTGAGGAACGGAGATGGACCTTCCATATGGTGTACAGTATCTCCTCCTCATTTGTTGGCAACATGATGTTATATTGAGGAATGGAGATGGACCTTTCATATGGTGTCCAGTATCTCCTCCTCATTTGTTGGGAACATGACGTTATATTGAGGAATGGAGATGGCCCTTTCATATGGTGTACAGTATTTCCTCCTCATTTGTTGGGAACGTGACGTTATATTGAGGAATGGAGATGGACCTTTCATATGGCGTACAGTATTTCCTCCTCATTTGTTGGGAACGTGACGTTGTATTGAGGAATGGAGATGGCCCTTTCATATGGTGAACAGTATCTCCTCCTCACTTGTTGGGAACATGAGATTGTATTGAGGAATGGAGATGGACCTTTCCTATGGTATAAAATATCTCTAACTCTTTTTTTTCAACACATATGGCGTACAGTATCTCCTCATTTGTTGGGAACATGATGTTATATTGAGGAACGGAGATGGACCTTCCATATGGTGTACAGTATCTCCTCCTCATTTGTTGGGAACATGATGTTATATTGAGGAATGGAGATGGACCTTTCATATGGTGTCCAGTATCTCCTCCTCATTTGTTGGTAACATGTCGTTATATTGAGGAATGGAGATGGACCTTTCATATGGCGTACAGTATCTCCTCCTCATTTGTTGGGAACATGACGTTATATTGAGGAATAGAGATGGACCTTTCATATGGCGTACAGTATCTCCTCCTCATTTGTTGGGAACATGATGTTATATTGAGGAATGGAGATGGCCCTTTCATATGGCGTACAGTATCTCCTCCTCATTTGTTGGGAACATGATGTTATATTGAGGAATGGAGATGGCCCTTTCATATGGCGTACAGTATTTCCTCCTCATTTGTTGGGAATGTGACGTTGTATTGAGGAATGGAGATGGCCCTTTCATATGGTGAACAGTATCTCCTCCTCACTTGTTGGGAACGTGAGATTGTATTGAGGAATGGAGATGGACCTTTCCTATGGTATAAAATATCTCTACCTCTTTTTTTTCAACACATATGGCGTACAGTATCTCCTCCTCATTTGTTGGGAACATGATGTTATATTGAGGAACGGAGATGGACCTTCCATATGGTGTACAGTATCTCCTCCTCATTTATTGGCAACATGATGTTATATTGAGGAATGGAGATGGACCTTTCATATGGTGTCCAGTATCTCCTCCTCATTTGTTGGGAACATGACGTTATATTGAGGAATGGAGATGGCCCTTTCATATGGTGTACAGTATTTCCTCCTCATTTGTTGGGAACGTGACGTTATATTGAGGAATGGAGATGGTCCTTTCATATGGTGTACAGTATTTCCTCCTCATTTGTTGGGAACATGACGTTATATTGAGGAATGGAGATGGACCTTTCATATGGCGTACAGTATTTCCTCCTCATTTGTTGGGAACGTGACGTTGTATTGAGGAATGGAGATGGCCCTTTCATATGGTGAACAGTATCTCCTCCTCACTTGTTGGGAACATGAGATTGTATTGAGGAATGGAGATGGACCTTTCCTATGGTATAAAATATCTCTAACTCTTTTTTTTCAACACATATGGCGTACAGTATCTCCTCATTTGTTGGGAACATGATGTTATATTGAGGAATGGAGATGGACCTTTCATATGGCGTACAGTATCTCCTCCTCATTTGTTGGGAACATGATGTTATATTGAGGAATGGAGATGGCCCTTTCATATGGCGTACAGTATCTCCTCCTCATTTGTTGGGAACATGATGTTATATTGAGGAATGGAGATGGCCCTTTCATATGGCGTACAGTATTTCCTCCTCATTTGTTGGGAACGTGACGTTGTATTGAGGAATGGAGATGGCCCTTTCATATGGTGAACAGTATCTCCTCCTCACTTGTTGGGAACATGAGATTGTATTGAGGAATGGAGATGGACCTTTCCTATGGTATAAAATATCTCTAACTCTTTTTTTTCAACACATATGGCGTACAGTATCTCCTCCTCATTTGTTGGGAACGTGACGTTATATTGAGGAATGGAGATGGACCTTTCATATGGTGTCCAGTATCTCCTCCTCATTTGTAGGGAACATGATGTTATATTGAGGAACGGAGATGGACCTTCTATATGGTGTACAGTATCTCCTCCTCATTTGTTGGGAACATGATGTTATATTGAGGAATGGAGATGGACCTCTCATATGGTGTCCAGTATCTCCTCCTCATTTGTTGGGAACATGATGTTATATTGAGGAATGGAGATGGCCCTTTCATATGGCGTACAGTATTTCCTCCTCATTTGTTGGGAACGTGACGTTGTATTGAGGAATGGAGATGGACCTTTCATATGGCGTACAGTATTTCCTCCTCATTTGTTGGGAACGTGACGTTGTATTGAGGAATGGAGATGGCCCTTTCATATGGTGAACAGTATCTCCTCCTCACTTGTTGGGAACATGAGATTGTATTGAGGAATGGAGATGGACCTTTCCTATGGTATAAAATATCTCTAACTCTTTTTTTTCAACACATATGGTGTACAGTATCTCCTCATTTGTTGGGAACATGATGTTATATTGAGGAACGGAGATGGACCTTTCATATGGTGTCCAGTATCTCCTCCTCATTTGTTGGTAACATGTCGTTATATTGAGGAATGGAGATGGACCTTTCATATGGCGTACAGTATCTCCTCCTCATTTGTTGGGAACATGACGTTATATTGAGGAATAGAGATGGACCTTTCATATGGCGTACAGTATCTCCTCCTCATTTGTTGGGAACATGATGTTATATTGAGGAATGGAGATGGCCCTTTCATATGGCGTACAGTATTTCCTCCTCATTTGTTGGGAACGTGACGTTGTATTGAGGAATGGAGATGGCCCTTTCATATGGCGTACAGTATCTCCTCCTCATTTGTTGGGAACATGATGTTATATTGAGGAATGGAGATGGCCCTTTCATATGGCGTACAGTATTTCATCCTCATTTGTTGGGAACATGAGATTGTATTGAGGAATGGAGATGGACCTTTCCTATGGTATAAAATATCTCTAACTCTTTTTTTTCAACACATATGGTGTACAGTATCTCCTCATTTGTTGGGAACATGATGTTATATTGAGGAACGGAGATGGACCTTCCATATGGTGTACAGTATCTCCTCCTCATTTGTTGGGAACATGATGTTATATTGAGGAATGGAGATGGACCTTTCATATGGTGTCCAGTATCTCCTCCTCATTTGTTGGTAACCTGTCGTTATATTGAGGAATGGAGATGGACCTTTCATATGGCGTACAGTATCTCCTCCTCATTTGTTGGGAACATGACGTTATATTGAGGAATAGAGATGGACCTTTCATATGACGTACAGTATCTCCTCCTCATTTGTTGGGAACATGATGTTATATTGAGGAATGGAGATGGCCCTTTCATATGGCGTACAGTATCTCCTCCTCATTTGTTGGGAACATGATGTTATATTGAGGAATGGAGATGGCCCTTTCATATGGCGTACAGTATTTCCTCCTCATTTGTTGGGAATGTGACGTTGTATTGAGGAATGGAGATGGCCCTTTCATATGGTGAACAGTATCTCCTCCTCACTTGTTGGGAACGTGAGATTGTATTGAGGAATAGAGATGGACCTTTCCTATGGTATAAAATATCTCTACCTCTTTTTTTTCAACACATATGGCGTACAGTATCTCCTCCTCATTTGTTGGGAACATGATGTTATATTGAGGAACGGAGATGGACCTTCCATATGGTGTACAGTATCTCCTCCTCATTTGTTGGCAACATGATGTTATATTGAGGAATGGAGATGGACCTTTCATATGGTGTCCAGTATCTCCTCCTCATTTGTTGGGAACATGACGTTATATTGAGGAATGGAGATGGCCCTTTCATATGGTGTACAGTATTTCCTCCTCATTTGTTGGGAACGTGACGTTATATTGAGGAATGGAGATGGACCTTTCATATGGCGTACAGTATTTCCTCCTCATTTGTTGGGAACGTGACGTTGTATTGAGGAATGGAGATGGCCCTTTCATATGGTGAACAGTATCTCCTCCTCACTTGTTGGGAACATGAGATTGTATTGAGGAATGGAGATGGACCTTTCCTATGGTATAAAATATCTCTAACTCTTTTTTTTCAACACATATGGCGTACAGTATCTCCTCCTCATTTGTTGGGAACGTGACGTTATATTGAGGAATGGAGATGGACCTTTCATATGGTGTCCAGTATCTCCTCCTCATTTGTAGGGAACATGATGTTATATTGAGGAACGGAGATGGACCTTCTATATGGTGTACAGTATCTCCTCCTCATTTGTTGGGAACATGATGTTATATTGAGGAATGGAGATGGACCTCTCATATGGTGTCCAGTATCTCCTCCTCATTTGTTGGGAACATGATGTTATATTGAGGAATGGAGATGGCCCTTTCATATGGCGTACAGTATTTCCTCCTCATTTGTTGGGAACGTGACGTTGTATTGAGGAATGGAGATGGACCTTTCATATGGCGTACAGTATTTCCTCCTCATTTGTTGGGAACGTGACGTTGTATTGAGGAATGGAGATGGCCCTTTCATATGGTGAACAGTATCTCCTCCTCACTTGTTGGGAACATGAGATTGTATTGAGGAATGGAGATGGACCTTTCCTATGGTATAAAATATCTCTAACTCTTTTTTTTCAACACATATGGCGTACAGTATCTCCTCATTTGTTGGGAACATGATGTTATATTGAGGAACGGAGATGGACCTTTCATATGGTGTACAGTATCTCCTCCTCATTTGTTGGGAACATGATGTTATATTGAGGAATGGAGATGGACCTTTCATATGGTGTCCAGTATCTCCTCCTCATTTGTTGGGAACATGTCGTTATATTGAGGAATGGAGATGGACCATTCATATGGTGTACAGTATCTCCTCCTCATTTGTTGGGAACATGATGTTATATTGAGGAATGGAGATGGACCTTTCATATGGTTTCCAGTATCTCCTCCTCATTTGTTGGGAACATGTCGTTATATTGAGGAATGGAGATGGACCTTTCATATGGCGTACAGTATCTCCTCCTCATTTGTTGGGAACATGATGTTATATTGAGGAATGGAGATGGCCCTTTCATATGGCGTACAGTATTTCCTCCTCATTTGTTGGGAACGTGACGTTGTATTGAGGAATGGAGATGGCCCTTTCATATGGTGAACAGTATCTCCTCCTCACTTGTTGGGAACATGAGATTGTATTGAGGAATGGAGATGGACCTTTCCTATGGTATAAAATATCTCTAACTCTTTTTTTTCAACACATATGGCGTACAGTATCTCCTCCTCATTTGTTGGGAACGTGACGTTATATTGAGGAATGGAGATGGACCTTTCATATGGTGTCCAGTATCTCCTCCTCATTTGTAGGGAACATGATGTTATATTGAGGAACGGAGATGGACCTTCTATATGGTGTACAGTATCTCCTCCTCATTTGTTGGGAACATGATGTTATTTTGAGGAATGGAGATGGACCTTTCATATGGTGTCCAGTATCTCCTCCTCATTTGTTGGGAACATGATGTTATATTGAGGAATGGAGATGGCCCTTTCATATGGCGTACAGTATTTCCTCCTCATTTGTTGGGAACGTGACGTTGTATTGAGGAATGGAGATTGCCCTTTCATATGGTAAACAGTATCTCCTCCTCACTTGTTGGGAACATGTGATTGTATTGAGGAATGGAGATGGGCCTTTCCTATGGTATAAAATATCTCTACCTCCTTTTTTTTCAACACATTAGGTGATGAGGTAGAAACATTGATGATGTTCCCATGGACAGCAATAGGTTCTTTTTGTTTGGTAGAACACATTGGACTCAATGTACTTAAGTTATTATAGTTTGAAAGAATTCTGTCACAAGACTACCCCTTTTTTTTTTGTATTCATTTACTGTAAATGTTAAGGGTTTTTTTTTATTTGAACAGAAAAACTCTATCATGCCATTCCATGGAAAAATTGAGAAAGTAGAAGATGCTTTTTCAGACAATAACATTATTACTTGTATACTGTCTTTTACAATTAAAGATTAATTGTTCTACAGATATTACTCATCTACTGTTTATAACCCCAGTCGCAGCTGAAGTTGTGAAGGTCTGCCAAGTCCTGGAACATATAAAATGTGGATGGTGTCACCTTAAGGCTACGTTCACACTAGCGTTGTGTGCAGGCGGCAGAGAGGCGTTTGGGAAGCGTTTTTACCGCTTCCCAAATGGCTCAGGTAATTCTGCACATTGCAGCACATGGTGCTGTTCTAACGGGGGCGGTAGCGTCGTGGCAAAACGGACGCCTGTGGACGAGTCAGGAGGCGTTGAAGCCTCCTATTCTTGTCTATGGTGCCGCTCCGCAAACGCCCGTCCGGAGTTTGCGGGGCGTTTGCAGAGTGGTAACACCATTCAAACTTTATTCTAGGCATTTGTGGGGCGTTTTTAATGTTCAGCAAATGCCTAGCAACCGGCGCTAAACCGCGCATGCGGCGTTTGCAGAGCGTTTGTCGAGCGTTAAAAAACAAAGGGCGTTTGGCAAGCGTTGGTAAAACAGCCAAGTGTGAACGAGCCCTTAGTGTTTATTACTAACCTGTGCTGCCATCCACAGAAGATTCCTCTTCTTTGATTGTCACCATTATCCCGACTTCCTCTGAAGACAGCTGATCATCCTTCACAAACATCTCTTCTTCTTCTTGTTTAATCTTGACTTTCATATCTCTCAATTCTTCACTCTACAAGCACAAAAAGTCATCGTACAAACAAGAACTCTAACAAAAAGAGACTATGTGGAAGAATATAATAAGTCATACCTACCTTATGATGGTGGGGGATGGTGTGACCTTCCTGTGTGGAATCCCGCGAATACAGAGGATGGGAACATCTCTCTGGTGGGTTCCCATTACTGGATCCATCTACCTGATGATGGTGAGGGATGGTGTGACCTTCCTGTGTGGAATCCCGCAAATACAGAGGATGGGGACATCTCTCTGGTGGGTTCCCATTACTGGATTCATCTACCTGATGATGGTGAGGGATGATGTGATCTTCTTTTGTGGAATCCCGGGAATACAGAGGACGGGGACATCTCTCTGGTGGGTTCCCATGACTGGATCCATCTGTAGGAAACACACACACTGACTGAATCCATTGTTTCTATGTGTTTATCAGATGATGGGGGATCTAGGTGGATCCTCCGTACTGCTCTCTCCTTTACAATAAATTCTCCTCTTACCCGGTGATGTGAGGGGCGGCTGATTGTCCATCATGACGTCCTTGTAGAGGTCCTTGTGTCCTTCTAAATACTCCCACTCCTCCATGGAGAAATAGATAGTGACATCCTGACACCTTATAGGAACCTGACACACACAATGATACAGTCACCATCCAGACACATCCCTTGTCTGTTACTGGAGAATGTCCCAGAATTCCCAGCACCGCTCACCTCTCCTGTCAGCAGATCAATGATCTTGTTAGCGACTTCTAGAATCTTCTTATTGTTGGCATTCATTGTCAGAGAGGAAGGTCGGGGATCACTGGACTTCTTTTTGGGTCCATAATCCTACATAATGAGATAATCAACATTGTATATCCTCCTCACCTCTCCGGTCAGGTCTGTGTTTTATTAATAGAGAGAAGAGTGATGTCATGTGACCTCCCAGAATCCTCCTCACCTCTCCGGTCAGGTCTGTGTTTTATTAATAGAGAGAAGAGTGATGTCATGTGACCTCCCAGAATCCTCCTCACCTCTCAGGTCAGCTCTGTGTTTTATTAATAGAAATGAGAGTGATGTCATGTGACCTCCCAGAATCCTCCTCACTTCTCCGGTCAGGTCTGTGTTTTATTAAAAGAGGTAATAGTGATGTCATGTGACCTCCCAGAATCCTCCTCACCTCTCCGGTCAGCAGGTAGATGATCTCCAGGGTGAGGTTTAGTATCTTCTCGGTCAGGTGACTCTGGTTGTCATCCATCTTGGATCATGTGATTTGCCCAGGATGTTTCTCTCTGCAGATAGATAATAAAAGTCATCTGGACTGTAGGACTGGGAATAGGTATATATAATGTGAGGATGGCAGGTTTTTTCTGCTCTTGCCATGGCATGATTGGTAAGTTTGGTAGATGTTGCTTTAGGAACGGCCCCCAGTTGGATACACTGGGGTTGATTTGATTTACAACCTGGAGCACCCACATCTGGTGCAGCTACACATGAGAGCCAATCAGCTTCTGACTTCAGCTTGCTCATGTAAGCTGGATAAACCTGGACACTGATTGGTTTCCATGCAGAGCTGCACCAGATTTTGCACCCTCCAGTTTTTGTAAATAACTCTCATTCAGTCCAGCCTATTTCATGTTTAATGTTTTCTTGGGACATGGGTTTCTTCTGCGTGATGGTCGGAAAAATAATTTTTTTTTTCTGTTATGCTCACTTTAGATCTGCTGGCAACGACGGCTGAGAATGATTCCCTTCAGCCCTAGTTTATCGATCGGTTTTCAGGGATTTTAACGGGCTCAGTTGAGTGATGTGTAGAGTAAGTTTACTATGTACCTGGTGTAGTTCCCCTCTCTGGACAAAAGATGGAGCTGGAGGCAACGATAAGAAGGGCCACTTAGAGACTGCTTACACTTTCAGTTTGGGGGACAGGACGTTGAGCTACATTTTTACCGCCCTTGCAGTACTGCTGTCATTTTCAACCTATTTAGGTAAATGGGGCCACTCTACAACCACTCTGCAACTGAAGTGCGGTGGTGTTCACAGTGTTAAAACAAGGGACATATCACCTCCTCATTACCTCTCAAACACCTCTGAAAAGGGATCCACCATGGATCCAATGTTAGCCCCAAGTCTAGAGGTAGCCTTAGAGTTAATGTCTACCCTGCTCCTGCCAGTAGTTGGGCTTCTTCGGTAGAGATTTAGATTATGAATAATTTTGGTGGAGAGCTGCCAGGGGTTCAACATGGGAAGTGTCTGAGGACTAGGCTACATCTAGAACAGGGGTCTCCAAATCTTCTGAACAAAGGATCAGTTTACCATCTTTGGGGCTTTACAGGAGCCAGACTGTGACCAGTGGGATTATAAAGTGCCCCATCATTGGTTTTAGTGGAAGGAATAGTTCCCCATCATTGGTATTTCTGGGAGGAATGGTGCAACATCATTGGTGTTTGTAGGAGGAATGGTCCCCCATCATTGGTGTCAGTGAGAGGAATGGTGCCCCATCATTGGCGTTTGTAGGAGGAATGGTCCCTCATCATTGGTGTCAGTGGATGGCATGGTGCTCTAAGGACCAGATAATGGCAAGCAAAAGGCCACATTCAGCCCATGGGCAGCATTTTGGAGACCACGGATCTAGGATATCTACTAAAAGACTTAATCTCCGAGATACTCCCCATAAGGGTGAAGCATCAGAGGGAAGAATGGTGCCCCATTGTTGGTTTTCAAGGTAGGAATGGTGCCTCATGATTGGTATTTGTGGGAGGAATGGTGCCCCATCATTGGTGTTTGTAGGAGGAATGGTCCCCCCATCATTGGTGTCAGTGGATGGCATGGTGCTCTAAGGACCAGATAAAGGCAAGCAAAAGGCCACATTCAACCCAGGGGCAGCAGTTTGGAGACCACTGATCTAGGATATCAACTGAAAGACTTCATCTCCAAGAGACTCCCCATAAGGGTGATGCATGGGAATTAAGTTACAGAACTTTTGGTATTACTTGCATCCCCCGTGTAGGAATGCAGGATTCTGGCCAACCACGGTGAAGGTACAGACTACTCCGCAACTCACTCTCTCCCCATTTATCAAATGTTCTGTTTATAACTATGTTTTGGCCCGTCACCTGGGATCAGGTTGAATGAGGTACTTAAATATGTAATTGACTAATTGGTGAAGTAAAGCTTCAAAAATGCCTTTTGCTTCTGGACTCTTCCTTCGCCTAACCACTATTGGGAATGTTTCCTGGTAATGGGCCCCTGTGGGACTCATCACTGTAAGCCCCGTATTGGGTATTTAAAAGTACAGTTGAAGAATACTGGTCAGACAAGACCTGGTGTCTCTAAAGGAGTGAACTCACCAAAAGGGGTGAGCTATGGAGGCTTCCAGTTTCCCAGGTACCCTGAGGAGCCTCGGATCCAGAGGATCTAAGTGTGCTTAGTGGAACCACTGGTATCGACTATCTTGTTTTGCACTGTCTGATTGCATTGATATATTTTGCCCATTGGCCCACCTATACTTTTCTCCACTTCCTCTTCATTGCCTAGGCATGAATGGGTTAGAGTACATGCGGTGACCATGCAGCCCAGCACATAGCACCCCAACAATGGTATGGAGCTGGTACGGGATTCTTTGGCTTTTGGTTGCTGGAGCTCCACAGAGAAGCTCTGACATTTGGAGGAACCCCGGACTGTGACACATACAGAACATGAATCAGGTGGACCCCGACGCTGTCTGAGAGCTGAGGCCATGCTGATAACAGGTTTGCCGAAGAGTGCCATTTTTTTCTGACCACCGATGTTGGATACCTGCCCAAAGGCAAATGTCCTACTTCAGAAGCTATTAAGAATGCCGTCATTGCTGGCTATCTTCTGAAAAAACTTGATTTCTGGCTGTTAGTACTGAGTTCCTGATCTGAAACAAATGGTTAGATCAGCGTAGGAAGATGCCCTTCTTTGGAATAGTAGAGTGTTCTCTGTATGTGTCAGAGCTATAGAGAGGAATGATAGAATGTCACATATTGCTGGAGATAAAAGATGTCACAGTGACTATGGAGGAAGAGGACGGACATCAGTGACTATGGAGGAAGAGGACGGACATCACGGTGACTATGGAGGAACAGGATGGACATCACGGTGACTATGGAGGAAGAGGATGGACATGACGGGGGGGGGGGTTACTGGGTGTAAATATAAAATAATATCTTATTACCTCCTCTTCTGCCACTTCCAGCAATTTCCCCTCTCTACTTCCTCCCAACTCACCTCTCACCTGGAACTCCTTGTTTGTATCTACCATCACTTCCCGTGCGTGCGTCCCATCCATTTTTGTGTTTGCGTGTCATCGCTTTCCGTGTTCCCATTTCAGTAGGTATAAGTGTGATCGCCATCTTGTGGAGAAATTCAGAACTGTGATTATTGTCATATGGCCAGACCTATGAGGACACCTCTACCAATCATGGGCTTCAGGTGTTTCCAGTGAAGGGTCTCGGTAATGCTATAGTACATTGTACAAAGATGTTTTGGCCAAATGTGCTCTTCCAACCTTGTAATAAATTGAGGAAGGGCCTTTTCTGGTCCAGCATGACTGTGCCCGTTTACAAACCGGTTCCAAAAAGACATGGCTTGACCATATTGGTGTGAAGGAAGTTGGGTGGCCTACACGATGCCCTGGCTTGAACCTTACTGAGCAACTTTGGTATGATTCACAACTCTGATTATAAGCCAGGTCTTCTCCTCCAACATCCTTGACAAATTGCCACATATTCCCCCAGATACAATCTTGATTGACACATATCTACTCAACCAGGCAAATTTATAAGGTATACCTTGCCAGTACTGGGTTGTACTCCCTTTTGCCTTCAGAACTGCCTTAATTCTTCATGACATAGATTCAACAAGGTGTTGGAAACATTCCTCAGAGATTTTGTTCCATATTGACATGAGTTACAGTTGCCTTTCTATCAACTCCAACCAGTCTGACCATTCTCCTCTGTTCTCTGACATCAACAAGGCATTTTCCTCCACACAACTGCCGTTCCCTGGATATTTTCTCTTTTTTGGACCATTCTCTGTAAACCCTAGAGATGGTTGTGCGTGAAAATCCCAGTAGATCAGCAGTTTTTGAAATACTCAGACCAGCCCATCTGGCACCAACAACCATGCCACGTTCAAAGGCACTTAAATCCTCTTTCTTTCCCATTCTGATGCTCGGTTTGAACTTCAGCAAGTCGTCTAGATGCCTAAATGCATTGAGTTGCTGATTAGCAATTTGTGTTACCAAGCCATTGAACAGGTGGACCTAATAAAGTGGCCGGTGAGGGTATATATATATATACACACACTATATTGCCAAAAGTATTGCCTTTCCACGCACATGACCTTTAATGGCCTCCCAGTCTTAGTCCGTAGGGTTCAATATTGAGTTGGCACCACCCAATCCACAAACATGACCTTTAATGTCCTCCCAGTCTTAGTCCGTAGAGTTCAATAATGAGTTGGCTCCACCCTTTGCAGCTATAACAGCTTCAACTCTTCTGGGAAGGCTGTCCACAAGGTTTAGGAGGGTGTCTATGGGAAGGTTGGACCATTCTTCCAGAAGCACATTTGTCAGGTCAGGCACTGATGTCGGGGGAGGAGGCCTGGCCCACAGTCTCCGCTCTAATTCATCCCAAAGGTGTTCTATGGGGTTGAGGTCAGCACTCTGTGCAGGCCAGTCAAGTTCCTCCACCCCAAACTGGCTCCTCCATGTCTTTATGGACCTTGCTTTGTGCACTGGTGGGTAGTCATGTTGGAACAGGAAGGGGCCATCCCCAAACTCTTCCCACAAAGTTGGGAGCATGAAATTGTCCAAAATGTCGCCTTAAGAGTTCCCTTCACTGGAACTAGGGGGCCAAGCCCAACCCCTGAGGAACAACCCCACACAACAATCCCCCCTCCACCAAACTTTACACTTGGCACAATGCAGTCAGGCAAGTACCATTCTCCTGGCAACTGCAAAACCCAGACACATCCATCGGATTGCCAGACAGAGAAGTGTGATTGGTCACTCCAGAGAACATGTCTCCTCTGCTCTAGAGTCCAGTGGCGGCGTGCTTTACACCACGACATCCGACGCTTTGCATTGCACTTGGTGATGGAAGGATTGGATGCAGCTGCTCGGCCATGGAAACCCATTCCATGAAGCTCTCTACACACTGTTGTTGGGCTCATCTGAAGGCCACAACAAGTTTGGAAGTCTTTAGCTATTGACTCTGCAGACAGTTGGCGACTTCTGCGCACTGTGCACTTCAGCATGCGCTGACCTCGCTCTGTCATGTGACGTGGCCTACCACTTGGTGGCTGAGTGGCTGTTGTTCCCAGTTGCTTCCACTTTGTTATAATCCCACTAACAGTTGAGCGTGGAATATTTAGTAGCCAGGAAATGTCACGGATGGACTTATTGCCCAGGTGGCCACCTGTCACGAGACCACACTTGGAGTCACTGAGCTCCTGAGAGTGACCCATTCTTTCACCAATGTTTGTAGAAGCAGTCTGCATGCCTAGGGGCTTGATTGTATACACCTGTGTCCATGGAGGAGATTGGACCACCTGAATCACATGATTTAGAGGGCGGGGCTATTACTTTTGGCAATATAGTGTATGAGTATATATGTAACATGTATACATCCGTATCCCTAAACAAAAAGCCATGGCACATCGGGCCGCAACGCACTCGGGAGGGTGGCTCCAGGGGACCCTGCATGGGAAAAGAGCACCCCTAAAAAAAAGAAATTCCTCATGGAAATTGCAGAGATGATAGGCAGGAAGACCTCAAACATACGTGAAGTATTCTGCCTGACAACAGATTCTCTAGCGGGTTTAATAACACTCACAGTCACTGGCTGAGATATAGGCAGACAAAGTTATGTGCAGATCTTTAACTTTCTGTAAAAGGTACATTTGCCCCCTCCCATCCTGTAACTTCAATTTGGCACTTTATCCGGATGGGCAGCCTCCTTGGATATAGGGGACTAGGGGGCGGGGTCAAGCTGGCTGGGGTGGGGTTTGAATTCCATTCTTGCACAGGTGTACTGGCTCCTCCCCTTCAGTCGTTCATGATTGTACCGGCTCCTCCCCTTTAGCCTTGCACAGGTGTACCTGCACCTACCCTTAAGTCTTGCACAGGTGTACCGGCACCTACCCTTCAGTCTTGCACAAGTGTACCGGCTCCTCCCCTTCAGTCTTGCGCATATGTACCGGCTCCTCCCCTTCAGTCTTGCACAGGTGTACTGGCTCCTCCCCTTCAGTCTTGTACAGGTGTACCGGCTCCTCCCGTTCAGTCTTGCACTGTTTTTTCCAGCTCCTCCCCTTCAGTCTTTCATGATTGTACTGACTCCTCCCCTTCAGACTTGCACAGGCGTACCGGCTCCTCCCCTTCAGTCTTGCACAGGCGTACCGGGTCCTCCCCTTCAGTCTTGCACGGTTGTACCAGCTCCTCCCCTTCAGACTTGCACAGGCGTACCGGGTCCTCCCCTTCAGTCTTGCACAGGTGTACCGGGTCCTCCCCTTCAGTCTTGCACAGGTGTACCGGCTCCTCCCGTTCAGTCTTGCACTGTTTTTTCCAGCTCCTCCCCTTCAGTCTTTCATGATTGTACTGACTCCTCCCCTTCAGACTTGCACAGGCGTACCGGCTCCTCCCCTTCAGTCTTGCACAGGCGTACCGGGTCCTCCCCTTCAGTCTTGCACGGTTGTATCGGCTCCTCCTCTTCAGACTTGCACAGGCGTACCGGGTCCTCCCCTTCAGTCTTGCACAGGTGTACGGGCTCCTCCCCTCCAGTATTGCACAGGTGTACAGGCTCCTCCCCTTCAGTCTTGCACAGGTGTACGGGCTCCTCCCCTCCAGTATTGCACAGGTGTACGGGCTCCTCCCCTTCAGTCTTGCACAGGTGTACGGGCTCCTCCCCTCCAGTATTGCACAGGTGTACGGGCTCCTCCCCTTCAGTCTTGCACAGGTGTACGGGCTCCTCCCCTCCAGTATTGCACAGGTGTACCGGCTCCTCCCCTCCAGTATTGTACAGGTGTACCGGCTCCTCTCCTGGACTGAAACGCCTTCCTCTGATGTCACTGCACACTGTGAGCTTCTCACAATGTGCATTAGAAGCTGCAAGTCAAATAGAGCTCCGCCTCATTTCTTGGTTGGAGGATGTCCAGTACCATCTAGCTCTTTCCTCCCCAGCCTGACTGTCCCTGGCCCCGCCCTTTTCATTCATTGGATTTCAGTTCTTTCAATCGTGAAAGGCTTAGCATCCAGTTTAGGCATTACCTGCATGCAGTAGGCCTCCCTAGGAACACACACTCCTCTAGACTGACCCCCCCATCAAAGCATTTTGATATTTGCATAACTCCTCCCAAGTGCCATCCCACTGCTTCCATCAGGACTCTTAAGGGGAGTATTGAGGAAGGGTGCTGTCCAAAAGCTACACACAGCTTTCCACTGGTCATGATCTGCTTGCATTGCATAAAGAAGCACAGAGACCCAGTGATGACATCAGTAGGTCCGAAATAAGGTGCGTACTGTAAATCTTCCTGCATTGCATATAGAAGCACAGAGACCCAGTGATGACATCAGTAGGTCCAAAATAAGGTGCATACAGTAAATCTGCCTGCATTGCATATAAAAGCACAGAGACCCAGTAATGACATCAGTAGGTCCAAAATGAGACATGTATAGTAAATCTTCCTGCATTGCATATAGAACCATAGAGACACATTCGATTCTCTAAACGAATCTGTCACATTGGTTTTCTGTAAATCAGGAAATGCCATTCTTGAAGTTAAACTGGGCAAAACAAAGATGGCTGCTCCCGTGTTTATATACAATCACAGATTTTACACTCAGTCATACGATTACAGACACCAAGCTGATGGTTTCCGCTCATATTTATTACAAAAAATATATAATGTAAAACGTAAAAAAGATTTTGTTTTCCGTTTATAAAATGCAGAATAAAATGTTTGCACTTCTGTTCAGGTAGATTTCCCCTCCACAACCACCGCTGTGTCCCCTCATCTCCTCTTCTTAGATTGGAATCTCTTGTTGGGAGGTAATAGTAAGGTCTCAGTCCATACAATGGTTTCCTTGTATCTATTAGGCCCCATTCACACCTGAGCGATTTGTGTACTGGAAGCTCCAAAACGTTTAAGGAGAAACCAAATCAATTATTCTCAATAGAGGTCGATTCACATCTCCACTCCAAGTCACCTCAAACAAGTTCTGGAGCTTTCTTTGTCGCTCAAATCAGGCAGATTTGCACGCTTTTATTTCCATAGTAATGAATTCGTCGCACTTTTTTTGCACATTTTTCTGCTCAAATTAAAAAAAAAAAGTAATCTACAAATAAATAAATGTAAAATAAGTACAATAAATAAAATAATCAAATAATGAAAAAAAAAATTAATGATATGTAATAATAAATAAATATTAATTAACGCCTAACCCTAAAAAAAAATATATTAAATAAATTATGAAGGATAATAAAATAATAACAAACACCCAAACCAGAAAAAGAATTATTATCATTATTAATAATAATAATACAAAATATCATTATTAATAATAATAAATAATAATAATAATTATTATTATTATTATTATTATTATTATTATTATTAATAATATTTTTTCTTATTATTTGTTTATTTTGTGTTAAGGTTAGGGTGTTTATTATTTTTACTCATAATAATTTATTTAAATAATTTTTAAACGGTTAAGGGTTAATTATTATTTATTTATCATTATATATTATTAAAGTGTTACTAGACCCCAGACCCTGTATTGATTATATCCCCTCTCCCCGGACCCCGCATCCACTATATCCCCTCTCCCCGGACCCCGCATCCACTATATCCCCTCTCCCCGGACCCCGCATTCCCTATATCCGCTCTCCCCGGACCCCGCATTCGCTATATTCTCACTCCCCAGACCCTGCATTCACTATATCCACTCTCCCCAGACCCCGCATTCACTATATCCACTCTCCCCAGACCCCGCATTCACTATATCCGCTCTCCCCGGACCCCGCATTCACTATATCCACTCTCCCCAGACCCCGCATTCACTATATCCGCTCTCCCCGGACCCCGCATTCACTATATCCTATATCTCCTAGATTGTAAGCTCGAAAGAGCAGGGCCCTCGAACCCCTCGTGTATCACATTGTATTGGTATTGTTCTGTCACATGTTCTGTCCCCCTTTGTAATGTACAGCGCTGAGCAAACTATTGGCGCTTTATAAATACTCTATAATAATAATAATAATATATCCACTCTCCCCAGACCCCGCATTCGCTATATCCGCTCTCCCCGGACCCCGCATTTGCTATATCCGCTGTCCCCGGACCCAACATTTACTATATCCCCTCTCCCCGGACCCCACATTCACTATATTCCCTCTCCCTGGACCCCGCATTCACTATATCCGCTCTCCCTGGACCCTGCATTCACTATATCCGCTCTCCCCGGACCCCGCATTCACTATATCTGCTCTCCTCGGACCCCACATTCACTATATGTGCTCTCCCCGAACCCCACATTCACTATATTCCCTCTCCCTGGACCCCGCATTCACTATATCCGCTCTCCCTGGACCCTGCATTCACTATATCCGCTCTCCCCGGACCCCGCATTCACTATATCTGCTCTCCTCGGACCCCGCATTCACTATATGTGCTCTCCCCGAACCCCACATTCACTATATGTGCTCTCCCCGGACCCCGCATTCACTATATCCGCTCTCCCCAGACCCTGCATTCACCATATCTGGTCTCCCACAGTACACAGAACATGGAAATTATTTTTGTAAATATAAACTGCTAAATACCTTTTCTCATCAGCAGTTTATAGCAGTCTTGTGACTTTTATCAGTGTTCAGCAGAGCACTGTTTAAAGCTTGTAGGAGTTTTCTCTAGGAGGATGCAGAACCCCTGACCCTCTGTCTGGACAGTGCCGATTGGCCCTGTGCTGATCACATGCACTCTCCCAAGAAGAAAAAAAAAAAGAAGATAACAGGGGGACACTGGAAGAAGGGGAGGAACAGAGAAGACAGGATCAAACAGCCTTTTTACACAATGCGGAGGCTTAACCCCTTAGGTTCCACAGTTTGTATAACAAGCATGCTTTACTACATCTACAGACTGATTGTACTGTTGAGGGTTTAGTAACACTTTATTTTATTTATTTATGACTGTTTTTTATTAATTTGTGTATTTATTTTACATTTATTCATTTATTATTATTCATTTATTATTATTATCACCCTAACAAAAAAAAGAATGAATAATAATAATAATAATAATAATAATGAATGAATAATAATAATAAAAGAAATAATAGCCGATGGAAATACTAAAAAAGCTAAAAAAAACCTAGCAACAAATGATGCAACAGAAGATATTTTTCTCTATTGGCTAATAAAAAAAATGGCAAAGCTAAAAACACCTGAAAAACGCATAAATGTGCAAACATTGTGTGACAAAAGGAGGAAAAAACACCTAAAGACACTACGCTCAAGTGTGAATCCAGCCTTAGGGACTTCGTTGGCGAAACCTTGGCTCTTGAGCTCTCGAAGAACATCCCAAGGTCAGATAACCGTGCGGGCACCCCAAGGAAAAAGCACGCAGGCAATAAAAAAAAGGTGGGAGCACTTGGCAATGGTTGAAAAAACATGAGTTCATAACATGGGACTCGCAAAAGCGTAGGAGCTCCCAGAAATCGGTGAAAACAGTTATGAGGAACTCCAAGAGAAATGAAAAAAAGTTGGAGCACCTTAAGGTGGATGGCAAAACATGAGTTCGTCCCGGATGGCTTGGAAAAACATAAAAGCACTCCAAGGTGGGTAGAAAAAAACATGGGAGCACCTTATGGTGGTTTGAAAAACATCGTCCTAGGTGGCTTGGAGAACCATAGGAGCACCTGAAGGAGGGCAGAAAAATGTGGGAACCATCCCTAGGGTGACAGAAAAGTGGAGGCCCCTCACAAGTGGGTTGAAAAACGCGGGATCCAAGATTAGTAAAGAAAAAAATCAGAGCTAAAAGATGGGAAGTAACAAGACAAGAAACTTCGGTGGGAAATAGTCAACATAGTGATTATTTTATATCTCTTGTGGTGGAACCTTTTCTCCTGAGCTCTCGAAGACCTTTCTAAGGTCAGAAAAAATGTGTGTGGTTGGAAATAACGTGGGAACACTTTAAAGTGTTTTGAAAAACGTGGTGCACTCCAGGGGGGTTGGAAAGTATAGAAGCACTCCAAGGTGGACGCAAAAAAACATGGGACCACCCTCAAGTGGGTGAGAGAACAATGGGGGCACCCCATAGTGGGTTGAAAATGTGGAAACACTCCAAGGTTGGTGGAAAAAAGAGCTAAAATACAGGAAAAAAAACTTCGGTGGAGGGAGACACCCTCTCCACTGGAGGCTCCAAGGTGAGATGCCAGTGGAGGACTCAGTCCCTCAGAGTCCATCCGTAGCTGAATTTTCAATGTTGGATGTACTATCAAAGGTTGAAGGCCGAATCAATGGTGTCCAGGGACAACCATATGAGCATAAGGAGTCCTTCTCTGATGTCAAGTTGGACTCTTGTCTGTTGGATTTCTTTTGTGACAAACCGTCCTTCGCATTCAAAATTCAAACAGCACTCTTCGTTGGCATGATCTCTCAGATATATAACCAGTTCTTGATTTGTTTTGAGTCATCTTGAGCCTCCAGATCACTGAAGGACCATCTTGAGCCTCCAGATCACTGAAGGACCTCCTCACGCACTAATTCTTCTAACTCTATAAAGTCCTGATCCTGAACCTCTGACCGAACTCTAAACCTTAAAATGAGCTGACGTCCATGTGAACTCTGCGGTGTCGGTCAAGACCGAACCTCTGCGCGAACCTCTTGCCGCACTCTGTACAGGAAAACGGACGCTCGCCTGTATGCGTCAGAAGGTGTCTATTTAGTTTGTTTTTCTCGGTGAAGCCTTTCCCGCACTGTGCACAGAGATATGGCATTTCACCCGTGTGGGTCATTTGGTGTAAGATATACTTGTCTTTCCGCGTGAAGCCTTTCCCGCACTCCTTACACATAAATAACTTTTCACCGGTGTGCATCCACTGGTGCGAGACGAGCGCCCCTTTCACCGGAAAACCTTTACCGCACTCTGAGCACGAGAATGGAGTCTCACCCGTGTGGACCTTGATATGCCTCTGCAGATGGGTGTTCTGTTTAAAACACTTACCGCATTCCAAGCACAGGAAGGGCCTCTCCTTCGCGTGGCTCCTGAAATGTTTGACCAGATCCGGACCGTGTTTGAATGATATCCCGCACTCTGTACATGAAAAGCCCAGGTCCCTGGAATGAAACGTTTGGTGCCTAATGAGGTCTGACTTCCACTTGACACATTTCTTGCAGTCCAGGCATGAAAAAGGACACTCATCGGAGTGCGCACACTGATGCAAAAGAGGGTCTTCGTTGTTTCTAAAACACTTATTACATTCTGAACATGGAAATATCTTCTCACCTCCATGTCTAACAGTGCAAGACTTATCAGAAGAGGGTTCCTCAGAATCAGATGGACCTAGGACTCTCTGTGCGCCATGAGATCTTGAAGTCATAATTGAGGTAAACAGTTGTGATGTATCACAAGAGGGTTCCTCAGGACCAAATGGAATTAAGGGTCTCTGTGTAACGTGAGATCCTGAAGACATCATTGAGGTAAACATTTGTGATGTGTCACAAGAGGGTTCCTCAGGACCAAATGGACCTAACGGTCTCTGTGTAACGTGGGATTTTGAAGACACAATTGAGGTAAATGTTTGTGATGCATCACAAAAGGGTTCCTCAGGACCAAATGGACCTAGGGGTCTCTGTGTACCATGAGATCTTGAAGTCATCATTGAGGCAACCATTTGTGATGTATCACAAGAGGGTTCCTCAGGATCAGATGAACCTAGGGGTCTCTGTGTAACGTGCATAATTGAGGTAAACATTTGTGATGTATCACAAGAGGGTTCCTCAGGACCAAATGGAATTAAGGGTCTCTGTGTAACGTGAGATCTTGAAGTCATCATTGCTGTAAATGTTTGTGATGTATCACAAGAGGGTTCCTCAGGACCAAATGGAATTAAGGGTCTCTGTGTAATGTGAGATCTTGAAGACATCATTGAGGAACCCAGTTGTGATGTATCACAAGAGGGTTCCTCAAGACCAGATGGACCCAGGGGTTTCCGTGTAACGTGAGATCTTGAGGGCATCATTGAGGCAACCAGTTGTGGTGTATCACAAGAGGGTTCCTCAGGACCAAATGGAATTAAGGGTCTCTGTGTAACGTGAGATCTTGAAGACATCATTGAGGCACCCAGTTGTGATGTATCACAAGAGGGTTCCTCAAGACCAGATGGACCCAGGGGTTTCTGTGTAACGTGAGATCTTGAAGACATCATTGAGGCAACCAGTTGTGATGTATCACAAGAGTGTTCCTCAAGACCAGATGGACCTAGAGGTTTCTGTGTAACGTGAAATCTTGAAGTCATCATTGAGGTAAATGTTTGTGATGTATCACAAGGGCGTTCCTCAAGACCAAATAGACCTAGCGATCCTTCTGTATGGTAAGATCTTTGAGGCATAATTGCAAGAATAGTTTGTGAACTGTCAGAAGGTTCCTCAGGATTAGAAAAATCTATTGATCTAGCCACACCATGGGGTTTGTCTTGAACACAGTGGATTGCCCAAGGAGAACAGTGGGCATTACTGTTATCTTCTGTATCATGCTCCGGAGACAAAAAAAGAAGTCCCTCCGAGGTCATCTGGGAATTACGTCCATCTGTTGGAAAAAAAAAATGTTTTTTAATTAAGCTA
Organism: Staurois parvus; assembly: GCF_062004578.1. Classification (NCBI taxonomy): domain Eukaryota; kingdom Metazoa; phylum Chordata; class Amphibia; order Anura; family Ranidae; genus Staurois; species Staurois parvus. Next base: position 5,247,695 of record NW_028318245.1, on the reverse strand, counting down.
ATCTGCTCAGTTTTTTATAATTCACAAGACCCCACTCATACTAAGGCACTCCTACATCCCCACCCCTCACTCTGGTGTCCTCACAACCCCCTTAGGTGTCCTTCATCCTATCCTCATTTCTGCCATGCTTGCTGACATCCTCCAGCAGATGCTGTCCTCATTCTGTGGGCAAGTTACTTGAGCCAGGTCACCATTAGGTCACAATGTGCCTTCCCTTGGCAATGGACAGCAAGCATCACCACTGTAGCATGTCTTCTGCTGTAATGTGGGTATCTCCCCAGGAAGTCTTACCCAGGAGATGGAATCTTTCATGACCCTCTACCATAAACATCCTACTAGGTCAGGAGTCTCCAAACTTTGTAAACGAAAAGGCCTGTTTACTGTCCCTCAAACTTTAGGGGGGGCCGGCTGTGCCCATTGGTAGTAAACAATACCAGATCTTTGGTATTAGGGGGAGAAATAGTTGGAGCCCGTAGGAAGAATAGTGCCCCACTGTTGGTGTCGGTGGAAGGAATTATGCCCCATCGTTGTTGTCAGTGGAAGGAATTAGGCCCTATTGTTTTTGTCAGTGGAAGGAATTAGGCCCTATCATTGTTGTCAGTGGAAGGAATTAGACCCCATCATTGGTGTCAGTGGCAGAAATAATGCCTCAAGGGCTGGACAAAGGCTAGCAAAGGTCCACATCCAGCCCCAGGGCCGCAGTTTGAAGATCACTGTACCAGGTAAACCTGCTTCTCTGGTCTTAAGGGTAGTGACAGCAGATGGCCCATCGATAACCGGAAAAACATCATTGCCATATCAGACAGCTATACACTTCTATCACATCACTTTTTCAAAACTGATATATAGAATGTTGCACACTACAGCTGGTACATTTTTTTTTTTCGTGTTGTGCAGTCAAGGACTATGTATGGTGGTGTAGTAGCTGGTCTAATAGCCAACAGTTTCAGAGAGCTCTTTAGAATACACAACAGACAAAGTGTACAGTGCAACAAAACCAAGCATGCAACGTGAGGCAATGGTGTCCACCACATCACACTGTCATGAGATGGACCTACCTTCAAAACCAAGCATTGCACGTGAGGCAATGGTGTACAAACACCACATCACAATGTCATGAGAAGGACCTACCTTCAAAACCAAGCATGGCATGCGAAGCAATGGTGTCCACCACATCACACTGTCATGAGAAGGACCTACCTTCAAAATCAAGCATGGCACACGAGGCAATGGTGTCCACACACCGCATCACATTGTCATGAGTTGGACCTACCTTCAAAACCAAGCATGGCACGTGAGGCAATGGTGTCCACCACATCACACTGTCATGAGATGGACCTACCTTCATCTCACTATGGAGTCTCATCTTAACGGACAAGGAGAAGCTGTACTGAGTCTCCAACACATTTAATTGGCCTGCATGCCTTGTAGAAGGAAAATGAAAATGTGAATCGTCTTTTCTTTTGGGGTTTATTACCTGTGTTGATATGTTGAGAAGTTTCCTCCTCTTTTATTATCACCTCCATTCTATCCTCTTCGGTAGATGTCTGATCAGCCCTCACGTGTTTCTCTACTTTCTTTTTAAAATCAGATTTCTCTTCAATCTGTTCTTCAGCCTCAACCTATAAAATGATAGGATATTATTAAACAGCTGAGATTTCATAGAAAAATATTATCATCCACTTTTGAGTTATTTTTGTACTCTATAGTTTTGTTTCCTTATACCTGATTATGGTGAGGGATCTCATGATCTTCCTGTGTGGAATCCTGGGAATACAAAGGATGGGGACATCTCTCTGGTGGGTTTGTGTCACTGAATGGCTCCATTATGACCTCCTTGAAGGATTCTCTGTGTTCTTCTAAAAACTCCTCCATCACATCAACCTCATCCTCCTCCTCCTTTATCTCTTCTTTAACCTTATGTGAGATGGTGTGATCATCCTGTGTGGAATCCCGGGAATACAGAGGACAGGGACATCTCTCTTGTGGGTTCCCATTACTGTATTCATCTATCTGATGATGGTGAGGGATGGTGTGACCTTCCTGTGTGGAATCCCGGGAATACAAAGGATGGGGACATCTGTCTGGTGGGTTCTCATTACTGGATCCATCTACCTGATGATGATGAGGGTTGGTATGACCTTCCTGTGTTGAATCCCGGGAATACTGAGGACGGGGATATCTCTCTGGTGGTTTCCCATTACTGGATTCATCTACCTGATGATGGTGAGGGATGGTGTGACCTTCCTGTGTGGAATCCCGGGAATACTGAGGACGGGGACATCTTTCTGGTGGGTTCCAGTTACTGGATCCATCTACCTGATGATGGTGGGGGATGGTGTGACCTTCCTGTGTGGAATCCCGGGAATACTGAAGACGGGGACATCTCTCTGGTGGGTTCCCATTACTGGATCCATCTACCTGATGAATGTTAGGGATGGTGTGACCTTCTTGTGTGGAATCCCAGGAATACAGAGGACGGGGACATCTCTCTGGTGGGTTCCCATTACTGGATCCATCTGTAGGAAACACACACACTGAATGAATCCATTGTTTCTATGTGATTATCAGATGATGGGGGATCTAGGTGGACCCTCCGTACTGCTCTCTCCTTTACAATAAAGTCTCCTCTTACCCGGTGATGTGAGGGGCGGCTGATTGTCCATCATGACGTCCTTGTAGAGGTCCTTGTGTCCTTCTAAATACTCCCACTCCTCCATGGAGAAATAGACAGTGACATCCTGACACCTTATAGGAACCTGACACACACAATGATACAGTCACCATCCAGACACATTCATTGTCTGTTACTGGAGAATGTCCCAGAATTCCCGGCACCGCTCACCTCTCCCATCAGTAGCCCAAAGATCTTGTTGGTGACTTCTAGAATCTTCTTCTGTTTTTTCTCAGGTGGCAGGTCAAAAGGCGGAGGAACCAATTGGTCTCCAGACTACATAGGGGAAAAAGTCTGTATTAAAAGACTAACAATGATGTTGTATGACCCTCCCAGAATCCCTCTCACCTCTACGGTCAGGTCTGTGTTTTATTAATAGAGATGAGTGATGTCATGTGACCTCCCAGAATCCTCCTCACCTCTCAGGTCAGGTCTGTGTTTTATTAATAGAGATGAGAGTGATGTCATGTGACCTCCCAGAATCCTCCTCACCTCTCCGGTCAGGTCTGTGTTTTATTAATAGAGATGAGAGTGATGTCATGTGACCTCACAGAATCCTCCTCACCTCTCCGGTCAGGTCTGTGTTTTATTAATAGAGATAAGTGATGTCATGTGACCTCCCAGAATCCTCCTCACCTCTCCGGTCAGCTCTGTGTTTTATTAATAGAGATGAGAGTGATGTCATGTGACCTCCCAGAATCCTCCTCACCTCTCCAATCAGCACACAGATAATCTCCAGAGTGAGGTTTAATAATCTCTTGATCATGTGATCCCGGTCCTTGTCCATCGTCTTTGATGTGGTCATGTGATCTGTAAATGGCACTCCTCTCTGTAGAGGGATAATGAACCGATAATTATCTGGACTTTGTCGGAAAGAATAATATCGCCATCCTCTTACACAATCATGCTGCTATCGCCGGCTTCCGGTCATGATCACAGGAACTCGTCATACAACCCTCCTCCAGAAGCCATATTCCTGAAGCCTGGAAAATGGTCTTCATAAAAAATAGTTGCAGCCATCTAGAGATGTCACTAAAATTGGAGACATCTCAACATCAAGGCTCCATTCGCACTTGTACGACTCCAGAGTTGCGTGACTTTGGTGTGCAACTTTGGCGCAACTTTGAATGGGTGCGACTTGGATGTGACTTGTTGTCCCTCTGCAAAGTCACCCCCAAACATTCAGATAGGACTTTCAAGTAACTCTTGAGGGTTAACATTGAAGTCTACGGCCCTCAAGTTCCATGAAAGCTATACCAAAGCAGTGCATGAACTACTTTGAAGCCTTCAACTTTAAGTCGCACATACAGTTGCAAGAAAAAGTATGTGAACCCCTTGGGATTACGTGGAGTTTTGCATGAATTGGGCATAAAATGTGCTCTGAATGTCATCTAAGTCACAACAATAGAAGAACACAGTCTGCTGAACATAATACTACACAAACATTGGATGTTGCCATGGTCTAATTGCACATAACATGTAAACATTCACAGTGCAGGGAGGAAAAAGTATGTGAGGCCCTAGCTTAATGACTTCTCCCAGAGCTAATTGGAGCCAGGAGTGAGCCAACCTTGACTCCAATCAGTGTGATGATATTGGATGTGTTGCTGACAGCTGTCCTGCCCTTAAAAAACACACACCTGTTTTGGGTTTACTGGTTTCAAGAAGCACTGTCTGCTGTGAACCATGCCTCGCAGAAAAGAGCTCTCAGAAGACCTACGATCAAGAATTGTTGACTTGCATGAAGCTGGAAAGGGTTACAAAAGTATCTCCAAAAGACTTGATGTTCATGTGTCCACGGTAAGACAGACTGTCTACAAATGGAGAAAGTTTAGCACTGTTGCTACTCTCCCTAGGCGTGGTCGTCCTGTAAAAATGACTGCAAGAGCACAGCGCAGAATGCTGCATGAGGTAAAGAAGAATCCCAGAGTGTCAGCTAAAGACCTACAGAAATCTCTGGCACATGCTAACATTTTTGTTGACACATCTACAATAAGGAAAACATTAAACAAGAATGGAGTACATGGGAGGGCACCACGGAGGAAGCCATTGCTGTCCAAAAAGAATATTGCAGCACGTTTGAAGTTTGCAAAAGAGCACCTGGATGTTCCACAGCACTACTGGCAAAATATGCTGTGGACAGATGAAACCAAGATTGAGTTGTTTGGGAAGAACACACAACACTATGTGTGGAGAAAAAAGGCACAGCACACCAACATCAAAACCTCATCCCCACTGTGAAACATGGCGGAGGGAGCATCATGGTTTGGGGCTGCTTTGCTGCCTCAGGGCCTGGACGGATTGTTGTCATTGATGGGAAAATGAATTCCAGAGTTTATCAAGACATTTTGCAGGAAAATGTACGACCATCTGTCCACCAACTGAAGCTCCGCAGAGGAAGGGTGATGCAACAGGACAATGACCCAAAGCATACAAGTAATTCAACAAAACAATGGCTGCAACAGCACAGAATACGCCTTCTGGAGTGGCCCAGTCAGAGTCCTGACCTCAACCCGATTGAAATGCTGTGGCATGACCTTAAGAGAGCGATTCACACCAGACATCCCAAGAATATTGCTACACTGAAACAGTTTTGTGAAGAGGAGTGGTCCAAAATGACTCCAGATCGTTGTGCAGGTCTGATCTGCAACTACAGGAAACGTTTGGTTGAGGTTATTGCTGCCAAAGGAGGGTCAACCAGTTATTAAGTCCAAAGGTTCACATACTTTTTCCTCCATGCACTGTGAATGTTTACATGTTATGTGCAATTAAACCACGGCAACATCTAACGTTTGTGTAGTATTATGTTCAGCAGACTGTGTTCTTCTATTGTTGTGACTTAGATGACGTTCAGAGCACATTTTATGCCCAATTCATGCAAAACTCCACGTAATCCCAAGGGGTTCACATACTTTTTCTTGCAACTGTATATGAATGGTTATCATTGGAAAACATGGGGTACGACTTGTCGCGCAACTTTGATGTCCAAAGTCACATGACAAATCATGCAAGTGTGAAGGGGTCTAACAGAGTGCCAACGGGAAGTCCTTATCCAACCTACGAGAGGGTCTCACACAATGAAAATCCCACCTGAAAGCCATATATGTTAATTCACAGGTTGCCCATCCCAACGCCATGTCTGCTTTTCTACTTTGTGTTTTATCTGGTGTGGGTTGACTGTACCACACTGTCCAAGAAAAGTCTTCTGGATGGTGGGACCTCAAAGCTTTGCACTTCAATGACATATACCACTGTGAGTGGTACAGCGGGTTTATGCCAGAGTTACTATTGAAGTCCCGAATATATATCAGGTGAGCCAATTCCTGGTGGATCAAGTTCGGTGGGTCTGGATGTACTGCCATTAAAGCAGAACTAAACTCGCCAACTTTCCCGTTCACAAACCCAACCTACGTAAGGACCATCAGAAATGAGCAATTCAGGGGAACATATTGTATTGCTTCAGGTAGGCCAGCGGCACATGCTCAGTCACTGCTAAATTCTTGGCTTCCGTCAAGTGCCAGGATTTGATGTATGCTGTGCTGGGGTCACATCAGTCCTTCCTCTCACTTCCTGGCAGAAGCTCTCGCTAGTTCCTCTCTATCTATTCCATGGAGAATGGTTTGCCTACCATGTTAATTCTAGCAGGCTATGCCACCGTTGTGCCCACCAAAGATGGAGCCATCTTGGCTCAGTTTCAACACTCCCCTTCCTTGTTGTTAGGAACCTCTAATTGCCGGTAATGGTTGGCGTGTCTTGCATCACCAACACTATGGCAACTAGTCTTCCCAAACATGGCTAGGATTTGGTGGGGACACTGGCAGTAAGAGGTTCCTAACAACGAGGAAGGGGAGTGCTGAAACTGAGCCAGGATGGCTCCATCTTTGGTGGGCACAACGGTGGCATAGCCTGCTAGAGTTAACATGGTAGGCAAATTCGAGGAATTTTAGCAATCTGGGATACTTTATGGGACTTTTAATGGGGAAAGTTAGAGCGTTTAGTTCCCCTGTTGAATATTTGGAAGTCTGGGCACATGGACAGGTTGAAGCTATGTGGAGAGCACCAGTCCAGATGCCCAACTTGGACCCAGGTAGGGGAATGGTGACACTTTGAGAATATTTCGAGACATCTAAAGCCTGAAATTCCTCCTGGTGCAGAGAAAACACAGGAACCTCCAATTTTGTACCTCCCAAGCTGTGGATGAGCAATGAAGACGTCTGCCATCCTAGAACCCCTCTCTATTTTACGTTCTTGAAGCTTGGGACTTTTAATGGAGAAATTTAGGGAGTTTAGTTCTCCTGTTGAATATTTTGAAGTCTGGGCACATGCACAGGTTGAAGCTATGTGGAGAGCACCAGTCCAGCTGCCCAACTTGGACCCAGGTAGGGGAATGGTGACACTTTGAGAATATTTCGGGACATCTAAAGCCTGAAATTCCTCCTGGTGCAGAGAAAACACAGGAACCTCCAATTTTGGACCTCCCAAGCTGTGGATGAGCAATGAAGACAACGTCTACCATCCTTGAATCCCTCACTATGTTACGCTCTTTCCGCGCACGCCCGCACTGCATCCCGACTTGCGGTAACATTGCGTGCCGCATGTATCAAACTTCTTTCTAAATTTGATCTTTTTTTTTTTATAATTGTATGTATCCTCTTCACCATCAATTGTGACACCAGATTCACTCCCTTCTTCGTGTCTACAGAGTTTAGATTACTCGGAATATTCTCATCCCTCTTGTACCCAGTCACGGTGACTATGGAGGAAGAGGATGGACAAGACGGGGGGGGGGGGATTACTATAAAATAATATCTTATTACCTTCTCTGCTACCAGTTCCAGCAATGTCTTCGTTCTACCTCCTCCCAACTCTCATTTCACCAACTTCCTTTTTATACCTGACATCACTTCCTGTCAACCCCTTACATCATTTCCTGTGTTGGTCCAGCCTTTGTACGCTACATCACCAACTTGTAGAGAAAACTGGAACTGTAGCCCACGTAGTCGTTCAGTTCCTTGTCCTACGTTGTACATCTTCTCTTATGTTACCTACACATTTTTGAAAACATGAAAAAAGAGAAGAACCTGAAGGAAAAAAGATTTTGGAATTTTGGATAGCATAAGGGAGGGTTATAACCTCTGTCAGTTTTTGTTTTTTTTTGCCATCTGTGTCCCCATCGGATGACTTATTTTTATTTATTATGGATGGACGAGTCACGTTTGACTCCTGATTTATAATAGACTAGGACGGCCTGTCGTAGAGAAGGCAAAGGATCAAATGTATTGATGTTGTTTATTATTGCTTTGTGAGGTAAAAAATAAAAATAAAATCTAAATAATTAATAAAAAAAAAATGTTTCTTGTGTCTGCTCATCATATAATATATAATGTGATTTTTGTTTGACTGTTTCTCTACGTCTTTTATTGTTTTTGTGGTTTCTTTTTTTTTTTGCTGCTTGTCATATAAGATTTTAAAAATAAAATCTGAATAATAATTTTAAAAAAAATTAGGCTTTTTTTCACTTTCGCGTGTATTGCTTTTTGAGGCAATGTAATTTTTGTTTGACTTTTTCGCTACCTATTTTATTGTTTTTGTGTTTTCTTTTTTTTCTTTTTTCTTGTGTCTGCTTATCATATAAGATTTTAAAAATAAAATCTGAAAAAAAAAAAAATAGGCTTTTCTTTAACTTTTGTGCGTATTGCTTTGCGAGACAATGTGATTTTTGTTTGACTGTTTCTCTACGTCTTTTATTGCATTTGTGTTTTCTTTTTTTTTCTTGTGCCTGCTCGTCATATAAGATTTTAAAAATAAAATCTGATTAATTACAAAAAAAAATTAGGCTTTTTTTTCACTTTCGCGCGTATTGCTTTGTGAGGCAATGTCATTTTCGTTTGACTGTTTCTCTACGTCTTTTATTGTTTTTGTGTTTTCTTTTTTTTTCTTTTGTCTGCTCATCATATAAGATTTTAAAAATAAAATCTGAATAATTAAAAAATATTAGTCTTTTCTTTCACTTTTGCGCGTATTGCTTTATGAGGCAATGTGATTTTTGTCTTATGTTTCTCTACATCTTTTATTGTTTTTGTGTTTTCTTTTTTTTTTTCTTTTGTCTGCTCGTCATATAAAATTTTAAAATAAAAATCTGAATAATAAAACAAATTAGGCTTTTCCATCACTTTTGCGCGTATTGCTTTTTGAGGCAATGTAATTTTTGTTTGACTTTTTTGCTACGTCTTTTATTGTTTTTGTGTTTTTCTTTTTTTTTTCTTATCTGCTCGTCATATAAGATTTGAAAAATAAAATCTGAATTATAATTTTTTTTTAAATTAGGCTTTTCTTTTACTTTTGCGCATATTGCTTTGTGAGGCAATGTGATTTTTGTTTGACTGTTTCTGTACGTCTTTTATTGTTTTTGTGTTTTCTTTTTTTTTCTTTTGTCTACTTGTCATATAAGATTTAAAAAATAAAATCTGATCAATTTAAAAAAAAAAAACAGGCTTTTCTTTCACTTTCGTACGTATTGCTTTGTGAGGCAATGTAATTTTTGTTTGACTTTTTCGCTACGTCTTTTATTGTTTTTGTGTTTTCTTTTTTTTTTCTTTTGTCTGCTCATCATATAAAATTTTAAAAATAAATAGAAAAATAAAAAATGAGGCTTTTCTTTCACTTTCGATGATGATGATAAACAGGACAAATAGAGAAGGTGAATCTCCCTAATGGTGACACAGAAACACTTCCGCCCCCTCACCACTTACAGACACCCAGCTGCTTCCTGGCTGTCACAGTGATAGGGCCAGAGAAAGGTTTATTCCAGAGCCACCACTAGAGGGAAACAGTCTGATATGTGAGAGGAGGAAATGTCCCCAGTACAGGAGGGTGGCAGCCATTTTGTTGTAGACCACAAATGGGGTAAGAAGGAAGGATTTTAGGTCAGGAATCCTCTTGGAGGGGTTGTTTGGCTGGAGAGTGTGCGCGCAGTGAGGAGGAGGTAATAATGTGTTATTATTATGAGAGAAGGGGGCCCAGCACTCACTGTGGATTGGATAGAGGGGTTCATGTGAGTGGGGTCACTCTGTAGATACAGTGAATATAAAAAGTCTACACACCCCTGTTAAAATGTCAGGTTTCTGTGATGTAAAAAAAAAAATGAGACAAAGATAAATAATTTCAGAACTTTTTCCACCTTTAATGTGACCTATAAACTGTACAACTCAATTGAAAAACAAACTGAAATCTTTTAGTGGGGGGAGTGAACATAAAAAACTAAAATAATGCGGTTGCATAAGTGTGCACACCCTCTTATAACTAAGGATGTATCTGTGTTCAGAATGAAGCAATCACATACCAAATCATGTTAAATAGGAGTCAATACACACCCGTCAACATTTAAAGTGCCTTTGATTAACCCCAAATAAAGTCCAGCTGTTCTAGTAGGTCTTTCCTGACATTTCCTTAGTCGCATCCTATAGCAAAAGCCATGGTCCGCAGAGAACTTCCAAAGCATCAGAGGGATCTCATTGTTAAAAGGTATCAGTCAGGAGAAGGGTACAAAAGAATTTCCAAGGCATTAGATATCCCACGGAACACAGTGAAGACAGTCATCATCAAGTGGAGGAAATATGGCGCAACAGTTACCTCACCAACAGTGATATCACCAAGAACTGGATGTCCCTCCAAAATGGATGAAAAGACGAGAAGAAAACTGGTCTGGGAGGCAGCCAAGAGGCCTACAGCAACATGAAAGGAGTTGCAAGAATATCTGGCAAGTCCTGGCTGTGTGGTCCATGTGACAACAATCTCCCATATTCTTCATATGTCTGGGATATGGGGTAGAGTGACAAGACGGAAGCCTTTTCTACAAAGAAAAACATCCAAGCCCGGCTAAATTTTGCAAAATCACATTTGAAATTTCCCAAAAGCTTGAGGGAAAATGTGTTCTGGTCTGATGAAACCAAGGGTGAACTTTATGGCTGTAATTCCAAAAGATATGTTTGGTGCAAAAACAACACCGCACATCACTAAAAGCACACCATACCCACCGTGAAGCATGGTGGTGGCAGCATCATGCTTTGGGGCTGTTTTTCTTCAGCTGGAACTGGGGCCTTAGTAAAGTTAGAGGGAATTATGAACAGTTCCAAATACCAGTCAATATCGACACAAAACCTTCAGACGTCTGCTAGAAAGCTGAACATGAAGAGGAACTTCATCTTTCAGCATGACAACGACCCAAAGCTTCCATCCAAATCAACAGAGGAATGGCTTCACCAGAAGAAGAGGAAAGTTTTGGAATGGCCCAGCCAGAGCCCAGACCTGAATCTGATGGGAAATCTGTGAGGTGATCTAAAGAGGGCTGTGCAGAGGAGATGGTCTTGCAATCTGACAGATTTGGGGTGTTTTTGCAAGGAAGAGCACTCAAATATCCAGATGTGCCATACCCAAAAAGACAGCGTGCTGGAATAACATCAAAAGGGGCTTCAACAAAGGATTAGTTCAAGGGTGTGAACACTTCTGCAACCAAATTATTATTTTTTTGTTTATTTTCCCTTCCCTAAAAGATTTCAATTTGTTGTTCAATTGAGTTGTACAGTTTATAAGTCACATTAAAGGTGGAAAAGGTTCTGTGATGGAAGTGCATGACACATGACATTACTCTTCTTACAGGTTTTTTTATACCGCAGTAGGGGTTCATATCTATGACTTCTCTTTCTAGGGTTGTGCAGTAAGGGAGAAGACCTCTGGGGAGTATTTGACCTCCAGTAGACATCATCATAGGTCAAAAGGACCAAGAGGGACTCAGAGACACATCGCTGTCCCTACATCTATGTGCCTTATATCTGAGAGAAGAAATTATGAGAAGATTCTAGAAGTCACCCAGAAGATGATGGAGCTGCTGACAGGAAAGGTGAGCGGTGCCGGGAATTCTGGGACATTCTCCAGTAACAGACAAGGGATGTGTCTGGATGGTGAATGTATCATTGTGTGTGTCAGGTTCCTATAAGGTGTCAGGGTGTCACTGTCTATTTCTCCATGGAGGAGTGGGAGTATTTAAGAGGACACAAGGATCTCTACAAGGACGTCATGGTGGAGGATCAGCCGCCCCTCACACCACCGGGTAAGAGGAGACATGGTAGACCAGCAATGTTGAGATGCCAGTATGAGTGGAAGAAGGCTTTCAGTTTTCTTTCTGTTTGCAGATTTTTCACCAATGGAGAAAAAAAAATTAGTAGGACAAGCAATGCACTCCCCTACAGCCAAGGGCTCTTCACCGACCTTTCTAAGCTGCTGCCCCTCCATCTGACACTGCTGTCTGGATGTCCCGGGTCCTTCTTCCCCAAACCTTCCCACCAGGTACAGCACCCCTCTGCCTCCCTTTCATCCACCTCCCTTTCTTTTTACTCATCCTGAATCCATTCTGGCACATCCCTCACAGCTCACAGTACCCATTCTGCTGTCATGAACGCCTCCTCTTCTTCATCAATCCAAGCCACTCCTCCGCTACACAAGATGACCGGAGTCCCCAATATACGCCATCACCTTCACAGTATACTCAGCTCCACTACACAGGACCACTTGTTCTGGAATGGGCTCACGACTGAGATCACTAGACCAAAAGTAGATGACTTCTGACCCCGATTGTGTAAACTGTTTTGAACCTTCATTTTGTAGATCTATCTCCAACCGATGGACACCGTTTGGAAGGACATCTCAGGGTATGATGCCAAGAAATAATGTTAGCTCACAGTGTGCTACAGATGTTGAATGCCGGAGAAATCCAACCGCAGAGAGGCCTTACTCCAGCCAAAGCTATACCCGGAAATCCTCTTTTGTCCAACATGGGAAGCTTTCCGAGGGAAGGAGCTCATTGTCATGTTCAAAGTGTGGAAAATCTTTGGAGATGAAATCTGAACTTCGGATACATCTCAGGGACCACACCGCTGAGAACCTGAAACGTTCAAATGGTGAGAACTCTCTCCCAAACCAACTAGTTAAAGACCAGAAAGTCCACACTGCTAGGAGGACCTTTTTATGTTCTCTGTGTGGAAGACATTGTGAAGGAAGTTCACCTGAAGCTAAACACTAGCGACAAAGCCATTTATCTGTCAAGAGTGTGGGAAACATTTTGTTGACAAAGAACATCTTCATGCACACCAAAGAATGCACACAGGTGAGCGTCCTTTTTCATGCCCTGAGTGTGGGACATGTTTCACTTGAGAAGGAGACCTTCTTAGCCACCAGAGAATTCATACAGGCGAGCGTCCTTATTCCTGTCCAGAGTGCAGGAAATGTTTCACTAGGGAAGGAGACCTTCTTAGCCACCAGAGAATTCACGCAGGTGAGTGTCCTTTTTCATGCTTAGAGTGTGGGAAATGTTTCACTAGAGAAGGAGACCTTCTTAGACACCAGAGAGTTCATACAGGCAATCGTCCTTATTCCTGCCCAGAGTGTGGGAAATGTTTCAGTCAGAAAAAATACCTGACTGAACACCAGAGAAGTCACACAGGTGAGCGTCCTTTTTCATGTTCGGAGTGTGGGAAATGTTTCACTAGAGAAGGAGACCTTCTTAGACACCAGAGCATTCATACAGGTGAGCGTCCTTTTTCCTGTCCAGCGTGCGGGAAATGTTTCATAAGGGAAGAAGCCCTTTCTAGACACCAGAGAATTCATACAGGTGAGCGTCCTTATTCCTATCCAGAGGGTGGGAAATGTTTCAGTCAGAAAAAATACCTGACTGAACACCAGAGAAGTCACACAGGTGAGGGTGTTTTTCCATGTTCAGAGTGTTCGTTTGCACCAGAAAATTCACGCAGGTGACACGTCCGTCAGATTGCCAGACAGAGAAGCGTGATTGGTCACTCAAGAGAACATGTCTCCACTGCTCTAGAGTCCAGTGGTGGCATGCTTTACAACACGGCACTGACGCGTTGCATTGCACTTGGTGATGGAAGGCTTGGATGCAGCTGCTCGGCCTTGGAAACCCATTCCATGAAGCTCTCTACGCACTGTTGTTGGGCTCATCTGAAGGCCACACCAAGTTTGGAGGTCTTTAGCTATTGACTCTGCAGACAGTTGGTGACTTCTGCACACTGTGCGCTTCAGCATGCGCTGACCCCGTCCTGTCATGTGACGTGGCCTACCACTTGGTGGCTGAGTTGCTGTTGTTCCCAGTTGCTTCCACTTTGTTATAATTCCACTAACAGTTGAGCGTGGAATATTTAGTAGCCAGGAAATGTCACGGATGGACTTATTGCACAGGTGGCCACCTATCACAGGACCATGCTTGGAGTCACTGAGCTCCTGAGAGCGACCCATTCTTTCACCAATGTTTGTAGAAGCAGTCTGCATGCCTAGGGGCTTGATTGTATACACCTCTGGCCATGGAGGGGATTGGAACACCTGAATCACGTGATTTGGAGGGCGGGGCCAATACTTTTGGCAATATAGTGTGTGGCAATCATGCACACAGATGGATGTGAACCTCCATTTTGGCAAAGAATCTTCCCTCTTGTATCATTTCTACTCCCAAATCAGCTTTGTATCATTTCTACTCCCAAATCAGCTCTTTGCTGTGTTATTGCTCTCTGCATATTTATATATATATTGGCTACATCGTTTTCTGTAAATATTTTTATTGCACCCTTTTGACCTTTTAGTAATAAATCTTACTTTCTGAAAGTGTTGAACTGTTTCTAAAGCTCTTTAATGCAAACTAAGAATCCCTGCCTCTGAAGAGCGCTACTGTGTGTTTTAAACTTCGGTATATCTCTGCCTGCGGTGACAGTGGTATACCAACGCTTATGCAAACATCATGGTGTTATTGCTGATATTTCCGAGTTTTCTCTTTCTCTGTACAAAAAGGAGGTGGTGGCAGTGTGAAGGGTTAATTGCGTAATTAACCTGACCCATTAACAATCCCTCCCAGGCTGCAGGTACACAGGTTGTGGTCCTTTAGCTGGAAAATCTGTGTGCAGGGTGCAGCTGGGCGTGGCATTGTTACGCATGTGACAGCGCAGTTTTAGATTGGCTAGTTCTTCGGTCACGAGTTTGGTGAGAAGGGCTGCGATCGTCACATTGTGTATATGAGGCCTGTCTGGAAAATATCCAGCCAAGTAATATGAAAAATAGAGACTTTTTTTGAAGGAGATGCAAGAAACATTGTGCATAGGACAATGACACCTCAGTCACCTTCAATATAGGCACCTTGGGACCTCACGCAGTTGTTTTTGGAACTCTTGTGCCTTGTAGATCTTTTTTCTGTATGTCGTACTCTCTTATTTTGTCCAATAAAAATATGAAACGCAAAAATCAAACCACTATTCACATTCATGGAGGTACTCCGGTTTCCTCCCACACTCCAAAGACATGCTGGTAGGTTAATTGGATCCTGTCTGAATTGGCCCTAGTATGTGTATGACCTTAGAATGTACGCTCCTCGGGGGCGGGGACTGATGTGAATGTACAATATATATGTAAATCACTGCGTAAATTGACAGCGTTATATAAGTACCTGAAATAAATAAATAAACATTTCACGTTTTTGAACTTTAGCACAAGATCCATCTTTTTTTTTTGGTTTTTCATGGCCTGGACTTTAACCATGGTATAAGGTTCACGTCCAATATTCTATGGAACACAGTGGGAGAATGCAGGACAAGCAGTAGCCAAAGAGATGACAAACGTAGACTGCAGTTTATATACTCCACAAGGTGGGGAGCTCGCATATCATTGGTAAAAATCACAAATGAGAAGTGATGTAATGTAGAGACAGGAAGTGATGTATGAAACAAACAGGAAGTTCCGGGTGAGGGGTAAGAAAGGAGGAAGTAGAGAGGAGACATTGCTGGAACTGGCAGCAGAGGAGGTAATGAGATGTTATTTTGTATTTACACCCAATAACCCCCCATCATATCCATACTTTTCCTTCATCGTCATGTCCGTCCTCTTCCTCCATAGTCACCTTGACGTTTTTTATGGTTTATAGACCGGATACATCCTAAATATAGAACCATTTATCCAACTGTCCATCCACAGCCTCTGGTTTATAGACCGGATACACCCTAAATATAGAACCATTTATCCAACCGTCCATCCAGATCCTCTGGTTTATAGACTGGATACATCCTATATATATATTTATTGAAATATATTTTGAAATATATAGAATATGGCCAAAATTGTAGTATTTCAAATATATCTTTCTTCCACGTGGGTATTTCTGTCTTCATTGTGGAGGTTTTTATCGGCAGATCTGTCTCAGAGGAGAGAGGTTTTTGCCCTCCAATTCTATCTAAACCCAAAATAAAATGTTTTGATGAACTTGGCCTTTAACATGGAAATCTTTAATTTTCTCTCAAATGCATTGATGTGGCCTTAAATGTCATATGAGGAAGTGTCAGAACTGTGGAGGAACTCTGTGCAGACATTCTTCATCCCGGTACAGTGCAGGTAATTCTCAGTTTATTTTCCATCTACAGAGAGGAGAGATTTCATGACCACATCAATGAGGATGGATGAGGACCAAAATCATGTGTCGGAGAGGATATTGGACCTCACCCTGGAGATCATCTACCTGCTTACCGGAGAGGTGAGGAGGATTCTGGGAAGATCACCTTTATTGCTGGACATTTAAACTTCTCTAGACTCCCAGGAAGTTTGTAGTGATAATTATTATCATTTGTCTTTACACAGCATTATAAAGTAGTGAAGAAAATATCTGGTGAGCCTTTACCACCCAGCAGCCGTCTTCACAGGACATCACCCATCTCAGTGCCTCCACCTCACTGCCTGACAACAGAGGGAACCTGTGCCAAGAAGATTCTAGAAGCCACCAAGAAGATGATGGAGCTGCTGACAGGAGAGGTGAGCGGTGCCGGGAATTCTGGGACATTCTCTAGTAACAGGCAAGGGATGTGTCTGGATGGTGACTGTATCATTGTGTGTGTCAGGTTCCTATAAGGTGTCAGGATATCACTGTCTATTTCTCCATGGAGGAGTGGGAGTATTTAGAAGGACACAAGGACCTCTACAAGCACGTCATGATGGACCATCAAGCTTCTCTTCATTCTGAAAAGATGGAAAAAAAGAACATTTATTTTAGGGATATGATTCTAAAGAACACCCTGGAGATCATCTACCTGATGACAGGAGAGGTGAGGAGAATTTGAAAGTGTACTATGACGTCACTCTTACCTCTATAAATCAAATGTAGACCTGACCGGAGAGGTGAGGACTTTAATATCATTGTATTATTATGTATGTAACACAGGACTGTTCTGTAGTTATGAAGACATCTATTGAGAACTTTTCAGAAGTAAGAAGTCAAAGCTTGTCCTCAGGGCTGAGTCCCATCCGAATACCTACACGTCCGTTCCTACGTCATGAGAGAGAGAACAAGCAGAAGGTCCTAGAAGTCACCCAGAAGATGATGGAGCTGCTGACAGGAGAGGTGAGCGGTGCCGGGAATTCTAGGAAATTCTCCAGTAACAGACAAGGGATGTGTCTGGATGGTGACTGTATCATTGTGTGTGTCAGGTTCCTATAAGGTGTCAGGGTGTCACTGTCTATTTCTCCATGGAGGAGTGGGAGTATTTAGAAGGACACAAGGATCTCTACAAAGACGTCATGATGGACAATCAGCCGCCCCTCACATCACCGGGTAAGAGGAGACTTTATTGTAAAGGAGAGAGCAGTACGGAGGGTCCACCTAGATCCCCCATCATCTGATAAACACATAGAAACAATGGATTCAGTCAGTATGTGTGTTTCCTACAGATGGATCCAGTCATGGGAACCCACCAGAGAGATGTCCCCGTCCTCCGTATTCCTGGGATTCCGAACAGGAAGATCACACCATCCCTCACCATCATCAGGTAGGTGGATCCAGTAATGGGAACCCACCAGAGAGATGTCCCTGTCCTCCGTATTCCTGGGATTCTGAACAGGAAGATCACACCGTCCCTCACCAATATCAGGTAGGTGGATCCAGTAATGGGAACCCACCAGAGAGATGTCCCCATCCTCCGTATTCCCGGGACTCCACACAGGAAGGTCACACCATCATCAGGTAGATCGATCCAGTAATGGGAACCCACCAGAGAGATGCCCCCGTCCTCTGTATTCCCGGAATTCCACACAGGAACATCACACCACCCCTCACCATCATCAGGTAGGTGGATCCAGTAATGGGAACCCACCAGAGAGATGTCCCCGTCCTCTGTATTCCTGGGATTTCACACTGGAAGGTCACACCATCCCTCACCATCATCAGGCAGATTGATCCAGTAATGGGAACCCACCAGAGAGATGTCCCCGTCCTCTGTATTCCCGGGATTCCACACAGGAAGGTCACACCTTCCCTCACAATCATCAGGTAGATGGATCCAGTAATAGGAACCTACCAGAGAGATGTCCCCGTCCTCTGTATTCCTGGGATTCCACACAGGAAGGATCACACCGTCCCTCACCATCATCAGGTAGATGGATCCAGTAATGGGAACCCACCAGAGAGATGTCCCCATCCTCTGTATTCCCGGGATTCCACAAAGGAAGGTCACACCATCCCCCATAATCATCAGGTAGGTGGGACTGAGGATGTAGAAATTAATAAACTGTATGAGAAGATATTCTTTTTACAGTAGAGATAACATTTCCTGGTGTTCTATCATTTTGGGGTTTAGAGTGAAGAACTGAAAGACATCAAAGTTGAGGTTAAAGAGGAAGAAGAAGAGACGTTGGTGAGTGGAGATCAACAGTCTATGGAGGAGGGGGAGATGGTTGTGAAAAGCAAGCAGGAGGAATCTTCTCTAGATATTGGCACGGGTAAGTAGTAAACACCAAATGTACTGAATACATGTTCCTGTTAAATAAATGAATGTAAAGTAAGTGATGTAATCAACCGGCTTGGAGAAGGAATAGATTTCCTCATTATTTTTATTATTATACAGGATTTAATTGGCGTACGGTACTTTACAATATAAAGGGAGACAATACAGTCACCATACAATTTAAGATGAGGGTTAGGAGTGGCCTGCTCATGAAATCTTAAACTCTAGAGGGAAGTGATACAAAGTGTGTGGAGATGAGTTGATGGAGAAAGTGAATGTTCAGTTGTTAGGTAGAGGCAAGATAGACATTACTGAGGACATGAGTTTCGGAGATTGTCTAAAGGCAGAAAGAGTAAAAGCTAGCCAGACAGATTGGGGTACAGAGTTCCAGAGAATGAGAGAGGCTGTAGAGAAATCCTGGGGGTGAGCACGGGAAGAGGTGACAAGGGAACTAAAGAGGGTGGTCTTGATAGTAGCGGAAAGAACAGTTTAAGTAAACTTTTTTGATGAGGTTGGCGAAGTAGCTGGAGGCAGAGTTGGGGTTGGCTTTGTATGTTGTAGTTAGTATTTTGAATTTTATTTATTGGGTGAGCAGAAGCCACTTGAAGGTTTGTCAGAGAGGGATGGCAGACAATGCTTGGTTGGTAAGGTTGATGAGTCTGGCAAATACTGTGCACCATATGAAAGGTCCATCTCCATTCCTCGATATAATGTCATGTTCCCAACAAATGAAGAGATACTGGACACCATATGAAAGGTCCATCTCCATTCCTCAATATAACGTCATGTTCCCAACAAATGAGGAGGAGATACTGGACACCATATGAAAGGTTCATCTCCATTCCTCAATATAACGTCATGTTCCCAACAAATGAGGAGGAGATACTGGACACCATATGAAAGGTCCATCTCCATTCCTCAATATACCGTCATGTTCCCAACAAATGAGGAGACACTGGACACCATATGAAAGGTCCATCTCCATTCCTCAATATAATGTCACGTTCCCAACAAATGAGGAGGAGATACTGGACACCATATGAAAGGTCCATCTCCATTCCTCAATATAACATCATGTTCCCAACAAATGAGGAGGAGATACTGGACACCATATGAAAGGTCCATCTCCATTCCTCAATATAACGTCATGATCCCAACAAATGAGGAGGAGATACTGGACACCATATGAAAGGTCCATCTCCATTCCTCAATATAACATCATGTTCCCAACAAATGAGGAGGAGATACTGGACACCATATGAAAGGTCCATCTCCAGTGATCACCATAAAAGGTTAAACACCTCAATGTTTGAAATAAACAAGGATTCGGTAATCTTCTCATACAATATATATTTGTTACACGAATACAACAATAAATGTTGGCTACTTCTCATTTATTTACAATTGTTCTCCAACAGATGGTCGTTATGTGCGGAATACGTCTAAGGGAGGTCGATATTCTCCAGGATTGGATCCCATTCCTCAGGATCTTCCTCACAGACCTCACTGTTTGGAAACCTCAAACGATCCCTCTAATCCTGAGGAATACTCTGTAAGATCTCACACTTTGTCTTCAGACAACCATTGGAGATTTCACAGTGCGGACCGACCAACGGATCCATCCAATCCTAAGAAATCTGTGAGCCAAGAAGGACCTTATACAGGGGAGAGCTCGTTCTCATGTTTGGGGTGTCGGAAAACCTTCAAGAGGAAACCTGAATTTCTTAAACATCTCAAATCTCACACCAGTGCAACCTTTTCATGTTCCGAGTGCGGGAAATCCTTCACTGAGAAAAAAGTATTTGTCGTACACCAGAGAATTCACACCGGCAAGCGGCCTTATTCGTGTTCGGAGTGCGGGAAGTGTTTCACTGAGAAGGGAAACCTTCTTACCCATCTGAAAATCCACACGGGCGAGCGCCCCTTTTCGTGTTCCGAGTGTGGGAAATGTTTCACTCTGAAAGGAGACCTTCTTCGTCACAAGCGAATACACACGGGCGAGCGTCCTTATTCATGTTCTGATTGTGGGAAAGGTTTCACTCAGAAAGGGGCCCTTGTTATACACCAGAGAATTCATACTGGCGAGCGTCCTTTTATATGCTCAGAGTGCGGAAAAGGTTTTGCCGGGAAAGGAAAGCTTCTTAGACACCAGAGAAGTCACTCCGTCGAACATCCTTTCTCATGTTCCGAGTGTGGGAAATGTTTCACTGAGAAAGGGAAACTGATTAGTCACCAAAGAGTTCACACGGGTGAGCGTCCTTTTTCATGCTCGGAGTGCGGAAAAGGTTTCACTGAGAAAAGAGCCCTTCTTACACATCAGAGAATTCACATGAGCGAACCTCCTTATTCATGTTCAGAGTGCGGGAAATGTTTCACTCAGAAAAGAAGCCTTCTTAGACACCAGAGAAGTCATACTGGTGAACGTCCTTTTTCCTGTTCAGACTGTGGAAAATGTTTCACCCAGAAAGAACATCTTATTACACACCAGAGGAGTCACACGGGTGAACGTCCTTTTTCATGTTTAGAGTGCAGGAAATGTTTCACTGAGAAAAGAGCTCTTCTTATACACCAGAGAAGTCATATGAGTGAACCTCCATTCTCATGTTCAGAGTGCGGGAAATTTTTCACCGAGGAAAGAGGACTTGTTATACACCAGAGAATTCACACAGGGGAGCGTCCTTATTCGTGTTCAGAGTGCGGGAAATGTTTTACTCAGAGATCACACCTGCTTAGACACCAGAGAACTCACAAGGGGGACCGTCCTTATTTATGTCCAGTTTGCGGGAAATGTTTCACTCAGAAAGAAAATCTTATTACGCATCAAAGAAGTCACACAGGCGAGCGTCCTTTTTCATGTTCAGAGTGCGGGAAATGTTTTACAAACAAAGGAAATCTAATTAGGCATCAGAGAACACACACCTGCTGATGACAACTGGACAGTGGCATTTAAAGTATTAAACTGTGTTTGATAACAAACTGGAAATATCAATGTTAGGAATGTTTTTTTTTGGTGAGCATTTTGGAGATGATGGCACCCAAATTTTGAGGAAATTGAGAAACTTTCCCGCACTCTGTGATGTTTATAGCCCTTTAGTAAATGGACTCCTTCTCTTAGACTCAGCGTGTAGCCCGTCATTTGTGTTATGTTTCCAGGTGCCTTTTGATGATTTAGTCCAGTGGTCTCCAAACTGCCGGATGTGGCCCTTTGCTTGCTTTTATCTGACCCTCGGGGCACTATTCCTCCCACTGACACCAATGATGGGGCACTATTCCCACTGACACTAATGATGGGGCACTATTCCTCCCACTGACACCAATGATGGGGCACTATTCCTCCCACTGACACCAATGATGGGGCACTATTCCTCCCACTGACACCAATGATGGGGCACTATTCCTCCCACTGACACCAATGATGGGGCACTATTCCTCCCACTGACACCAATGATGGGGCACTATTCCTCCCACTGACACCAATGATGGGGCACTATTCCCACTGACACCAATGATGGAGCACTATTCCCACTGACACCAATGATGGGGCACTATTCCCACTGACACTAATGATGGGGCACTATTCCTCCCACTGACACCAATGATGGGGCATTATTCCCACTGACACTAATGATGGGGCACTATTCCTCCCACTGACACCAATGATGGGGCATTATTCCCACTGACACTAATGATGGGGCACTATTCCTCCCACTGACACCAATGATGGGGCACTATTCCTCCCACTGATACCAATAATGGGGCACTATTCCTCCCACTGACACCAATCATGGAGCACTATTCCTTCCACTGACACCAATGATGGGGCACTATTCCTCCCACTGATACCAACGATGGGGCACTATTCATCCCACTGATACCAACGATGGGGCACTATTCCTTCCACTGACACCAACGATGGGGCACTATTCCTCCCACTGACACCAACGATGGGGCACTATTCCTACCACTGATACCAATGATGGGGCACTATTCCTACCACTGATACCAACGATGGGGCACTATTCCTCCCACTGATACCAACGATGGGGCACTATTCATCCCACTGATACCAACGATGGGGCACTATTCCTACCACTGATACCAATGATGGGGCACTATTCCTACCACTGATACCAACGATGGGGCACTATTCCTCCCACTGATACCAACGATGGGGCACTATTCCTCCCACTGACACCAACGATGGGGCACTATTCCTACCACTGATACCAATGATGTGGCACTATTCCTACCACTGACACCAATGATGTGGCACTATTCCTCCCACTGATACCAATGATGGGGCACTATTCCTACCACTGTCACCAATGATGGGGCACTATTCCTCCCACTGATACCAGTGATGGGGCACTATTCTCACTGACACCAACGATGGGACACTATTCCTCCCACTGACACCAACAATGGGGCATTATTCCTCCCACTGACACCAACAATGGGGCATTATTCCTCCCACTGACACCAACAATGGGGCTTTATCTTCCCATTAAGCCAATGATGGGGCATTTTCTCCTTACACTGGCCACAGTCCGGCCCCCTCAAAATCTGAAGGACAGTAAACTGGCCCTTTGCTTAGAAAGTTTGGAGACCCCTGATCTGATCGAACGCACGAGGAATTTGCAGATTTTTTAATATATATATCTTTTACAGACAGTTATGGCAGGCATCGTAACACTGCCGCCCAATCAGAATCCATCTTTCACAGAAGATCCTTTTGGTCACTGCTCTGCTTTCCTGGAAGGTTGGCTTGTCTTTGGTTCAAGTCAAACGAAGATAACTGATGTATCTTGATATTTGACTATAATTACTCGAGATTTCGACCTTGGTATCAGGAACCAGTTATTGTGATTTTGTAACGTATACAATAAAAGCCTGCGCCTTACAATGTTTTGTTGAGTCCATTTTTTTTTTGTAAATTTGCTTGGTTCCAAGAGAGTCTTCCATTGGTGTTTGATTAATAAGGTGGGCTGTTCAGAAGGTCCAGGTCCGGGAAACATGGAGACGCTACGAATGCCTCATAGGATGTTCCCTCATAAATTGCCTATCACCACATCCTTTGCCCATCGAAGGGTGGGGGTTGCTATAGATTATTCGCTCATAAATTGCTTTTCTCCACATCTGTTGCCCAGTGAAGGGTGTTTTTTTTTGGGGGGGGTTCCTTCCAGAATCTGGAAGCCCCTTTGGAGTAAGGAGCCCCCAGGGGTTACAATGTTACTAATTCACAGAAAAAAAAATAGTGAACATAAACACCCTCACCACAGAAAAAGTCCTTTATTAACAAAATAAACAGTGTCGCCTGATTTAACTCACGTCATCAAGGGATGTAGATCCAAAGTCAGTCATGATGGACAACAACTTGCCGAAATGACCCATGGCACAATGATCTGTCTGGTAGTTGAAAGTCAAAACAACAGCTTAGAATCTCCTCCATTATCTCACAAAGGTTCTTCTACACTATCTCACAAATGTTCTCCTCCATTATCTCACAAAGGTTCTTCTCCATTATCTCAAAAAGGTTCTTCTCCACTATCTCACAAAGGTTCTTCTCCACTATCTCAAAAAGGTTCTTCTCCACTATCTCACAAAGGTTCTTCTCCACTATCTCACAAAGGTTCTTCTCCACTATCTCACAAAGGTTCTTCTGCACTATCTCACAAAGGTTCTTCTCCACTATCTCACAAAGGTTATTCTCCATTATCTCACAAAGGTTCTTCTCCATTATCTCAAAAAGGTTCTTCTCCACTATCTCACAAAGGTTCTTCTCCATTATCTCACAAAGGTTCTTCTCCACTATCTCACAAAGTTTCTTCTCCATTATATCACAAAGGTTCTTCTCCATTATCTCACAAAGGTTCTTCTCCACTATCTCACAAAGGTTCTCCTCCACTATCTCACAAAGTTTCTTCTCCATTATCTCACAAAGGCTCTTCTCCACTATCTCACAAAGGTTCTCCATTATCTCACAAAGGTTATTCTCCATTATCTCACAAAGGTTCTCCATTATCTCAAAAAGGTTCTTCTCCACTATCTCACAAAAGTTCTTCTCCATTATCTCACAAAAGTTCTCCACTATCTCACAAAGGTTCTCCTCCATTATCTCACAAAGTTTCTTCTCCATTATCTCACAAAGGTTCTCCATTATCTCACAAAGGTTCTTCTCCATTATCTCACAAAGGTTCTTCTCCATTGTAAATGTGACATATATTCTCCTCCATCACCTTGCATCTCATATATAGTATGTTCTCTTCAATCATCCTAAATATCACACATTCTTCTCCATCGTCCTACATCTTATATCTGTTCTATATCATCCTACCTCTCACATTTGTTCTTGTTTATCATCCTTCCTCTCACATGTATATTCTCCCCCATCATCTTACATATCACGTATGTTCTCCATCATCCTACATCTAACTTAGGTTCTTACTTTTCCACGTGTTCTCCTCCATCCTCAATCTCAAACATGTTCTCCATCCTACATCTCATACATGTTCTCCTCCATTCTACATCTCACAAATGTTCTCCTCCATTCTACATTTCACACATGTTCTCCTCCATCATCCTTAATCTCACATATGTTTTTCCCCATTATCCAAAATCTAACATATGTTCTCCATCACCTCACATCTCATATATAGCATGTTCTCTTCAATCATCCTAAATATCACACATTCCTCTCCATCATCCTACATCTTATATCAGATCGTATATCAGATGTTCTATATCATCCTACCTCTCACATTTGTTCTTCATCATCATCCTTCCTCTCACATGTTTATTCTCCCCCATCATCTTACATATCACACATGTTCTTCATCATCTTGCAACTCACATATATTCTTTTCCATCATCCTACATCTAACTTAGGTTCTTCCTTTTCCACATGTTCTCCTGCATGCTCAATTTCAAACATGTTCTCCTCCATTCTACATCTCACACATGTTCTCCTCAATTCTTCATCTCACACATGTTCTCCTCCATCATCCTCAATCTCACATATGTTTTTCTCCATTATCCTAAATCTAACATATGTTCTCCTCCATCACCTCACATCTCATATATAGCTTGTTCTCTTTAATCATCTGAAATATCACGCATTCTTTTCCATCGTCCTACATCTTATATCTGTTCTATATCATCCTACCTCTCACATTTGTTCTTATTCATCATCCTTCCTCTCACATGTTTATTTTCCCCCATCATCTTACATATCAGACATGTTCTCCATCATCTTGCAACTCACATATGTTCTTCTCCATCATCCTACATCTAACTTAGGTTCTTCCTTTTCCACATGTTCCCCTCCATGCTGAATCTCAAACATGTTCTCCTCCATTCTACATCTCACACATGTTCTCCATTCTATATCTCAAACATGTTCTCCTCCATCATCCTTAATCTCACATATGTATTTTTCCATTATCCTAAATCTAACATATGTTCTCCTCCATCACCTCACATCTCATATATAGCATGTTCTACTCAATCATCCTAAATATCACACATTCCTTTCCATCATCCTACATCATGCGTATGCTTTCTATCATCCTTCCTCTCACAATTGTTCTTCTTCATCATCATTCCTCTCACATATGTTATCCTCCATCATCTTACATTTCACACATGTTCCTCATCATCTTACATCTCACATATGTTCTTCATCATCCTACCTCTCACATATGTTATCCTACATCTCACATATGCTCTCGCTATCATCTGAAATCTCACACGTAAACTCCTCCATTGTCCTATATCTCACATTAGATATCCTTTGTCATCCTACATCTCACACACATTCTGCATTCTATAAATCCCATATGTTCCCCGCCATTATTTTGCATCTCACATTTGTTCTCCTCTATCATCCTACCTCTCACATTTGTTCTTCTTCATCATTCTTCCACTCACATATTTTCTCCTCCATCATCTTACATCTCACACATGCTCTCCATCATCCTACATCTCATATATGTTTTCCTCAATCATCCTACATTTCACATATGTTCTTCTCCATCATCCTACCTCTCACGTATGTTATCCTACATCTCACATATGATCTTGCTATCAATCTCATACAAAGGAAAATCCTTCATTGTTCTATATCTCACATTATGTTCTCCTCCATCGTCTTACATCTCACACATGTTCTCCTCAATAATCCTAGATCTCACATATATTCTTCTCCATCATCCTACCTCTCCTGTATGTTATCCTCCATCATCCTACATCTCACATATGCTCTCCCTATCATCTGAAATCTCATGCATAAGCTCCTCCATTGTCCTATATCTCACATTATATATCCTTTGTCATCCTACATCTCACACATATTCTGCATTCTATAAATCCCATATGTTCCCCGCCATAATTTTGCATATCGCATTTGTTCTCCTCCATCATCCTACATCTCACACATGTTCTCCATCTTCTTACATCTCACATTTGTTCTCCATCATCCTACATCTCACATATGTTCTCTATCATCCTGCATCTTACATGTTCTCCTCCTTTATGCAGACACCTCAAACTTTCACTTATCCATCCATTTTCCTCTCTTCTAGGCATCCTGCATACAATGTTCTTTGTTCCTTTGCCAACTTTAACTTTTCTTTTTCTAACTTCAGACTTTACCTCATATTTCTATGCCTAATGCCGGCCATACATGGTTCAAATTCCGAACGATTTTCGTATGAAAATCGGACCTAAGGATAATCGGCCTATTTTCGCTCTGTTAGTGGGGCAATGGCATCAGCCGATTTTCGTGGTTCCTCCCCATTTTGTTTATTGGGCATGCTGGAAATTCGTGAAAAACGGCCGATTTTCGAAACCATTGGTGGCAGCATAGGATTACAGAACGAACGGCGTTTCGATTTTCGGACGAAAAATCGTTCGGAATTCGAACCATGTATGGCCTGCATTAGTCTATCCATTTTTCAGAGTTGCAGATGACACGGTCTCTATGTAGTTATTTGTGGATCTGAAGGTCAACTTCCATTAACATGCAACCCCGAAGGATTGTGCTGTCCTTCTATATATTGTATATGGTGTCTATATTGACCAATAATTAAACAAGACCACTTACCCATTAAAGTCTAGCTCTAGGATCATGTAGGAGGGCTTCTTAAAATGGAACATTTTTTTTTCTATAAACCAGTAGAATTAACCAGTAATAGCCATTTGTAACATGAATCATCTTTTCATTACATGGTAGTTCAGTCTAATAGCAATTTGATCAATGTCCATCCTCTTCCTCCATAGTCACCGTGATGTCCGTCCTCTTCCTCCATAGTCACCGTGATGTCCGTCCTCTTCCTCCATAGTCACCGTGATGTCCGTCCTCTTCCTCCATAGTCACCGTGATGTCCGTCCTCTTCCTCCATAGTCACCGTGATGTCCGTCCTCTTCCTCCATAGTCACCATCATGTCTGTCCTCTTCCTCCATAGTCACCATGATGTCCGTCCTCTTCCTCCATAGTCACCGTGATGTCTGTCCTCTTCCTCCATCGTCACCGTGATGTCTTTTATCTACATATAGAGAAGATGCTACATATAGAGGGTTAAGAATTGTGCACAGAGCTCTTTATCCAACTGTCCATTCAGAGCTTCTGGTTTATAGACCGGCTATTTCCTAAATATAGAACCATTTATCCAACTGTCCCTCCAGATCCTCTGGTTTATAGACCGGATACATCCTAAATATAGAACCATTTATCCAACTGTCCATCCGGAGCCTCTGGTTTATAGACCGGATACGTCCTAAATATAGAACCATTTATCCAACCGTCCCTCCAGATCCTCTGGTTTATAGACCGAATAGATCCTAAATATAGAACCATTTATCCAACCGTCCCTCCAGATCCTCTGGTTTATAGACCGGATACGTCCTAAATATAGAACCGTTTATCCGACCGTCCATCCAGAGCCTCTGGTTTATAGACCGGATACGTCCTAAATATAGAACCGTTTATCCGACCGTCCATCCAGAGCCTCTGGTTTATAGACCGGATACGTCCTAAATATAGAACCGTTTATCCGACCGTCCATCCAGAACCTCTGGTTTACAGACCGGATACGTCCTAAATATAGAACCGTTTATCCAACCGTCCATCCGGAGCCTCTGGTTTACAGACCGGATATGTCCTAAATATAGAACCGTTTATCCAACCGTCCATCTGGAGCCTCTGGTTTATAGACCGGGAGGAGATACTGGACGCCTTATGAAAGGTCCATCTCACCTCATCTGGAATATGCAGTTTTGAAGAGGAGATTAAGGGGGATATGATCACCATGTATAATACATAAGAGGGGATATGATCTCCATGTATAATACATAAGGGGGGGATATGATCTCCATGTATAATACATAAGGAAGGATATGATCTCCATGTATAATACATAAGGGGGGATATGGTCTCCATGTATAATACATAAGAGGGGATATGGTCTTCATGTATAATACATAAAGGGGGGGATATGATCTCCATGTATAATTTATAAGGGGGGATATGATCTCCATGTATAATACATAAGGGGGGATATGATCTCCATGTATAATACATAAGGGGGATATGATCTCCATGTATAATACATAAGGGGGGGGGGGATATGATCACCATGTATAATACTTAATGGGGGATATGATCTCCATGTATAATACATAAGGGGGATATGATCACCATGTATAATACATAAGGGGGGATATGATCTCCATGTATAATACATAAGGGGCGGATATGATCTCCATGTATAATACATAAGGGGGGATATGATCTCCATGTATAATACATAAGGGGGGATATGATCTCCATGTATAATACATAAGGGGGGATATGATCTCCATGTATAATACATAAGGGGGATATGATCTCCATGTATAATACATAAGGGGGGGGGTATGATCACCATGTATAATACTTAAGGGGGGATATGATCTCCATGTATAAGGGGGGATATGATCTCCATGTATAATACATAAGGGGGGATATGGTCTCCATGTATAATACATAAGGGGGGATATAGTATCCATGTATAATACATAAAGGGGGGATATGATCTCCATGTATAATTTATAAGGGGGGATATGATCTCCATGTATAATACATAAGGGGGGGGGGGGATATGATCACCATGTGTAATACTTAAGGGGGGATATGATCTCCATGTATAATACATAAGGGGGGGATATGATCTCCATGTATAATACATAAGGGGGGGATATGATCTCCATGTATAATACATAAGGGGGGATATGATCACCATGTATAATACATAAGGGGGGGATATGATCTCCATGTATAATACATAAGGGGGATATGATCACCATGTATAATACATAAGGGGGGATATGATCTCCATATATAATACATAAGGGGGGATATGATCTCCATGTATAATACATAAGGGGGGATATAATCTCCATGTATAATACATAAAGGGGGGGGGTATGATCTCCATGTATAATTTATAAGGGGGAATATGATCTCCATGTATAATACATAAGGGGGGGGGGGGGGATATGATCACCATGTATAATACTTAAGAGGGGATATGATCTCCATGTATAATACATAAGGGGGGATATGATCTCCATGTATAATACATAAGGGGGGTTATGATCACCATGTATAATACATAAGGGGGATATGATCTCCATGTATAATACATAAGGGGGATATGATCTCCATGTATAATACATAAGGGGGGACATGAGCTCCATGTATAATACATAAGGGGGGACATGAGCTCCATGTATAATACATAAGGGGGATATGATCTCCATGTATAATACATAAGGGGGGATATGATCACCATGTATAATACATAAGGGGGGATATGATCTCCATATATAATACATAAGGGGGGATATGATCTCCATGTATAATACATAAAGGGGGGGATATGATCTCCATGTATAATTTATAAGGGGGAATATGATCTCCATGTATAATACATAAGAGGGGGGGGGGGATATGATCACCATGTATAATACTTAAGGGGGGATATGATCTCCATGTATAATACATAAGGGGGATATGATCACCATGTATAATACATAAGGGGGGATATGATCTCCATATATAATACATAAGGGGGGATATGATCTCCATGTATAATACATAAAGGGGGGGATATGATCTCCATGTATAATTTATAAGGGGGAATATGATATCCATGTATAATACATAAGGAGGGGGATATGATCACCATGTATAATACTTAAGGGGGATATGATCTCCATGTATAATACATAAGGGGGGATATGATCTTCATGTATAATACATAAGGGGGGGATATGATCTCCATGTATAATACATAAGGGGGGATATGATCTTCATGTATAATACATAAGGGGGGGATATGATCTCCATGTATAATACATAAGGGGGGATATGATCTTCATGTATAATACATAAGGGGGATATGATCTCCATGTATAATACATAAGGGGGGATATGATCTCCATGTATAATACATAAGGGGGGATATGATCTCCATGTATAATACATAAGGGGCGGATATGATCTCCATGTATAATACATAAGGGGCGGATATGATCTCCATGTATAATACATAACAGGGATATGATCTCCATGTATAATACATAAGGGGGGATATGATCTCCATGTATAATACATAAGGGGGGATATGATCACCATGTATAATACATGAGGGGGGATATGATCTCCATGTATAATACATAAGGGGGGATATGCTCTCCATGTATAATACATAAGGGGGGGATATGATCTCCATGTATAATACATAAGGGGGATATGATCACCATGTATCACCCCTTACATCAGATTCCCATCAGAGTGCCCCCTTACATTAGGTGTCCCCATCAGAGTGCCCCTTTAAATGAGGTGTCCCCATCAGTGTGCCCCCTTACATTAGGTTCCCATCAGAGTGCCCCCTTACATCAGTGTCCCCATCTGAGTGCCCCCTTACATCAGGTTCCCATCAGAGTGCCCCCTTACATCAGATTCCCATCAGAGTGCCCCCTTACAACAGGTGTCCCTATCAGAGTGCCCCCTTACATCAGCTGTCCCTATCAGAGTGCCCCCTTGTATCAGGTGTGTCTATATCAGAGTTCCCCCTTACATCGGGTGTCCCCATCAGAGTCCCCACTTACGTCAGGTGACTCCATAACAGTGCCCCGCTACATCAGATGTCTCCATCAGAGTGCCCCCTTACATCAAGTGTCTCCATCAGAGTGCCCCTTTATATTGGGTGTTCACATCAGAGTGCCCCCTTACATCAAGTGTCTCCATCAGAGTACCCCCTTATATTGGGTGTCCACTTTAGAGTGCCCCCTTACATCAGGTGTCCCCATCAGAGTTCCCACTTACATTGGGTGTCCCCATCAGAGTGCCCCCCTACATCAATTGTCTGCATCAGACTAGTTCATGGCTCAGCGGATGCACTCTCAGAGACCTGAGGGGGCACCATTAAAATCTGGAGGGGACTAGCCCTGCTCCCTAACCCTAAACCCCAAACTCTAAACCTAAAAACATCAAACCTGACACACATATATATATTTTTATATAGTTTTTTGTTTTTCTCTTTTTTGTTGGCTGCTGATGAGGTTCCAATGAGCAGATTATGGTTCAGCAGCCATGTGACCGAAATTCAATACGTTCGAATTCTGGAAATCCAAGGACAACAGAAAGTGCAGTTTTCATTTTTTTCCACAAGATGGTGATCTCTCCTATTGCCAGAAGAATGTACAGAGAGGGAATGAAACAGGATTCAGAGGAGATCTGCATCACGTGTGCTGGAGGAGAGCAGAGGAGGCATTGCTGGGACCGGCAGCAGAGCAGGTAAGAGGAGTTTTCATATCTACACCCAGAGACCCCCCCGTCATGTCCGTCCTCTTCCTCCATAGTCACCGTGATGTCTGTTATGGTTTATAGACCGGATACGTCCTAAATATAGAACCATTTATCCAACCGTCCATCCAGAGCCTCTGGTTTATAGACCGGATACGACCTAAACATAGAACCATTTATCCAACCGCCCATCCGGATCCTCTTGTTTATAGACCAGATACGTCCTAAATATAGAACCATTTATCCAACCGTCCATCCAGAGCCTCTGGTTTATAGACCGGATACGACCTAAACATAGAACCATTTATCCAACCGTCCATCCGGATCCTCTTGTTTATAGACCGGATACGTCCTAAATATAGAACCATTTATCCAACCGTCCATCCAGAGCCTCTGGTTTATAGACCGGATACGTCCTAAATATAGAACCATTTATCCAACCATCCATCCCGAGCCTCTGGTTTATAGACCGGATACGTCCTAAATATAGAACCATTTATCCAACCGCCCATCCGGATCCTCTTGTTTATAGACCGGATACGTCCTAAATATAGAACCATTTATCCAACCGTCCATCCGGAGCCTCTGGTTTATGGACCGGATACATCCTAAATATAGAACCATTTATCCAACCGTCCATCCAGAGCCTCTGGTTTATAGACCGGATACGTCCTAAATATAGAACCAATTATCCAACCGTCCATCCGGAGCCTCTGGTTTATAGACCGGATACATCCTAAATATAGAACCATTTATCCAACCGTCCATCCGGAGCCTCTGGTTTATAGACCGGATACGTCCTAAACATAGAACCATTTATCCAACCGTCCATCCAGAGCTTCTGGTTTACAGACCGGATACGTCCTAAATATAGAACCATTTATCCAACCGTCCATCCAGAGCCTCAGGTTTATAGACCGGATACATTCTAAATATAGAGCTAGAAATAAAATCTCTGGTTTTCCTTCAGTTGCACTGATAAACAAGACCACTATTCTAATATAACAAGCAGTATGAACTCTGGAGGAACTCTGTGTAGACTTTATTCATCCTGGTCCAGATAATTCTCAGTTTATTATCCGTCTGCAGATAGTCCTGTATAGATCACATGACATCAATGAAGATGGCCATAGATCAAAGTCACATGCATGAGAAGATATCAGAACTCATCCTGGAGACCATCTACCTGCTGATTGGAGAGGTGAGGAGGATTCTGGGAGGTCACATGACATCACTTTTATCCAGAACTGACGTGGGTGAGGTTCTGAGATTACCTGAATTTCTCGTGACGTCTCTCAATAGGGTTACACGGTAGTGAAGAAGACATCTGGTGAGGATGTGACCTCCAGTAGACATCACCGGGAAGGACGGAGAGGAACCCCGAGACCCATCACTGTCCCTTCATCCGTGTCCCTGACTGCTTTATGTGACAAGAAGAAGAAGATTCTAGAGGTCACCCAGAAGATCATCGGTCTGCTGACCAGAGAGGTGAGTGGTGCCGGGAATTCTGGGACATTCTCCAGTAACAGACAAGGGATGTGTCTGGATGGTGACTGTATCATTGTGTGTGTCAGGTTCCTATAAGGTGTCAGGATGTCACTGTCTATTTCTCCATGGAGGAGTGGGAGTATTTAGAAGGACACAAGGACCTCTACAAGGACGTCATGATGGAGGATCTGCAGACCATGAATGATGAAATATTGAGAATAAGGAAACATTGTTTAAATGAGATAATATTGAACCTCACTCTGGAGACCATTACCTTGTTGACTGGAGAGGTGAGGAGGAATCTGGAAGGATCACATGACCTTCAGTGCCGGGACAAGGTCTTATACAGCCCAGGGCAAACATGCCAAATTACCCCCCCCCCCCTTCCTGAGAAAGAAATATCCCTCCTAGCACAAATTCCCTCCTCCCTACCATATTACCTTTTCTAGCACCAAACTCCTCTTCCCCCTCTCAACAAAAATCACCACTGCTAGCACATCTGCCCAATTTTCCCCTTCTAAAACAATTCTTTTCCCCGCTCGCCTCCCAAATTCCCCCTCCCAATACAAATCACCTCTCCCAATCTCCTTATGGTGCCCCTCCCCCACCTCACATGATATCACAGTGCCCAGGGCATCCGCCCCTCCTGCCCATCCCTTGTCCCGTCCCTGAGCACATCTTCCCAATTTTCCACTCCTGGAACAATTTTCCCCCCCTGCCGCCCCCCCAAATTCCCCCTCCAAATGCAAATCCTATCCCCCTAATCTCCTTGTGGTGCCCCCCCACCTCACATTATATCAAAGTGCCCAGGACAGCCACTCCTCCTGCCCATCCCTTGTCCCGGCCCTGAGCACATCTCCCCAATTTTCAACCTCCTAGAACAATTTTTACCCCCTGCCGCCTCCCAAAATTTCCCCTCTCAATGCAAATCCTCTCCCCCTAATCTCCTTGAGGTGCCCCCCCACCTCACATGATATCACACTGCCCAGGGCAACCGTCCCTCCTGCCCACCCCTTGTCCTGGCCTTGAGCACATCTCCCCAATTTTCCACTCCTGGAATGATTTTAACCCCCTACCACCCCCCAAATTCCTCCCAATGCAAATCCTCTCCCCCTAATCTCTGTGTGGAGTCCCCCCACCTCACATGATATCACAGTTCCCAGGACAGCTGTCCCTCCTGCCCACCCCTTATACCGGCCCTGAGCACATCTCCCCAATTTTCAGCTCCTGGAACTATTTTAACCCCCTGCCACCCCCCAAATTCCTCCTCCCAACGCAAATCCTCTCCCCCTAATCTCCCTGTGGTGCCCCCCCCCTCCACCTCACATGATATCACAGTGCCCAGGGCAGCTGCCCCTCCTGCCCATCCCTTGTCCCAGCCCCGAGCACATCTCCCCAATTTTCCCCTCCTAGAACAATTTTTACCCCCTGTCGCCCCCCAAAATTCCCCCTCTCAATGCAAATCCTCTCCTCCTAATCTCCTTGTGGTGCGCCCCCCCCCCCACCTCACATTATATCACAGTGCCCAGGGCAACCGCTCTTCCTGCCCATCCCTTGTCCTGGCCCTGAGAATATCTCCCCAATTTTCCACTCCTGGAATGATTTTTACCCCCTGCCGCCTGCCAAAATTCCCCCTCTCAATACAAATCTCCTCTCCCCAATCTCCTTGTGGTGCCCACCCCACCTCACATGATATCACACTGCCCAGGGCATCCGCCCCTCCTGCCTACCCCTTGTCCCGGCCCTGCTTTTCCCTATTGTTTATATAGTAAAGGAGAACAAAGCTGGTCCAGTGAAGTGAGGAAGATTTGAATATTATATTTATTGCTGTTTATCACAGGACTGTATTGTAGTTATGAAGACAAGAAGGAGAGAAAGACAAAGTCCCATCACCGCGTCTCCCCCAACCTTCCTGACTCTTAGGAGAAAAAGCAAGAAGAAGGTCCTAGAAGTCACCCAGAAGATGATGGAGCTACTGACAGGAGAGGTGAGCAGTGCCGGGAATTCTGGGACATTCTCCAGTAACAGACAAGGGATGTGTCTGGATGGTGACTGTATCATTGTGTGTGTCAGGTTCCTATAAGGTGTCAGGATGTCACTGTGTATTTCTCCATGGAGGAGTGGGAGTATTTAGAAGGACACAAGGATCTCTACAAGGACATCATGAAGGAGGATCAGCCGCCCCTCACATCACCGGGTAAGAGGAGACTTTATTGTAAAGGAGAGATTAGTACCTATGGTCTACTTCAATAAACTTTACCTGCAGAAAGTATTCACATTTTTATGTTATGTCAACAAGTTTAAGATACGTTGTTTGTAAATATTCTCCAGGATCTATTTCTAAATATTTATCCATCTCCATTTCTCACCAGAAGAATGAAATCCTTGTATTTATACCCAATGCTCTACAGAAATGAGGAGGAGATACTGGACACCATATGAAAGGTCCATCTCCATTCCTCAATGTAACGTAATGTTCCCAACAAATGAGGAGATACTGGACACCATATGAAAGGTCCATCTCCATTCCTCAATAGAACGTCATGTTCCCAACAAATGAGGAGGAGATACTGGACACCATATGGAAGGTCCATCTCCATTCCTCAATATAACGTCATGTTCCCTACAAATGAGGAGGAGATACTGGACACCATATGGAAGGTCCATCTCCATTCCTCAATATAACGTCATGTTCCCAACAAATGAGGAGATACTGGACACCATATGAAAGGTCCATCTCCATTCCTCAATATGAGATCATGTTCCCAACAAATGAGGAGGAGATACTGGACACCATATGGAAGGTCCATCTCCATTCCTCAATATGAGATCATGTTCCCAACAAATGAGGAGGAGATACTGGACACCATATGGAAGGTCCATCTCCATTCCTCAATATGAGATCATGTTCCCAACAAATGAGGAGGTGATACTGGACACCATATGAAAGGTCCATCTCCATTCCTCAATAGAACGTCATGTTCCCAACAAATGAGGAGGAGATACTGGACACCATATGAAAGGTCCATCTCCATTCCTCAATAGAAGGTCATGTTCCCAACAAATGAGGAGGAGATACTGTACACCATATGAAAGGTCCGTCTCCATCCCTCAATATAACGTCTTGTCCCCAACAAATGAGGAGGAGATACTGGACACCATGTGAAAGGTCCATCTCCATTCCTCAATATAACGTCTTGTCCCCAACAAATGAGGAGGAGATACTGGACACCATATGAAAGGTCCATCTCCCTTCCTCAATATAATGTCATGTTCCCAACAAATGAGGTGGAGATACTGGACACCATATGAAAGGTCCATCTCCCTTCCTCAATATAATGTCATGTTCCCAACAAATGAGGTGGAGATACTGGACACCATATGAAAGGTCCATCTCCCTTCCTCAATATAATGTCACGTTCCCAACAAATGAGGTGGAGATACTGGACACCATATGGAAGGTCCATCTCCCTTCCTCAATATAATGTCATGTTCCCAACAAATGAGGTGGAGATACTGGACACCATATGGAAGGTCCATCTCCATTCCTCCCGATGTGTGATGACTGATTTGGTGTATTGATGGTTTCGGTGAGATGTGATTGATTTTCATGTATTGTACATTTACTTTGTATCAGAGGGACATCAGGTCAGGAATACCTCGAAGGAAGATCTTGTTTTATCTCCAGATCATGGTGCAGAAAATAATGAGATTAAACAACATTCTCCTGAAGTGAACACAATCGGTCATATTACACCGCACAGACCACACCATGTGGAGACATCAATGGATCCCTCTGATCCTGAATCTTCTCATCGATCCCATACTGTTCCTTCAGATCTCCATTCTCACAGAGCGGATCCATCGACACATCCATCTACACCCAAGGAGTCTTCTCCAATCCATGGAGGCGTTCATCCAGGAGAGAGTTCATTATCTTGTTTAGAGTGCGGGAAATCTTTCAGGATGAAATCTGAACTTCGTCTACATCTCAAAACCCACCCTAGTGTGACCTTTTCATGTGCAGAGTGCGGGAAACGTTTCACCAAGGAAAGCAAACTTCTTAAACACCGGAGAAGTCACAGGCATGGGAGTCCTTATTCGTGTTCAGAGTGCGGGAAACACTTAAGTTGCAAATCGCAGCTCCTTACACACCAGAGAAGTCACACGGGTGAGCGTCCGTTTGCATGCTCAGAGTGCGGGAAAGGTTTCTCTAGTAAAATGTACCTCATCATACACCAGAGAATTCACACCGGGGAGCGTCCCTTTGCATGCTCAGAGTGTGAGAAAAGTTTCACTAACAAAGCAAGCCTCCTTTTACACCAGAGAATTCACACGGGTGAGGGCCTGCATTCGTGTTCAGAGTGTGGGAAACTTTTCACTCTTAAAACAAATCTTCTTATACACCAGAGAACTCACACAGGTGAGCTCCCGTTTTCATGTTCAGAGTGCGGAAAAGGTTGCACTAGCAAAGCATACCTCCTTACACACCAGAAAATTCACACAGGCGAGCGGTATTCATGTTCAGAGTGTGGGAAATATCTTTCTGATCAAGCTACACTTATCAAACACCAGAGGATTCACACAGTAGAACGTCCGTATTCATGTTTAGAGTGCGGGAAATGTTTCATTCAGAAAGAACGCTTGCTTAGTCACCAGAAAACTCACACAGGTGAGCTTCTTTGTTCATGTTCAGAGTGCGGGAAAACTTTTGCCAACAAAGGACTGCTTCGTAGACACCATAAAACCCACACAGGTGAGCGTCCTTATTCATGTTCAGAGTGCGGGAAATCCTTTGTCAACAAAGGAATGCTTCGTAGACACCATCAAATTCACACAGGTGAGCGTGCATACTCATGTTCAGAGTGCGGTAAAGGTTTTATTACAAAAGAAAATCTTATTGTACACCAGAGAAAGCACACAGGAGAGCGACCTTATTCCTGTTCAGAGTGCGGGAAATGTTACATCGACAAAAAAACCCTTGTTCTGCACCAGAAATCTCACACAGGAGAGCGCCCATATTCATGTTCAGAGTGCGGGAAATCTTTTGCCCGGAGTGCGCACTTGCGTAATCACCAGAAAATTCACACAGGTGTGCAGCCTTTTTCGTGTTCAGAGTGCGGGAAATCTTTTGCCGACAAAGGCAATCTCCGTAGACACCAGATAACTCACACCAAAGAGTATCCGTTTTCATGTTCAGAGTGTGGGAAAGGTTTTGCCGACAAAAGAGCGCTTCTTTCGCACCTGAGAACTCACACAGGGGAACGACCTTATCCGTGTTCAGAGTGCGGGAAAAGTTATATGGACAAAGGAAACCTCGTTAGGCACCAGAAGACTCACACGGGCAAATGTTCTTATTCATGTCTAGAGTGCGGGAAAGGTTTCTATCAGAAAGAGCATTTTCTTATACACCAGAGGAGCCACACGGGTGAACGTCCTTATTCATGTTCAGAGTGCGGGAGATGTTTCAGTGAAAAAGGAAGCATGCTCAGACACATGAAAATTCACACAGGGGAGCGTCCTTATTCCTGCTCAGAGTGTGGGAAAACGTTCATTAACAAAGGAAATCTAACTAAACACCAGAGGACACACACCCACTAAATCCACTGACCAATAGGGAACGATTTGTAGAGGTCAACAAAGAAAGGTATGAACAAAAATGAAATGAAGGTTTTCAGATGGGACATGGCATCATGACGTCCTCCTGCTCTAAACGCGGCTCCGGGGGCGATCGGTGGTGTGTTCTGTCCCTCGGACACAGCGGACCACCAATCAACGGAAAGAGACAAAGGTGTCGGCTCGGTCATGTGATCAGCTGTGTCCAATCACAGCTGATCTCATGTAAACAGGGAAATGCCGGTTATCTGCATTTCTCTCCTCACGAGCTGTCACACTGACAGAGGAGAGGAGAGCCGGTAATCGGCATTCCTGAGAGGGGACATCTACACTGATCATCAGGGCACTGATGATCAGTGTAGCCCCATCAGTGTTACCTGTCAGTGTCCATCAATGCCACCTATCAGTGCCATATATGAGTGCTGCTTTCAGTGCCCATCAGTGCCGCCTATCAGTGCCCATCAGTGCCGCCTATCAGTGCCCATCAGTGCCGCCTATCAGTGCCCATCAGTGCCGCCTCATTGACACACATCAGTGAAGGAGAGAAATCATTTATTTACAAAATGTTATAACAAAAACTAAGAAAAAAAGTTGTTGTTTTTTCAAAGTTTTCAGTGGTTTTTGGTTTGTTTATCAAAAAATAAAATCCCTGATGTGATTAACCCCTTCCATACAGGGCACTTTTACCCCCTTCCCTCCCAGGCCATTTTTCAGGTTTCAGCGTTCTCACACTTTGAATGACAATTGCGCGGTCATACAACATTGTACCCAAACTAAAATTTTAGCATTTTCTTCACACAACTAGAGCTTTCTTTTGGTGGTATTTAATCACCACTGGGGTTTTTATTTTTTGCTAAATTATCAAAAAAGACCAAAAATTTTGAAAAAAAACACATTTTTCTTTGTTTCTGTTATAAAAGTTTACAAATAAATAATTGTTCTTCATAAATTTAGGCCGAGATGTATTCTGCTACATGTCTTTGGTGAAAATAACCCAAATTAGGATGTATTTTTTAGTTTGTAGGAAAGTTATCGAGTTCACAAACTATGGTATAGATCTGAATATTGATCAATCCTGAAGTACTGACAGCCAATCTAATTTCTTGAGGTCCAAGAATGTCAGAACAGTACAGATATCCCCCCAAATGTCGGGACGGTACAGATATCCCCCAAATGTCGGCACGGTACAGATATTCCCCAAATGTCGGGACGGTACAGATATCCCCCAAATGTCGGGACGGTACAGATATCCCCCAAATGTCGGGACGGTACAGATATCCCCCAAATGTCAGAACAGTACAGATATCCCCCAAATGTCAGGACAGTACAGATATCCCCCAAATGTCAGGACAGTACAGATATCCCCCAAATGTCAGGACAGTACAGATATCCCCCAAATGTCAGGACAGTACAGATATCCCCCAAATGTCAGGACAGTACAGATATCCCCCAAATGTCGGGACGGTACAGATATCCCCCAAATGTCAGAACAGTACAGATATCCCCCAAATGACCCCTTTTTGCAAAGTAGACAGTCCAACGTATTTCATAAGAGGCATGGAGAGTTTTTTGAAGATGTATTTTTTTTTTCATAATTTTTCAGAAAATGAAAAAATGCAAAAAATTATTTTCACTATTTTTTTATTTTTTTTACATACTGTCACCAGTACAGTACAGCGTCATCATATAACTGGCATGGCGGTGATCAGGGACACTGACTGGTGACAGTATGAAAAAAAAAAATATATATATATTTTTATTTTTTTTAATTTTTTATTACATTTTTTTTCTTCTTTTTAAGATTTTTTTCATATTTCACTATGTCCAAAGTAGTACAATGTTACCATAGTACTACTTTGGGGAAGTGATCAGTATTTTTTTTTTTTTTACACAATTTGCTTATAGCAAAGAATTACTTTGCTATAAGCAAGCATTCACCTGAATGACATCGATTCATTCAGGGTTTTATAGGGTTTTTTTGTGCTTAGCTGTGATTTGGCCACAGCTAATGACATGACATGTGCATGTGATCGCTCTGACCATTCACAGCTAGGCACTAGTATACAATGGATGGCATGAATGAAGCCATCCATTGTATACAACTGTCATGTGACCTGCTGTGATTGGTCACAGCAGGTCACATGGTACCGGCAACTGGGGCCGATACTCAGATCTGTCATCGGCCATGTCCAAGGTACACGGCCGGTGACAGATCACGCCGCTGCACGGCTCTGCAGGAGCGCAAACTGCGCATGTGCAGGAGGATGCCATTTGGTGTCTCACCCGGAAATGCAGTACATTTTGCCGGCTGCCTTTTGGCTATTGGCCGGGCATGTACTGGTTAAATACCACCAAAATAAAGCTCTATCTGTCACAAAAAAATTATAAAAAATTCATATGGGTACAGTGTTGCATGACCGCGCAATTTTCATTCAAAGTGTGACAGCGCTGAAACCTGAAAATTGGCCTGGGCAGGAAGGAGGTAGAAGTGCCCGGTAGGTGAGGGGTTAATTCTTTTCTATGGTTTGCATAAAAATAATAAAAGTGCATAAAAAATAAAATCATTTTTGAATGAGTGAATAAATAAATATTACAATTTTATATATATATATATATATATATATACAGTATGTATATCATATATGTAAAAAAAATGGACAGCCTGACACAGCGTTTATAAACATTGTTCAGATGGGCAATAGAGAGATACAAAGTGATAGCATCCTAGATTGTAAGCTCCTGGGATCAGGGCCCTCCTTTCCCTCTTGTATTGAACTGTATTATTGCTGTATTGTCTCCCGTTATATTGTAAAGCGCTGAGCAAACTGTTGGTGCCATAAATCCTGTATAATAATAATAATAATAATGGCATCTTCTTTATTTCATTCAACTGTGGACCAAATGGGCAAGCTTTGATCTGCATTATGTATTTAGCAAAAAGAAAAATACTGTATAAATATTTTTTAGTTCTCTTAATTCTTTTCTATGGTTTGCATAAAAAAAATAAAATTGTTTTTGAAAAAAAAATTAAAAAACCAAATTTTATATATATATATATATATATATATATATATATATATACACACCTTTTTTTTTTATATAAAATGTATGCTTATTTAACTCCCTGTTAACCCTTAGTTTATCCCAATCTGCTATCTATTATTTTAGCTATTACCATTCAAACTTTTGTTTTTTTTTACTTTTATTCATTTTGGTTGTTGTAAGTTTAGTGTTGTATTAAAAAAAAGCACCACATTGAAAAAAAAGCATTTTGTAAATAATCGTCTGGGAGAAATGATAGCATACAATGTATACCTTTATGTTTTTTGTTTTGTTTTCAACTAACACTGATAAAAATTGAAAAAAAAGTGTGTTTTTTTGTTAGTTTGTTAATTTTTTTCTATGGTTTGCATAAAACAATATTTTAACTATTACCATTCACACTTTTTTTTTTTTTTTAACTTTTATTAATTTTGGCTGTTATATGTTCAGTGTTGTATTAAAAAAAAGCACAACATTGAAAAAAAAAAAGCATTTTGTAAATAATTGTCTGGGAGAAATGATAGCATAAAATGTATACTTTTATGTTTTTGGTTTTTTTTCAACTAACACTGATAAAAATTGAAAAAAGTGTGGCTTTTTTTTTTGTTAATTTGTTAATTTTTTTTCTATGGTTTGCATGAAACAATAAAATAATTTCCAACATTATTATCATGAGAAAGCCTTGCTTGTCCTGCCGGTTGAACA
Organism: Staurois parvus; assembly: GCF_062004578.1. NCBI lineage: Eukaryota > Metazoa > Chordata > Amphibia > Anura > Ranidae > Staurois > Staurois parvus. Next base: position 5,204,505 of record NW_028318245.1, on the reverse strand, counting down.
AAAAAGAAAAAAAACTCCAGACCCGTCTATGGCTGTGCTTAATCTGGACTTTATCCAATGAAGGTGCAGGAGAAACTTCTCAAAGTTTCAAAATGTTTCTAAAAAGAAAAGTCTACAGCAGGGATGCTCAACCGTTTGAAGAGTGAGGGCCGTTTAAGGTGTCACTGGAAACCATGAAATAAAAAGGTTTACATTTTTTTTAATTTTTTATTTTGAATCATGAAATGTACATTTTTCTCCCCTGCAGTTGCTGAATACAGCATGCAGGAGGGAGCGGAGAAGGAGAAGCCGGATTTCTGTGGTTGCAGGAGGAAAAGGAAAAGGATTGGTTCCTGTATATGACACCCCTGTTGCCCCTCCCCCATCCAAGTGTATAATGTGACATAGAGGCCGCACGGACCACCAGTACATGGGATGGGGTTGCCCTTGTGACCCCTGATGTTACACCAGTAGTTGGGGGGGGTTATGTGATGTTTAACCCTTTTCGCTGCCAGGGTCGTTTTTGCTAATTTTTTTGCACACGTTTACAAAAAAAAAATTTTAGGCCTGAAGATGATGCAAAACCCCCAAAACATTCTATATTTGCTGAAAGCAGTAATTTTAAATTTTTTATGCCACACAATATTACCGGAAACGTAAAATTTCAGTGAAAATCACCCTAAAGTGAATTTTTTGGGCAAACAATTGCAATTAATTACCACACATTTTGGTAAAATATAAATGACGAGGTTGTGCCGAGTAAATAGATACCCAACATGCCAAACCTTAAATTTGTGTGCGCCCGTGAGATTGCGTCAAACGTCAATGCCCGATATATTCTATAGATGACGTCATGAGTTTGTTTATGTGGCTCCTGCTTCCTCTGCTGCCGCCTGCTTCCTCCACTTTTGCCTGCTTCCTCCGTTTCCACCTGCTTCCTCTGCTGCCGCCAGCTTCCTCTGCTGCCGCCTGCTTCCTCTGCTGCCGCCTGCTTCCTCCGCTGCTGGTTGCTTCCTCTGCTGCCGCCTGCTTCCTCCGATTCCGGCTGCTTCCTCTGCTGCTGCCTACTTCCTCTGTTGCTGCCTGCTTCCTCTGCTGCTGCCTGCTTCCTCCGATTCCGGCTGCTTCCTCTGTTGCTACCTGCTTCCTCTGCTGCTGGCTGCTTCCTCTGCTGCTGGCTGCTTCCTCTGCTGCCGGCTGCTTCCACCGATTCCGGCTGTTACCTTCGCTGCCACCTGCTTCCTCCGCTGCCTCCTGTTTCTTCTGCTGCTGCCTGCTTCCTCTGCTGCCGCCTGCTTCCTCCGCTGCTGCCTGCTTCCTCTGATTCCGGCTGCTTCCTCTGCTGCCACCTGCTTCCTCCGCTGCTGGCTGCTTCCTCTGCTGCCGCCTGCTTCCACCGATTCCAGCTGTTACCTTTACTGCCACCTGCTTCCTGTGCTGCTGCCTGCTTCCTCTGCTGCCGCCTGCTTCCTCCACTGCTGTCTGTTTCCTCCGCTGCCGCCTGCTTCCTCTGCTGCCGCCTGTTTCCTCCGCTGCCGCCTGTTTCCTCTGCTGCCGCCTGTTTCCTCTGCTGCCGCCTGCTTCCCCTGCTGCCGCCTGCTTCTTCTGCTGCCGCCTGTTTCCTCTGCTGCCGCCTGCTTCCTCTGCTGCTGCCTGCTTCCTCCGTTTCCAGCTTCTTCCTCTGCTGCTGCCTGCTTCCTCCACTGCCACCTGCTTCTTCCACTGCCACCTGCTTCCTCTGCTGCCGCCTGCTTCCTCTTCTACCACCTGCTTCTTCCACTGTCGCCTGCTTCCTCTGCTGCTGCCTGCTTCCTCCATTTCTGGCTTCTTCCTCTGCTACTGCCTGCTTCTTTCACTGCCGCCTGCTTCCTCTGCTGCCGCCTGCTTCCTCTTCTACTGCCTGCTTCTTCCACTGTCGCCTGCTTCCTCTGCTGCTGCCTGCTTCCTCCGTTTCCGGGTCCTTCCTCTGCTACTGCCTGCTTCTTCCACTGCCGCCTGCTTCCTCCACTGCCGCCTGCTTCCTCTGCTTCTGCCTGCTTCCTCTTCTACCGTCTGCTTCTTATACTGTCACCTGCTTCTTCTGCTGCTGTCTGCTTCCTCCGTTTCCGGCTTCTTCCTCTGCTACTGCCTGCTTCTTCCACTGCCGCCTGCTTCCTCTTCTACTGCCTGCTTCCTCCGTTGCCGGCTGCTTCCTCTGCTGCATCCTGTTTCTTCCGCTATCACTCTTTTTGTGATGACGGGTTGGTAAGCCCAGATCACGACCAAGGCCTTGTAAAGGAAACAGAGTAACCAGAGCGCTGAATTCATATCAAGTCACATGGCACGGTGTTCACTCTGTGTCCTAAGTCTGAGCTCCTTCCTGATTTCTCTGATTGCTGAAAAATTATTCAACTTTATGATTTGGTTTAATATCCGAAAAAATATATTTACCCAAATCCAGCCGGCCTGTAGACCAATGACGGCCGGGAGGGACATGCGCCGTTCTGGGTGGCCGTCATATGACGCCCACCCCTGAACAGGCTGCGCTGTGATCTGCTACCTGCTACAGCCGATGACAGATCACTGCCGGTACCATGTGAACGCTGTGACCAATCACAGCTGGTCACGTGACAATTGTACATGATGGACGGCTTCCATTGATGCCATCCATCGTGTACTATTGTGTTTGCTCGCTGTGGTTGGTCACAGTGATCACATAGTACACACAGCTAATCACAACAATACAAACTGAATTAATTGATTTCATTCAGTAAAAATAATTAATATTCACTGTTATGTGTGAAAAAAAAATCCTGATCAACTCCCCAAAGAAGTACAGTATAGCTCTGGTTGTATGTACAAAAAAAACCAAAAGAATTAAAAATAAAAAAAACAAAAACATTTTTTAGATTTGCTGTGTTTTTTCATTTATTTAGCAAAAAAAGGTGAATAAATACCATTAAAAAAACAGGTGAATAAATATCATAAAAAACAGGTGAATAAATACATATAACAAAAACTGTTGAATAAATACCATAATAGTAAACTCTCACTGTTTATTCTTTCTAACTTTCTACAGATTAATATGCACTGATTTTGGGTTATTTTCGACAAAGAAATGTAGCAGAAGACATTTTGGCCTGAATTTATGAAGAAAAAATTATTTATTTGCAAAATTTTATAACAAACACAAAGAAAATTGTGGGTTTTTTTTTTTACATTTGCAGTCTTTTTTCATTTATTTAGCAAAAAAAAAAAAACAACCAAAAAACAGATGAAAAAATACCATTAAAAAAACAGGTGAATAAATACCATTAAAAAAAAGGTGAATAAATACCATAAAAAAACCGGGTGAATAAATACCATAAAAAAACAAAAAACACAGGTGAATAAATACCATAAAAAAACAGGTGAATAAATACCATAAAAAACAGGCAAATAAATACCTTAAAAAAAACAGGTGAATAAATACCATAAAAAAAAAAACAGGTGAATAAATACCATAAAAAAACAGGTGAATAAATACCATAAAAAAAGGCGAATAAATACCATACAAAGGTGAATAAATACCATTAAAAAACACAGGTGAATAAATACAAACAAAAAACAAAAAAAGGGTGAATAAATACCATAAAAAACCAGGTGAATAAATACCATAAAAAGGTAAATAAATACCATAAAAAAAACCAGGTGAATAAATACCATTAAAAAAAACAGGTGAATAAATACCATAAAAAAAAAAAAAACACAGGTGAATAAATACCATTAAAAAAACCAAGTGAATAAATACCATAAAAAACAGGTGAATAAATACCGTAAAAAAAACAGGTGAATAAATACCATAAAAAAACCAGGTGAATAAATACCATAAAAAAACCAGGTGAATAAATACAAAAAACAGGTGAATAAATACCATAAAAAACCAGGTGAATAAATACCATAAAAAAACACAGGTGAATAAATACAAAAAACAGGTGAATAAATACCATAAAAAACAGGTGAATAAATACCATAAAAAACAGGTGAATAAATACCATAAAAAGGTGAATAAATACCATTAAAAAAACGGGTGAATAAATACAATAAAAATGTGAATAAATACCATAAAAAAGGTGAATAAATACCATTTAAAAACACAGGTGAATAAAAAAAAAAACAAAACAGGTGAATAAATACCATAAAAAAACAGGTGAATAAATACCATAAAAAGGTGAAAAAATACCATAAAAAGGTGAATAAATACCATAATAAAAAACAGGTGAATAAATACCATTAAAAAAAACAAAAAAAAACAGGTGAATAAATACCATAAAACAAAAAACAGGTGAATAAATACCATAGAAAAACAAAAACACAGGTGAATAAATACCATTAAAAAAAACAGGTGAATAACTACCATAAAAAACAGGTGAATAAATACAATAACAAAAACTGTTGAATAAATACAATAATAGTAAACTCTCACTGTTTATTCTTTCTAACTTTCTACAGATTAATATGCACTGATTTTGGGTTATTTTCGCCAAAGAAATGTAGCAGAAGACATTTTGGCCTGAATTTATGAAGAAAAGATTATTTATTTGCAAAATTTTATAACAAACATAAAAAAAATTGTGGGTTTTTTTTTTACATTTGCAGTCTTTTTTCATTTATTTAGCAAAAAAACCCCCAAAAAACAGATGAAAAAATACCATTAAAAAAAACAGATGAATAAATACCATAAAAAAAAAACAGGTGAATAAATACCATTAAAAAAAATAGGTGCATAAATACAATAAATAAACAGGTGAATAAATACCATAATAGTAAACTGTCACTGTTTATTCTTACCTCCAGGTAAACCTATAATAAAGCTAGCCTGTAAGTAAAATGAACCCCTAATAGTACATAGTTTCGGGGATATTATATTGAGCAGCAGCCGGTGACGTCACCGGCACATGCGCTCCGAAGGAACGGCGTAACCATGTGATGTCATCGCGGCTTGGCCATTCAAGTGGCCAGGGCCCGTGAACCCGGAAGGAAGACCGGTTGAAGATGGAAGCCTCTGCAGCAGTGATAGCGTGCCATTGGAGGTCTTCACTGGAGGCTCATGGCGTGTCTGTGTTTGCTCTGGATCTACATATAAGTGGAAATAAACTCCCACTGGTCATTTGTCCTACAGTGGCCAGTAGTGCCCCAGTGGGAAGCGGCCAGAGCCCATGAACCTGGCAGGAAGACCAGGTGAAGATGAAAGCCCTATCAGCGGTGACAGCGAGGTGCTGGAGGACTCTTTTAAGGTGAGTCCTTCATAATGTGCTCCTTGGCATTGCAGGGGGAACTTTTTCTTTTACTACGGCTTTCAAGAGCACGGGCCCCAATAGACCCTCTTCATTTTGGTTCGGATGAACAGGTCTTTGAAACAGTTAATTGTTTCCATATGTCTCCTCCTGAGAAAGTCAAGCTGGAAAGTCCTAGGGGAACAGGCTGGTGGAATATGTCTAGACCTTTGGATGGTTGATTACATTGGGTTTGTAATTTCCTAAGGAATTCCTATGTAATGTATACCTCACTGTGGTGCAACGTATGTTCTACATCCGTCAAGAGTTCCCCCTCCCCCTCTTCCCTTCCAGGTGAATAAAGACACTTATATTCGAATTTCAAGTGATTTAAAGGGACTACAAGTATCTGAACCCAACCCCCACTGCAACATTAGAATGAGGGAGGGGGTGGGGAGAAGTTGAAGCTCCTGCTCACCAAGCTTAAGATGGATAGGATTACAAAGGAAAATTCACCAGGAAAAGTCTTAGGAAAATTCATCCGAAAACTCTCAGAACATTCAAAATTCGTCTTTGACGTTTGATTCTGAACAAACTTAGTGAATGAAAACTAGAAATTTATTCATTCAATAAAAAAAAATCCATCCTGCTCCTTCAAAAAGAAACGTCAGTTTGACCCATTAAGTCCTCCTGCACACGGGACGTTTTTACAGCGGCTGTTTTTGACTTTACACAGCCAATGTTACCAGTGTCATCAAAACGTCCCGTGTACATGAGTGTTAACAGCGGCTGTTTTTGGATTTTGACTGTTTTTTCTACAGCTAGTAAACCCCCCCAGCATGCTCTCCTAGGTGTCCATACACACACAGACCGGAATCAACGTTTTTTGGCAGGGACGTTTCTTGGCTGCAAAAAAAACCCAGGACTAGTGGGCTTCTAGAGGAGTTTTTTAGCTGAAAAAACGCTCTAATGCTGAAAAATGCTGCAAAACACTAATGCAAAATGCTAAAAAAACTCACGTTTTTAACATGACTTTACACAGCCAACGTTACCAGCGTCATCATAACGTCCCGCGTGCATGAGGGGTAACAGCGGCTGTTTTTTGCTTTTGATGTTTTTTTCTACAGTCAGTAAACCCCCCAGCATGTTATCCTAGGTGTCCACACACACAGACTGGAATCAACGTTTTTTGGCAAGGACATTGTTTGGCTGGAAAAAAACCCAGGACAAGTGGATTTCTAGAGGAGTTTTTTAGCTGTAAAAACACTCTAACGCTGAAAAATGCAGCAAAATGCGGTAAAACACCACAAACCGGCATTTTTAGAAGTGTTTTTGACCAAAAAAACAACTAAAAACCGCAAACGCAGCAAAACATTAAAAAACTCATGTTTTTAACATGACTTTACACAGCCAACATCATCAAAACGTCCCGTGTGCATGAGGGGTAACAGCGGCTGTTTTTGGCTTTTGACTTTTTTTTCTACAGCTGGTAAATCCTCCAGCATGTTCTCCTAGGTGTCCACGCATACATAGACTGGAATCAACGTGTTTTGGCTGGGATGTTTTTTGGCTGGAAAAAAAACTAGGACTAGTGGGTTTCTAGAGTTTTTTAGCTGTAAAAACGCTCTAACGCTGAAAAATGCGGCAAAACGCGGCATTTTTGGAAGTGTTTTTGACCTAAAAAACCCCACTAAAAACCGCAAACATGGCAAAACGCTAATGCAAAACTCTACAAAACTCACGTCTTTAAGGGGTAACAGCGGCTGTTTTTGGAGTTTTAGAGGAGTTTTTTTAGCTCTAACACTGAAAAACGCAGTAAAACGCCGCAAACCAGCATTTTTGGACTTTTTTTAACCCAAAAAAACCCACTGAAAAAAGCAAACTCAGCAAAACGCTAATGCAAAATGCTAAAAAAACCTCACGTTTTTACGTTACTTTACACAGCCAACGTTACCAGCGTCATCAAAACATCCCGCGTGCATGAGGGGTAACAGCGGCTGTTTTTGGATTTTGACTTTTTTTCTACAGCTAGTAAACCCCCCAGCATGTTCTTCTAGGTGTTCATACATACATAGACTGGAATCAATGTTTTTTGGCTGGGATGTTTTTGGCTGGAAAAAAAACCCAGGACTAGTGGGCTTCTAGAGGAGTTTTTTTTAGCTCTAACACTGAAAACCGCAGTAAAACACCGCAAACCGGTATTTTTGGACATTTAAAAAAAAAAACCCACTTAAAAATGCAAACGCGCCAAAACGCTAATGCAAAATGCTAAAAAACTTATGTTTTTAACGTGACTTTACACAGCCAACGTTACCAGCATCGTGCATGAGGGGTAACAGCGGCTGTTTTCGGCTTTTGACGTTTTTTTTCTACAGCCAGTAAACCCCCCAGAATGTTTTTTGTCTGGAAAAAAACCCCAGGATTAGTGGGTTTCTAGAGGAGTATTTTAGCTGTAAAAACGCTCTAACGCTGAAAAATGTGGCAAAACGCGGTGAAACACCATAAACTGGTGTTTTTTGGAAGTGTTTTTGACCAAAAAAACATAAAAACCGCAAACGTGGCAAAAGGCTAATGCAAAATGCTAAAAACTCACGTTTTTAACATGACTTTACACAGCCAACATCATCAAAACGTCCCACGTGCATGAAGGGTAACAGCAGCTGTTTTTGGCTTTTGACCTTTTTTTTTCTGCAGCCAGTAAACCCCCCAGCATGTTATCCTATGTGTTCATAAGTCAACGTTTTTTGGCTGTAAAATAAAACCAGGACCAGTGGATTTCTAGAGGAGTTTTTTAGCTGTAAAAACGATTAACGCTGAAAATTGCGGCAAAACGAGGTGAAACGCCACAAACCAGCGTTTTTGGAAGTGTTTTTGACAAAAAAAAACAACTGAAAAATGCAAATGCGGCAAAACGCTAATGCAAGACACTAAAAAAACTAACTTTTTAATGTGACTTTACACAGCCAACTTTACCAGCGTCATCAAAACGTCCCGTGTGCATGAGGGGTAACAGCGGCTGTTTTTGGTTTTTGATGTTTTCCACAGCCAGTAAACCCCCCAGCATGTTCTCCTAGGTGTCCATACACACATAGACTGGAATCAACGTTTTTTGGCTGGAAAAAAACCCAGGACTAGTGGGTTTCTAGAGGAGTTTTTTTAGCTCTAACACTGGAAAATGTGGTAAAACGCAGCAAACTGGCATTTTTAGACTTTTTTTGACCCCAAAAAACCCACTAAAAGACGCAGGGGGCGTGGCCAAGCACATGGATGGCTAGGTAGCTCCTCTGCTTAGCTCCCGGCCCAAGCCCCAGTAAATAGGCATCAGATACCCTCTCCCAGGGTTCACAGGGACTGACCATGGGGAGAAGAAACCACCGCACCACCAGGGACATGAGCGGGGACCGATCTGGTGGCTCCCTGAGCCTGTATCTGGTCCGCTCATGGGACCGTGACACGAGCGCCCCGGCATCCAAGATGGCGCCGCCGGCTGCAACCACCGTTGCACACGAGGATCCCAGGAATCCGGAGCCAGGAATCGAGGGGCAGGTAAGCCCACGGGGTTATGATCCCCCCCTCCAGCCCTGGGGACCCCTCGGCACCACCCTCCCCTGCACCTCAGACTCGGGACACTAAGGAGCCCCACAGCCCCTCCCCCACACAGGGACAAAGGGATATTCAAGGGCCCTGCAGCCCCCTAACCAACACTCACAGAGGAGGCGCACGGGGGCACTGCGGAGGCACAGACACAGCGGATCACAGGGGGCCCCGCAATCCCTCCCCAACATGGAGCCCATGGGACACGCAGGGGGCCCTCAGCCACTCTCCAACATAGAGCCCGAAGGCCACACAGGGGTCCCACACTCCCTCCCCCCTCCACGAAGCCCCTGGGGAGCAATAGGGGCCCACTGCCCCGATACACGGATCCGGGCCACACAGAGATCCCACAGTCCCTCGCCAAGCTCGAGGCCACAAGACACACAGGGGTCCCACAGCCCCTCCGCAGCATCCCTTTGTTCTGAGGACGACTGGGACCTGCAGTCCCACATTAGGACCCTACACACATACATTAGATCTCTTCCCACAAAAACGGATTTCGAACACTGCGTGAATCGTATCAAACGCACATATAAGCAGGAAATCGACGCCCTGAAACAAGACGTTTGCACGCGCCTGGACACAATCGAGAACACCACTGACGGCCTAAGCAACACCCTTCTAATGCACGAAGAGACCCTTAAATCTCACACGGCACTCATACAGCAGCTCCTGTACCAACAGGACGACATTGAAAATAGAAATCGCCGCAACAACATTCGGATCAGGGGCATCCCGGAATCAGTCGAACCCAAAGACCTGGCCGCGGCGGTTTCCACTAACAGTGCAGGTAGATCTGTGTGTAAAAACTGTTATATGTGTTTACTTGTAGTTCCACCGAACTTATCGAATTTACAAACTTACAAATCAAGTCACTGTAGAGTAATCATAATCGAACGAATTTACCGAATCTAACGAATTTATACATCCAAGTGAATTTATCAATCTATCGAATCAACCCAATGTAATACGAATTAAACCATTGTAATATGAAACAAAACAAGCCATTGTAAGCAGTGTTATATGAAGAAGATTGAAGTTATTAAAGAAGTTAACTAAAGTATTCGGTGTGCTCTTTAAACCTACTGCATCCATAGAGCGGCATTGGAGGAATTACAGAGTAAAGTCAGTCTAATCAAACAAAGAAACAGCAATTGCATAATTGTTCTAATGCCACAGCGCACTAGGCACCAAAGGGTGCTGCGCCTGCCACACAGCCAGCCAACAGGACACCATCTTTTTCAATGGATCGCCAGTGATGCTTCTTCCTGATCTCTCACGCCAGACCCTGGCCATGCGTAGGGCCCTGCGCCCCCTCATCCAGTTGCAGGAAAGGAACAACCGCTACCACTGGCGATTCCCATTCCAGCTCCAAGCGACGCACCAGGGTAAAGCCGCCCTTTTTCGCACGAGTGGAGACTTACCCACATTTTTAGGGGTGTTGGGCCTACCTCCTGTGGCCCTCCCGGACTGACCTGATCAGCTCCCACTCCCCGGCCTCCCACCCCCACCTCCACCCACAGGTCAGCGGCCCGACCAAAAGAAGAAATGCGCCGGGCCCTCCCCCAGAAGAACCTAGAGGGGTGACCACTACCTGAACAACTAGAGACATGCCTGCCATTTTTGCCTCCCCCTGCCTGAGTCGTTTCTCTCATTGTGTGCTTTTTTAGCTGTAGTGATTTTGTGCCCCTTTTTTTCAATTTTTCAATCTTTAAATTTTGACTCTCAAATTTTTTAATTTTTAATTTTGTATTTTTTCAAATCTTTTGTGCCCTTTTTTTCTCCTCTATCTTCTCCTCGCGTTTTACTTCCCTGTGCCTATTATCAGCGGGACCCTGGGGCTGCGGCGGGAGGACACCCTTCAGGTGACGCCACCGCTGCTTGCGGTGACGATCTGGGACTCCTCCGGCCCTAGCTACAGGGTCTCCAGGCTCTCCCCCCAAATTACCTAAGGCTGGCCATACACTATACAATTTTCTGTCCAATTTCTGCCCAATTTCCTTTAGATTTACCTTCAACTATGTAGTGCAAGGGCCTGCCTATTTGGATACAACTGAAAGTGTTGTTTAGGTTTGACCTCATATTATAAGGTTTTTGGTAAATCTAAAGCAAAATTCTCAAGAAAATTGTAGTGTATGGCCAGCCTAAGGCTGGCCATACATTATACAATTATCTTCCAATTTTCTGCCCAATTTCCTTTAGATTTACCTTCAACTGTGTAGTGCAAGTGCCTGCCTAATTTGATACAACTGAAAGTGTTGTTTAGGTTTGACCTCATATTATATGGTTTTTGGTAAATCTAAACCAAAAATCTCCAGATAATTCTATAATGCATGGCCAGCCAAAGTCTCCACCGGGTTGGGTTTATCCACCGTCTCCACATATGGGGGGGGGGGGCCCAACTGTCTCCTTGTAACAAGTATGATGGAGAGTTCGCTGATGATGTTCTACCAGGGGGGTCACCCCCTGATTGGGGGACCCCCCTGAAGTTGCCAAATGCCTATGGGGGGCTTGGGTCGGGATCGGACACTTGCGCCTGTGACGTTCCCCACCTAGGCCCTCAGTGTATTGTTCACCACACTGTTTGCGTGTACAGACAGCCTGTCTGTCTTGTAGATTTCTTTGTTACTTCTCGTTCTTTGTCTGCCCCTATCTTCCCATCTCCCTTTCCCCTAGCCTTTGGGAATAACCCCCTCCCCCCCCTTTTTTTTCTTTCTTTCCCCCTCACCCAACCCAAGGGGGGTTTAGGCACTGTCTTGGGTGACGCCCCCGCCCCCACATGTCCTACGGCCCGACTATGACTCTGATCAAATTTTCCTCCATCAACTGTAGGGGCTTCAACACACCGGAGAAGAGGAGCCAGATGCTATATCACTTCCACAAACACGGCTCGCAGATCCTGCTCCTCCAAGAGACCCATTTCCACGCGGATAGTATCCCAGCTTTCCGTAATCGCCACTTTACTCCTTGGTATCACAGCACTAATCCACTGGCTATGTCTCGGGGGGTGTCGATCGCCTTCCATCACACCTTTAACCCAGAAGTCCTGAACTCACTCATCGACCCAGCGGGTCAACACCTTTTCCTCAAGCTAAAACATCAAGACTTTGTCTTCATGATAGCGAACGTATACGCACCCAACTAAGACCAAACCCCATTTCTGACAAAGGCCCTCTCCAAGCTCTCTGAATTTGGAGGTCCCTGTTACATAGTCGGAGGGGACTTCAACGTGGCTCTCTTGCTGGAACTTGATACTTCCTTGGGCAAATCTTCTCTTCCTGCAACGACCCTAGCCCTCATTAAGTCGTGCCTCCACGACTTACACCCAGTGGACATTTGGCGAACCCAACACCCATCGGAGTGAGATAACAGTTACTATTCCCCGTCACACGAGACATACAGTCGCATTGACTACTTCTTTGTGTCGCAATCGCTCCTTGACCGACCGACTTCCTCCGCCATCGGCCACCTTTTATGGTCTGACCATGCCCAATACACCTGGCCATCCAAAACCGACCGACACCAAAGCGCCATTTCTCCTGGCGTCTGAACGACACTCTGCTCAAGGACTCCCTGTGTATCGCAGAGGTATCACAGACCATACAACACTTTGTCCTTGATCACTCCTCGGACACGACCGGTTCCTTTAACCAGTGGGAGGCCCTCAAATGTGTACGCTAGATACGTAGATCGCAGTGGATCTGTCTAACGCACGCAGGACCTACTCCAGCAGAGGTATCACAGACCATACAACACTTTATCCTTGATCACTCCTTGGACACGACCGGTTCCCTTAACCCAGTGTTTCTCAATTCCAGTCCTCATGGACCCCCAACAGGTCATGTTTTCAGGATTTCCATTATTTTGCACAGGTGATTTGATCAGTTTCACTGCCTTAGTAATTACCACAGCTGTTTCATCTGAGGGAAATCCTGAAAACATGACCTGTTGGGGGTCCATGAGGACTGGAGTTGAGAAACACTGCCTTAACCAGTGGGAGGCCCTCAAATGTGTACGCTAGATACGTAGATCGCAGTGGATCTGTCTAACGCACGCAGGACCTACTCCAGCTGTTGGACTCATCGCTGGTGGCACGAGACAAAGCACACAACACACACTACACCTTAGCAAATAAATGCAGTGTCACGGGTTCTCCATCCCCGCCCTTATCGCCGACCGATACAGCACATAAAGGCACCCGACAACACCAAAATCTACAATAACCAAGGAATCTCATCCACGTTCGAACGTTATTACACTCATCTTTATAACCTTCACCCAGCGCAGCCCGCTACCCCTGCCCATTCCCGTTTAGACATGGCCCAATATATCGAGGAGACGGCGCTCCCGTTCCTTGACACACAGGACATCCTTGCCCTAGAAGAGCCCTTCTCGACTATGGAAGTCCTTGGGGCGATCAAGGCCTTGAAACTGGTAAATGCCCGGGCCCAGACGGGTTCACCCCCCGCTTCTACAAAACGTTTTCCGCCCCTCTAGCCCCACTTCTATCTCAAGCCTTCAACGACATCGACAATCAGAATGTACCCTCCCCGGCCTTTCTGTCGGCCAACATCTCGGTCATCCCGAAACCATATAATGACCCATACCTCTGCAGTAGCTATTGCCCAATCTCCCTTCTCAACCTAAACGCTAAGCTCCTCGCAAAGCTTTTAGCTAACCGCTTATCACCTTTCCTTCCCACTCTAGTTCACTGCGATCAGGTGGGGTTTGTCCCAGGTTGCGAGGCCAGAGATAACACTTCCAAAACAATCCACCTCATATCTTACATCAAATGTCATAGCTTAAAGGCATGCCTTCTGTCATTTGACGCCGAGAAGGCGTTCGATCGCGTGGACTGGCGTTTCCTACGCCTTACCTTGGAACAGATAGGCGTGGGCTCTCAGTGCCTAGCTCGGATCATGTCACTTTACTCCCGCCCCTCAGCAAGGGTTCTGGTCAACAGCACAACTTCCCCACCCTTCCCTATCTTGAACGGAACAAGACAAGGCTGTCCATTCTCGCCCCTTCTCTTCGTACTGATAATAGAACACCTCGCGAGAGCCATTCGAGTGAACGACTCAATCACGGGCATTTGCACTCCCTCCGCGCACCATAAAATATCCTTATACGCGGATGACCTTCTATGTCCAACAACCACACATATCATTCCCCTGTCTCTTCCACAAGTTCCGTAGATTTGACCTCTTCACTAACTTCAAACTCAACATCTCTAAAACCGAGGCCCAAAACATATCTCTACCTGCCCATGTGCTGTCGAATGTTCGCTCCAGCTTCACTTTTCAATGGCGCCCATCGGCCATTAAATACTTGGGGATTATGATCCCCGCAAACCTCTCCCCTCTGTACTCTCTCAACTACCTAACCCTCCTCTCTAGTATCCGAAAAGACTTAGCGTCTTGGGGCACCTCAGCCCTACCCTGGTTCGGCTGCATCAACACCCTCAAAATGGACACCCTGCCAAAATTACTATACGTCTTCCAGACCGTACCAATCACCATCCCGAAGAGTTTCTTTCTCGCCCTATGCTCCCTGTCCATCAGATTTGTTTGGCGCCAAGGCCTCACAAGGCTAAAACACAGAGTGCTCACATACCCGAAGTCCAAGGGCGGCGTAGGTCTTCCGGACTTTGAGCTGTACTACAAGGCTACATTGATGGCCCGAATCCTAGACTGGTTCCCCAGGCCATTACTCAAGGCATCCTGCATGGTTGAACAGGATCTCTCCCCGTTTGACCTCCGAGCCCTCCTGTGGGGCTACAACCGAGAATACTGGCGTCTCTCTGGTCTATCTCCGCAGACCTCGGCCTCTCTGTGTTTGTGGTACAGATGGGGCATGGTTGATCTAGTATCAACTGATCCTTCCCCTCTATCACCCCTATTCGACAACCCGGCCCTACCCCAGAGTTTTGGAGCTGCGGCCATCGGCTCCTTCACGCGCTCCTCTTGGCCTGTCGCCCTTAACTTCATGTGCCCCCAATCAGGTCTCCCGCTCTTCCGGGGTGGATCTCGAGATTGGCTGACGGCTCTGCATCTATCCTCATTCTGCATCCACCTACACTCCTCCCCCGACATCCACCGACCACTCACCGAGTTTGAGCGACTATGCTCTCTCCCCAGTCTGCCTAGACATGTCCTAGCCACCCTATATAAATCTCTCCACGACACTCTCCACCCTGAACCCCCACCCTACACCAGGGCGTGGGCCCGAGAACTCAGCAGAGACATATCGGACGCAGACTGGTCCAAGTCATTTCACTTCACCCACAAGTCATCCATTTCCTGTTATTCACAAGAGAAGAACTTCAAGATCCTCGCTCGATGGTACAGGGACCCCCTCACTCTACATAAAATATTCCCCTCCACACAGAACCTGTGCTGGCGCTGTTCTAAAGCGGTCAGCACCCAGCTCCACATCTGGTGGGGATGCGACCTAATACAGCCTTACTGGCGACAGATCTTCGCCATATATGATGAGATCTACGGTAAATCTCTGACTCCCACACCGGAAATTGCCCTCCTCTCGATCCTTCCGGGCTCTTTAGCTTCTCAGAAGAAAAGCTTGCTGCGCTTCTTCCTATCTGCGGCCCGCCAATTGATTATTATTATTATACAGTGTTTATATAGTGCCAAAGGGTATGCTCAGCGCTGTACAGTAGCAAGGGGGACATAACATGAGACAAGACAGTAACAATACACTACACGATACCCCTCTTTTGGAGGTCGCCGATCCCCCCGCCCCTCTCCTTGTGGGTCTCGGTGCTAAATGATACCATGCGCATGGAGGAAATGTTGGCATTCGACAACGACACTTTTGATCAACACAAGTCACTGTGGTCGATCTGGCTCCACTTCTCCTCATCCTCACACCAGCGAAATCTATGCGCCCCTGATGGAACTTGATGGAGTCATACTCAACGTCCCAGGCATACACCCCGAGCTGACTATCTGAAAGTCCTAAGGGGGTGACCTAGGGGTCCACCCCGTCAATATACCAGCGGCAGACCACCTAACAGGTCTGCTCCGTCCAACCTCCCCAAATAGGATCTTCTCCACCCCCCCCCCTTTTTTTTTCTTTTTCTCCCCCTTCCCTCCCCCTCTCCCTTTCTTTCCTCCCCCCCCCCTGTCTCTTTGCGCCCCTTTCTCATTCTCGTTCCCCTTTGACCCCCCTCTCTCTCTCCCTCTTGCCCTATCTTTATCTCCTGCCCCCTACCCCGCGCTCGCTCGAGCATTTCCACTACTCTCCACAAAGGTTTCTCATTCAGTCACTAAGGAATTACTGGTTCTTCTCTGAATATTTAAAATAAACTTATATATAAATATATATATAAAATCGAGCGCAGTATGAGGATGTAGATAGGGTAGCTGCTGGCACTGAAAGGCACCTCGTGAACCTCCAGAGTAATGGTAAAATATGAAAGTGCAGCGCTAACTTAAACAATGATTACACATAAGATAGATCCCATTCATATGGGATCTATCTTATGTGTAATCATTGTTTAAGTTAGCGCTGCACTTTCATATTTTACCACTTCTCTGAATATTGCCTGTCGGGGGATTCCCCCTCAATGACTAAGATCCTTTATCTTCCGCTTCCATGGACTACGCCAATTCCTATTTGAAATGTGCCTATTCACCTATTGTTGTTGTTCTTATAATTCTTTCTTTTTTTAGCTTGTACTGTTTGACTTATTGCAAAACAAATAAAGACATATTTGCCTTTAAAAGAAGCAAACGCGGCAAAACGCTAAAAGATTAATGTTTTTAACGTGACTATACACAGCCAACGTTACCAGCGTCATCAAAACGTCCCGTGTGCATAAGGGGTAACAGCGACTGTTTTTGGCTTTTGACGGTTTTTTTTCTACAGCCAGCAAACCCCTAGGTGTCCAAACACACAAAGACTGGAATCAACGTTTTTTGGCTGGAACGTTTCTTGGCTGGAAAAAAACCCAGGACTAGTGGGCTTCTAGAGGAATTTTTTAGCTCTAACCCTGAAAAACGCGGTAAAACGCTGCAAACTGGCATTTTTGGACTTTTTTAACCAAAAAAAGAATTTTTTTCGGTTAAAAAAAGCAAACGCGGAAAAACGCAGGAAAACACGAAAAAATACAGGAAACCGCAGACAAACGCGGCAAACACAGCTAAACGCTAATGCAAAAACACTAAAAAAATGAAAAACTTGCATTTTTAACGTGACTTTACACAGCCAATGTAAACAGAATCTTTAAAATGTCCCGTGTGCATGAGGGGTAACAGCGGCTGTTTTTGGCTTTTGATGTTTTTCTTCTACAGCCAGTAATCCCTCCAGCATGTTCTCCTAGGTGTCCATACACACATAGACTGGAATCAACGTTTTTTGGCTGGAAAAAAAAAAAACCATGACTAGTGGGTTTCTAGAAGAAACGCAGCAAACTGGCGTTTTTAGACTTTTTTTGACCCAAAAAAAACCACTAAAAGACGCAAACGCGGCAAAACGCTTAAAGATTCATGTTTTTAACGTGACTTTACACAGCCAACGTTACCAGCGTCATCAAAACGTCCCGTGTGCATGAGGGGTAACAGTGGCTGTTTTTGGCTTTTGACTTTTTTTTCTACAGCTGGTAAACCCCCCAGCATGTTATCCTAGGCGTCCATACACACATCGACTGGAATCAACGTTTTTTGGCTGGGAAAAAAAACAGGACTAGTGGGTTTCTAGAGGAGTTTTTTAGCTGTAAAAACGTTCTAACGCTGAAAAATGCGGCAAAACGTGGTGAAACGCCACAACCCGGCATTTTTGGAAGTGTTTTTGACCAAAAAAACCCACTATAAAATGCAAACGTGCCAAAACGCTAAAAAACTTGTGTCTTTAAGGGGTAACAGCGGCTGTTTTTGGAGTTTTAGAGGAATTTTTTTACCTATAACACTGAAAAATACAGTAAAACGCCGCAAAACAGCGTTTTTGGACTTTTTTTGACTAAAAAAACCCACTGAAAAAATGCAAATGTGGCAAAACGCTAAAAAACTCACGTTTTTAATGTGACTTTCACAGCCAACATTACCAGCATCATCAAAACGTCCCGTGTGCATGAGGGGTAACAGCGGCTGTTTTTGGCTTTTGATGTTTTTTTCTACAGCCAGTAAACCCCCCCCAGCATGTTCTCCTAGGTGTCCATACACACATAGACTGGAATCAACGTTTTTTGGCTGGAAAATAAACCCCCCGGGACTAGAGGGTTTCTAGAGGAGTTTTTTTTAGCTCTAACGCAGAAAAACGCGGTAAAACGCAGCAAATCGGCTTTTTTGGACTTTTTTGACCCAAAAAAACCCACTAAAAGATGCAAACGCGGCAAAACGCTAAAAAACTCACGTTTTTAATGTGACTTTACACAGCCAACGTTACCAGCATCATCAAAATGTCTCGTGTGCATGAGGGGTAACAGCAGCTGTTACACACATATACTGGAATCAACGTTTTTTGGCTGGAAAAAAACCCCAGGACTAGTGGGCTTCTATAGGAGTTTTTTTTTAGCTCTAACGCTAAAAAATGCGGTAAAACACAGCAAACCGGCATTTTTGGACTTTTTTTGACCAAAAAATACTATTGAAACCAAGCCCACACACAATCCACATTTTCCTGCCTTTCCCTATTCAAAATGACGTGGATTGTCCTGCCCTCTGGTGATGAGGCCAAGAACTCTTCAATCTCTTCAATCCACCCTCGTACATCTGTCCTACTGACCAGGATCCTTGTCCTCTCACTACAGCATCTCCAATACACCGATACCATGACTGCTTTCACCCCCCCCCGCCGCTCATATAGTTGGGGGTATCCATCTCCCACACATTATTGGTGGTTGTGAGGCTGCTGATCAGGTTCCAGTGAGCGCACTGCATTATGGGTCATCAGGCATGGTTTCACATAATTTTAATTCTTCAAGGGCACAAAAAATATTTGTTCTCTATGTGCCCAGTAATCTGCAACGTATATAAAACCCGCGGAAATGCGCATGACAACTGATGTCCCTGCAAGTGAAATCTGCACATCAGTTTCAATTGTTTTTTTCTGCATGTATGATGTGAATGAGCCCTAAAAATCCCAGAATGCAGTATTCATATTATCCACAAGGAAGTGACCGCATAGGAAGTGATGTCAGGTGTAGACAGGAAGTGATGTCAGGTGTAGACAGAAAGTGATGTCAGGTGTAGACAGGAAGTGATGTAGCTACAGACAGGAAGTGATGTTGGTATAGATTGGAAGTGACGTTAGGTATAGATAGGAAGTGATGTAAGTAATAGACAGGAAGTGATGTCAGGAATAGACAGGAAGTGTCAGGTAGAGAGGAAGTTCTGGGTGAGCGTGAGTCCGGAGGAAGTAGAGAGGAGACATTGCTGGAACTGGCAGCAGAGGAGGTAATAAGATCTGTATTTATATTTACACCCAGCACCCCCACCGTCATGTCTGTCCTCTTTCTTCATAGTCTCTGTGATCTCCATCCTCTTCCTCCATAGTCCCCGTGACGTCCGTCCTCTTCCTCCATCGTTATGTCTGTCCTCTTCCTCCATAGTCACCATCATGTCTGTCCTCTTCCTCCATCGTTATGTCTTCTTCCTCCATAGTCACTGTGATGTCCATCCTCTTCCTCCACAGTCTCTATGATGTCCGTCCTCTTCCTCCATAGTCACAGTGATGTCCGTCCTCTTCCTCCAGTCACAGTGATGTCCGTCCTCTTCCTCCAGTCACAGTGATGTCTGTCCTCTTCTTCCACAGTCTCTGTGATGTCCGTCCTCTTCCTCCATAGTCTCCGTGATATCCTTCCTCTTCCTTCATAGTCACTGTGATATCCGTCCTCTTCCTCCATAGTCACTGTGATGTCCGTCCTCTTCCTCCATAGTCACTGTGACGTCCGTCCTCTTCCTCCATAGTCACAGTGATGTCTGTCTTCTTCCTCCATAGTCACTGTGATGTCCTTCCTCTTCCTCCAGAGTCACTGTGGCGTCCGTTCTCTTCCTCCATAGTCACTGTAATGTTCGTCCTCTTTCTCCACAGTCACTGTGATGTTCGTCCTCTTTCTCCACAGTGACTGTGATGTCCGTCCTCTTCCTCCATTGTCAATGTGATGTCCGTCCTCTTCCTCCATAGTCACTGTGATGTCCTTCCTCTTCCTCCCTAGTCACTGTGATGTCCTTCCTCTTCCTCCCTAGTCACTGTGATGTCCTTCCTCTTCCTCCATAGTCACTGTGATGTCCTTCCTCTTCCTCCATAGTCACTGTGATGTCCTTCCTCTTCCTCCATAGTCACTGTGATGTCCTTCCTCTTCCTCCATAGTCACTGTGATGTCCTTCCTCTTCCTCCATAATTCAGCTGATACTACTATATAGATATTTTCCATTCTGAAAAAGACTGCCTCTATGACAGAATCTCTCCCCTGTCCTGCCCTGTCCTGGCCACTTCTGTCTACAACAGTTCGCTTTCATCCACACTAGACTCACTTGCTCCTCTAACAACACGAAGCATCAGGCCCCGACCATTACAACCCTGGCAGACTGACCACACCAGAAAGCTTAAATGACATAGTTGTGTGCTGGAGCAATTGTAGCAAAAAAACAAATCTCAGCAAGTATTGATATAAATCTGATTTCTTCACATACAACTCCTCCCTCCATGCTGCCAAACAAGCCGACTTTGTCACTCTCATCAATACCTTCTCATCCAGTCCTCATTGTCTCTTCTTCACTTTTAACTCTCTACTTTCTCCACCTCCACCTAGCACCTCACTCACTGCTCACGAGATTCTTTTTTTTATCATTATTCATGATTGCTGTTATATGAAGTGAAGCACTGTTTTATGAGGATTGCCTCACACTCCTATTGTAAAACTGCTCCCTTGTCTCCTCCTCCCGTGCTTGTCTACAGGACTTCTCCAGAGCCTCCCCCATCCTCTGGAACTCTCTACCCCAATCTATCAGACTATCGCCTACTCTGCCCACTTTTAAGTGATCTCTGAAAACCTCTCTCTTCAGGAAAGCCTATCCTGCCTTCAGCTAATAACCAAATCTTCTATTCCTCTAGTCCATCCCCCACAGTTATTACCTTTTATACCACCAGCCCCTCCCTCTTATATTGTAAGCTCCCAGGATCAGGGCCCTCCCAACCCTCTTGTATTGAACTGTATTGTTGCTGTATTGTCTCCCGGCATATTGTAAAGTGATGAGAAAACTGTTGGCGCTATATAAATCCTGTATAATAATAATAATATGTACGTAGATACATCCTAAATATAGAACCATTTATCCAACCGTCCATCCAGAGCCTCTGGATTATAGACCGGATACGTCCTAAATATAGAGCCATTTATCCAACCGTCCATCCAGAGCCTCTGGTTTATAGACCGGGTACGTCCTAAATATAGAGCCATTTATCCAACCGTCCATCCAGAGCCTCTGGTTTATAGACCGGGTACGTCCTAAATATAGAACCATTTATCCAACCGTCCATCCAGAGCCTCCGGTTTATAGACCGGATACGTCCTAAATATAGAACCATTTATCCAACCGTCCATCCAGAGCCTCCGGTTTATAGACCGGATACGTCCTAAATATAGAACCGTTTATCCAACCGTCCATCCAGAGCCTCTGGTTTATAGACCGGATACGTCCTAAATATAGAACCGTTTATCCAACCGTCCATCCAGCGCCTCTGGTTTATAGACCGGATACATCCTAAATATAGAACCATTTATCCAACCGTCCATCCAGCGCCTCTGGTTTATAGACCGGATCATCCTAAATATAGAACCATTTATCCAACCGTCCATCCAGAGCCTCTGGTTTATAGACCGGATACATGCTAAATATAGAGCCATTTATCCAACCGTCCATCCAGAGCCTCTGGTTTATAGACCTGATATGGTCAGAATTAAAGACTATTAATCCTGCTTGTATTAAGTGCTTCCCCAGTCCAGGTAATTCTCAGTTTATTATTCGTTCACAGAGAAGAGAGTCCGGTATGAATCACATGACCACATCAATGATGATGTTAGACAAAGACCAAAGTCACATGACCAAGCAGATATTGGACCTCACCCTGGAGATCATCTACCTGCTAACCGGAGAGGTGAGGAGGATTCTGGAAATATAACACAATCATCTTAATATTTACTAAACGTGAGATGCATGCATTAGGTGAAGATAACATGACCTGATATGGGGGAGATTCTTGGAAATGCCAGCCTAAATTTAGTAATCATTCACATTTCTTTTGACATCTCTCAATAGGGTTACACAGTAGTGAAGAAGACATCTGGTGAGGATGTGACCTATAGTAGACATCACCGGAAGTCAGAAGAATGGAGAAGGAACAAGAGACACATCACTGTCCCTTCATCTGTGTCTCTGACTCCTTTATTTTACAAGAAGAAGATTCTAGAAGTCACCCAGAAGATCATTGATCTGCTGGAGGGAGAGGTGAGCGGTGCTGGGAATTCTGGGACATTCTCCAGTAACAGACAAGGGATGTGTCTGGATGGTGACTGTATCATTGTGTGTGTCAGGTTCCTATAAGGTGTCAGGATGTCACTGTCTATTTCTCCATGGAGGAGTGGGAGTATTTAGAAGGACACAAGGATCTCTACAAGGACGTCATGATGGACAATCAGCCGCCCCTCACATCACCGGGTAAGAGGAGACTTTATTGTAAAGGAGAGGGCAGTACAGAGGACTCAACTACATAAAATTTAAACACAGAAAATATTCCAATTTTTAGTTTTCCTCTATGAGTATAAGGTGTGTTGTTTCCCAAAAAATGAGGAGGAGATACTGGACAC
The DNA here is from genome assembly GCF_062004578.1 of Staurois parvus. Taxonomy (NCBI): domain Eukaryota; kingdom Metazoa; phylum Chordata; class Amphibia; order Anura; family Ranidae; genus Staurois; species Staurois parvus. Next base: position 5,181,873 of record NW_028318245.1, on the reverse strand, counting down.
CACATGAAAGGTCCATCTCCATTCCCCAATATAATGTCATGTTCCCAACAAATGAGGAGGAGATACTGGACACCATATGAAAGGTCCATCTCCATTCCTCAATGTAACGTCACGTTCCCAACAAATGAGGAGGAGATACTGGACACCATATGAAAGGTCCATCTCCATTCCTCCCGATGTGTGATGACTGATTTGGTGTATTGATGGTTTCGGTGAGATGTGATTGGTTTTCATGTATTGTACATTTACTTTCTAGCAGAGGGACATCAGGTCAGGAATACCTCGGAGGAAGATCTTGTTTTATCTCCAGATCACGGTGCAGAAAATAATGAGATTACACAACATTCTCCTGAAGTGAACACAATCGGTCATATTACACCGCACAGACTGCACCATGTGGAGACATCAATGGATCCCTCTGATCCTGAGGAATCTTCTCATCGATCCCATACTGTTCCTTCAGATCTCCATTCTCACAGAGCGGATCCATCGACACATCCATCTACACCCAAGGAGTCTTCTCCAACCCATGAAGAGAGTTTATTATTTTGTTTGATGTGCGGGAAACATTTTAAGCTGAAATCCCAACTTCTTCTACATCTCAAGACTCACACCAGCGTGACCTTTTCATGTTCAGCGTGCGGGAAATCTTTCACTGAGAAAAGTAAGCTTCTTACTCACCAGAAAATTCACACGGGTGAGAATCCTTTTTCTTGTTCAGAGTGTGGCAAACACTTCACTAGGAAGTCATACCTCCGTATACATCAGAGGATTCACACAGGTGAGCGTCCCTATTCATGTTCAGAGTGTGGGAGAAGTTTTACTTACAAAGGAAACTTGCACGCTCACCAGAAAACTCACACAGATGAGAATCCTTATTTATGTTTACAGTGTGGGAAATTGTTCAATAGAAAAAGAAGCCTCCATGCGCACCAGAGAATCCACACGGGTGAGCGTCCGCATTCATGTTCAGAGTGCGGGAAATGTTTCGCTGATAAACGAAGCCTCCAGCAACACCAGAGAACTCACACGGGCGAGCGGCCGTTTTCATGTTCAGAGTGCGGGAAGTGTTTCACTGAGAGAGGAAATCTTCGAAAACACCGCAGAATTCACACAGGAGAGCGTCCTTTTTCATGTTCAGAGTGCGGGAAATGTTTCTCTGTGAAAGGAAACCTTTTGAAACATCAGAGAACACACATCCGCTGACCTATGTACTGCTTTATATAGACAATGTTAGGGAATGGCGCCTCCACAGCCTACGTGAACGCGAGCTCTGTGCAGTACTGAGACCTACTGATGGATTCTAGAATTTTACTTCCGAAGAGCATCACTTAACCATATATATACGTGAGTTCGCATTTCCAAGTGAGCCCTACCCGCGCCACCATTCGCTGCCTCGGCTGTCAATCACCGGGTCCTGGGCTGGTGATTACTTGTCGGCGCATGATGATTGTCGAGCATCTCCGATGGGGGGGGGGGGGAGAGAACTGTATGTACACAAAACAGATCTCTCCCCTGTCAGCTCCTGCACACTGTTTTGTATGGCTCTGCATAGCAGAGCCATACAAAGCAGTGTGCTTACAGTGAAAAGACACAGCCCAGTATGTAAAACAGCACACAGTTAACCCGAATATCCCGCTATAAGTCGCTGATCGCCGCCATTACTAGTAAAAAAAATTTAAAAATTTCAGTATCTATACTGCCATTAATTTACACATTTTGGGATTTTTTTTTTTTGCAGCAAAGACACAAAGCAGAATACATTTTAGCCGAAATTTCTGACGAAATTTGATTTTTAAAATTTTTTTTACTGGCATGTTTAATAGCTAAAAGTCAAAAATACAGTTTTTTTTCTCAAAATTGTCTGTTTTTTTTTCTATAGCACAGTCCCGCTATAAGTCTCTGATCGCTGCCATTACTAGTAAAAAAATAAAACATCCAGTATATATACCGCCATTTGTAGATGCTATAACTTTCACGTAAATCAATCAATTTACACGTATCGGGATTTTTTTTTAGCAAAGACACGGAGCCGAATACATTTTGGCATAAATTGATGCCGAAATTTGATTTTTAAAATTTTTTTACTACACATTTTATAGCAAAAAGTCCAATATATTTTTTTTTTTTCAAAATTGTTGGTCTTTTTTTTTTTTTTTTGTAGCGCAGTCCAGAAGTTTTGCTATAAGTTAATGATCACCGCCATTACTAGTAAAAATTTTTAAAAAAATCCCAGTATCTATACCGCCATTTGTAGACGCTATAACTTTCATGTAAACCAATTAATTTACAAGTATCAGGATTTTTTTTTTTTAGCGAAGACACAGAGCAGGATACATTTTGGCCTAAATTTATGCCGAAATTAGATTTTTAAAAAATTTTTTACTACACGTTTTATAGCAAAAAGTCCAAAATATTGTTTTGTTTTTTTTCTCAAAATTGTCGTTTTTTTTTTTTTTTATAGTGCAGTCCGACAGTCCCGCTATAAGTCACTGATCGCCGCCATTACTAGTAAAAATTTTAAAAAAAAATCCCAGTATCTATTCCGCCATTTGTAGACGCTATAACTTTCAGATAAACCAATTAATTTACACATATTGGATTTTTTTTTTTTGCAAAGACAAGGAGCAGAATACATTTTGGCCAAAATTTATGTTGAAATTTGATTTTTAAAATTTTTTTACTGGACATGTTTTATAGCAAAAAGTCCAAAATATTGTTTTTTTCTCAAAATTGTCGGTCTTTTTTTTTATAGCGCAGTCCAGCAGTCCCAATATAAGTCGCCGATCGCCGCCATTACTAGTAAAAGAAAAAAAAAATCCCAGTATCTATACCGCCATTTGTAGACTCTATAACTTTTGGCTGAAATTTATGATGAAATTTGATTTTTTAATTGTTTTACTTGACATGTTTAATAACAAAAAGTCCAAAAATAAATTTTTTTGCTCAAAATTGTCGGTCTTTTTTTTATAGCGCAGTCCCGCTATAAGTCGCTGATCGCCGACATTACTAGTAAAAATAATTATAAAAAAAAAAATATCCCAGTATATACACCACCATTTGTAAACGCTATGACTTTCACGTAAGCCAATTAATTTTCACGTATCAGGATTTTAGTTTTTAGCGAAGACATGGAGCAGAATACATTTTGGCCGAAATTTACGACGAAATTTGATTTTTAAAATTTTTTTACTGGACATGTTTAATAGCAAAAAAGTCAAAAATACATTTTTTTTCTCAAAATTGTCAGTCTTTTTTTTTTTTTATAGCGCAGTCCCGCTATAAGTCGCTGATCGCCGCCATTACTAGTAAAAAAAAAATCAAAATCCCAGTATATATACCGCCATTTGTAGACGCTATAGCTTTCACATAAACCAATTAATTTACACGCATCAGGATTTTTTTTTTTTCGCAAAGACATGGAGCAGAATACATTTTAGTCGAAATTTTTGATGAAATTTGATTTTTAAATTTTTTTTACTGGACATGATTTATAGCAAAAAGTCACAAATATTGTTTTTTTTCTCAAAATTGACACTTTTTTTTTTTAGCGCAAAAAAAAAAACTGCACAGGCGATCAAATACCACTGAAAGAAAGCTCAATTTATCGGGGGGGTAAAAAGGACGTAAATTTCATTTGGGTGTAGCGTTGCATGACTGCGCAATTGTCAGGGAAAGTAACGCAGGGCCGTAACGCAAAAAATGGCCTGGTCAGGAAGGGAGGGGAATCCTCTGGAGGGGGAGGGGTTAAAGAGATACAAAGCAGCATTGTTATTTATGAATGAGCTTCAATCGCCATATGAAAAAAGCAAAAAAAAAAAAGTGTTGTTTTTGGATAAATAAAATTTGTTCTTTTATAACCCTTAGTTTACCCAAATCAGCCCTAATTTACTCCTTCCTCCCCTTCTCCCTTTAACTTTTATTTCCAGCAGAATTTTTTTTTTTTCAAAACAATATTTAAATTTTTTTTTTTTCTTCATAACTTGAATTAATAAAATAAATAAAATGTTATAACAAAGAAGCGCTGTCCAGTTAAACGTGCAAATACCTCAAAATAGACACGTCAGTAAGTTCACGCAATGTGTTCTCTATAAATACCGCATCACAATAATTGTATGGACAAATAATTCATTAAAGTGTTCCTGAACCCCCAACGGTACAAGCAGTCTGTAGATGCAGCAAAGCATGCTGGTTATACTCACTGGGGGGCCTAAGGGGTTAATCCTCTGCATTGTGTAAAAAGGGTGTTTGACCCTGTCTTCTCTGATCCTCCTATTGTTCAAATATCTACCTGATAAGAAACAATTGAGTACTGTCCTCGATACTTTTTTTATTTGCACTAACATACAATTTTATGGTATGAAGGAACATAAAGAAGATGACCTCTGCACACCTGTAGGACACCATTTCGCACAACCAGGCCACACAATGGGAGACCTCAGTGTTTTAGTACTTAAAGGAAATTTCAAATCCATCCAGGAAAGAAAAACTTTTGAACTAAGAATGATAATTCTATTTGACACAAGAGATAACGGCCTGAATTTGGACATGGGATTCCTCAATCATTATCCAACAGTTTTATGACTATTAGCTGAAGCTTGACTCCCTCTGTGTGAGTGTAGTATCCCCCCCCCCTCCCCCCTCGCTTTGACTGCATCTTATCTCTAGCCTCCTTTTTTTTTTTTTTTCTTTCATCTCTTCTAACATTCTGCTAACTTTGTGAGTAGTACTGCTTAGACCTTGAAGAAGGGGACATTCCCCGAAAGCTTGTCCTAAAAATTGTATGTTAATGCAAATAAAAAAAGTATCACGGACAGTACTCAATTGTTTCTGTCGCAAATGCACTAATACGGCTACAATCAACTCATACCTGATAAGACAGACTGAACCCACACATGCTCAGTTTAGTGTGTGATCAGCACTGTCCAGACAGAGGGTCAGAGTTTCTGCATCTAGATATAGTGAATGCGGGGTCCGGGGAGAGCAGATGTAGTGAATGTGGGGTCAGGGGAGAGCGCGGATATAGGGAATGCGAGGTCCAGGGAGACTGGCTATAGTGAATGTGGGGTCCGCGGAGAGCGGATATAGTGAATGCGGGGTCCGGGGAGAGTGGATATAGTGAATGAGGGGTCCGGGGAGAGCGGATATAGGGAATGTGGGGTCCGGGGAGAGCGGATATAGTGAATGAGGGGTCCGGGGAGAGCGGATATAGGGAATGGGGGGTCCGGGGAGAGCGGATACAGGGAATGGGGGGTCCGGGGAGAGCGGATATAGGGAATGCGGGGTCCGGGGAGAGCGGATATAGGGAATGCGGGGTCCGGGGGGAGCGGATATAGGGAATGCGGGGTCCGGGGAGAGCGGATATAGGGAATGCGGGGCCCGGGGAGAGCGGATATAGTAAATGCGGGGTCCGGGGGAGCAGATATAGTAAATGCGGGGTCCGGGGAAAGCGGATATAGTGAATGCGGGGTCCGGGGAGAGCAGATATAGTGAATCAGCTTGGTGAGAAGGTGACAACAGTTGGTGCAATCATTCACAAATGGAAGAAACACAAAACAAGTGTCAGTCTCCCTAGGTCTGATGCACCATGCAAGATCTCACCTCGTGGTGTGTCAATGATCATGAGAATAGTGAGGAATCATCCCAGAACTACACGTGAGGATCTTGTCAATGATCTCCAGGCAGCTGGGACCACAGTCACCAAGAAAACAATTGGTAACACACTACGCCGACAAGGCCTGAAATCCTGCAGTGCCGACAAGGTCCCTCTGCTCAAGAAAGCACATGTCCAGGCCCGTCTGAAGTTTGCCACTAAACATCTGAATGATGCAGAGGAGGACTGGTTGGAAGTGTTGTGGTCAGATGAGACCAAAATCCAGCTCTTTGGCATCAACTCAACCCACCGCGTTTGGAGGAGGAGGAATGCTGCCTATGACCCCAAGAACACCATCCCAACTGTCAAACATGGTGGTGGAAACATTCTGCTTTGGGGGTGTTTTTCTGCTAAGGGGACAGGACAACTGCACCACATCAAAGGGACGATGGACGGGGCAATGTACCATCAAATCTTGGGTGAGAACCTTCTTCCCTCAGCCAGGGCATTGAAAATGGGTCGTGGATGGATGTTCCAGCATGACAATGACCCAAAACACATGGCCAAGGCAACAAAGGAGTGGCTCAAGAAGAAGCACATTAAGGTCCTGGAGTGGCCTAGCCAGTCTCCAGACCTTAATCCGATTGAAAATCTGTGGAGGGAGCTGAAAGTTCGAGTTTCCAAGTCAATAAGGTTTGGTGGCTGACATTTGGCGAGGATCTGCCAAGAGGAGTGGGCCAAAATCCCTCCTGAGATGTGTGCAAACCTGGGGGCCAACTCCAGGAAACGTCTGACCTCTGTGATAGACAACAAGGGATTTGCCACCAAGTACTAAGTCATGTTTTGTGAAGGGGATCAAATACTTATTTCCCTCATGAACATGCAGATCAGTCATCATTCGTTAGACATGCATTTCTGCTGAATTTGTTGTTGCTATTCTGTCCCTCAGTGTTACAATACAATTCAGTCTTCTTCTCCATATCCTGGTCCACATAAGACTCGGCGCCCATCATCTCAAAATGATGAGAGCCAACAACCCCCGAGACAGCTTTATGGAAGATAGACTGCAAAGTAAAATGGGGTGTTGTATAAAGTTGGGGAATGTGAAGGAAAATGGGGGTTCGGAATTTGGATTTGGAAGAACATTTACTGACCGGGCCTTCTGGAATTTTAATTCAATGTCCCTCCTCTAGAATAAGGCAAAGTCAAATAAAAAGAGCATTGTGGTGCTATAATGTTACATGTTTATGGACCTTAGAGCACGATCCAATTTTCTTTTAGTAATATTCATATCCTGGACCAGGGGTGGACTGACCATTTGGAAACTCGGGCACTGCCCGAGGGCCCGGGGTCAGTAGGGGGCCCCATGAGATGCCCCTGGTACCTTTTTCATAGGCTTTTTTTTAGTTTGGGCAAGGACACAGGGGCCACATGATCCCCTATTGCCCAGGGACCCCATGAGTTGTCATTCCGCCCCTGTTCTGGATTTTAACAAAAGTATACAGTTCACGTCTAATAATATATGGAACATAATGGTGGAACGTGCAACAAACGCTTCATCAAAGTGTAAAAAATATTGACTGCAGTTTGTAAACTCTCCACAAGTTGGTGAACTTAAACATCATTTTTGCACAGAAACAGGAAGTGATGTCACAGCCAGAAAGGATGCCATGGGTGAGAGGTGAGTTGGGAGGAAGTAGAAAGAAGACATTGCTGGAACTGGCAGCAGAGGAGGTAATAAGATCTTATTTTATATTTACACCCAGTAACCCCCCCATCATGTCTGTCCTCTTCCTCCATAGTCACTGTGATGTCTTTTATGGTTTATAGACTGTATAGATCCTAAATATAGAACCATTTATCCAACCGTCCATCCGGATCCTCTGGTTTATAGACCGGATATGTCCTAAATATAGAGCCATTTATCCAACCGTCCATCCAGAGCCTCTGGTTTATAGACCGGATACATCCTAAATATAGAACCATTTATCCGACCGTCCATCCAGAGCCTCTGGTTTATAGACCGGGTACGTCCTAAATATAGAGCCATTTATCCAACCGTCCATCCAGAGCCTCTGGTTTATAGACCGGATACGTCCCAAATATAGAGCCATTTATCCAACCGTCCATCCAGAGCCTCTGGTTTATAGACCGGATACGTCCTAAATATAGCACCATTTATCCAACTGTCCATCCAGAGCCTCTGGTTTATAGACCGGATACGTCCTAAATATAGAACCATTTATCCAACCGTCCATCCAGAGCCTCTGGTTTATAGACCGGATACGTCCTAAATATAGAACCATCTATCCAACCGTCCATCCAGAGCCTCTGGTTTATAGACCGGATACGTCCTAAATATAGAGCCATTTATCCAACCGTCCATCCAGAGCCTCTGGTTTATAGACTGGATACGTCCTAAATATAGAACCATTTATCCAACCGTTCATCCAGAGCCTCTGGTTTATAGACCGGATACGTCCTAAATATAGAGCCATTTATCCAACCGTCCATCCAGAGCCTCTGGTTTATAGACCGGATACGTCCTAAATATAGAACCATTTATCCAACCGTCCATCCAGAGCCTCTGGTTCATAGACCGGATACGTCCTAAATATAGAACCATTTATCCAACCGTCCATCCAGAGCCTCTGGTTCATAGACCGGATACGTCCTAAATATAAAGCCATTTATCCAACCGTCCATCCAGAGCCTCAGGTTTATAGACTGGATACATCCTAAATATAGAACCATTTACCCAACCGTCCATCCGGAGCCTCTGGTTTATAGACCGGATACGTCCTAAATATAGAACCATTTATCCAACCGTCCATCCAGAGCCTCTGGTTTATAGACCGGATACGTCCTAAATATAGAACCATTTATCCAACCGTCCATAAAGAGCCTCTGGTTTATAGACCGGATACGTCCTAAATATAGAAACATTTACCCAACCGTCCATCCAGAGCCTCTGGTTTATAGACCGGATACGTCCTAAATATAGAACCATTTATCCAACCGTCCATCCAGAGCCTCTGGATTATAGACCGGATACGTCCTAAATATAGAACCATTTATCCAACCGTCCATCCAGAGCCTCTGGTTTATAGACCGGATACGTCCTAAATATAGAACCATTTATCCAACCGTCCATCCAGAGCCTCTGGTCCATAGTTTAATGTTTGTGAACACTAGTAATGATTGAAAAACATAAATTTTTTTTACTGTTTCCACAACTACCACAAAATCAGTAAGTATGCCTTTTTATTCTACCAGTCCTGTGCTTTCAGGAATTGTATGGTTTGTGGGGTCTTTTAAAAACTCTGAAAGCTGTAAGTGAAAAATGAAAAAAGTCAAAATGGTGACAATGGTCTGGCCAGCAGATAATAAAAGTGTAGCATGGGGCCGGGGGCGGAGGAAGACTTTTTTTCAGTTGCATTGATGGCCTTGAAGGCGAGTTTTGGTATTCCCAAAATTTCAAAGATACATCCTCCCCTCCAGGCTGCAGTATTTGTGTAACACAGCAGGTGTCCCCCTCCTGCTCTGAAGAGGGGGCAGGATCAGCTGGCTCCAACTCTCAGCTGTACCCTACAAGGCTGAGCAATCACGCAGCCAGGTGGATCCTGACAATGTTGTTGGGATCCTTCCCAAAATTCAATAAGTGTGTATAACTGTGCTGGACCTGTGTTTGGTAGAGAATCAGATGGAGGAGAGGGATGATTGGTCCTATAGGGTTCCTTAGATGATGGGGGTATGGTGGTAAAGAGACTGATTTAGGCCTCTTGCTGCTTACTCTGTAGAATCAATTGAGAGATGCTCCAAGGGATGATCCAGAACAGGTTTAGAGGTGCCCCGGGTGTAGAGGTAAGTCATAACAGGTTGGTTTTTAAGAACGTTTTTGAAGAACTTAGTTTGTGGGTAAAATCCAACGCGTTTCAGGGGAACGGCCTCCTCCTTCTTGAGCTTTCGGAACTTGGCACAGTTCTGCCACGTCAGCTGATGGGGAGAACAATTACCAATGTATTCCTGTAATCTAACAAAAAGGAAAGCCAAAAATGTTGGGTCATAGTTCTCCTAGAAACGTCATATGAAGAGCAATCCGAGGTGTCAGAACTATGAAGGAGCTCTGTGCAGGTCCAGGTAATTCTCAGTTTAATATTCGTCTGCAGAGAGGAATATGGATTCCATGACCACATCAATGAGGATGGAGGACTGGAATCACATGACTGAAAGGATATTGGACCTCACCTTGGAGATCATCTACCTGCTGACCGGAGAGGTGAGGAGGATTCTGGGAGGTCACGAGACGTCACTCTTATCTCTATTAATAAAACACAGACCTGACAGGTGAGGAGGATTCTGGGAGGTCACATGACATCACTCTTCTATTAATAAAACACAGACCTAACTGGAGAGGTGAGGAGGATTCTGGGAGGTCACATAACATCACTCTTCTATTAATAAAACACAGACCTGACTGGAGAGGTGAGGAGGATTCTGGGAGGTCACATGACGTCACTCTTCTCTCTATTAATAAAACATAGACCTGACCGGAGAGGTGAGGAGGATTCTGGGAGGTCACATGACATCACTCTTCTATTAATAAAACACAGACCTGACTGGAGAGGTGAGGAGGATTCTGGGAGGTCACGTGACATTACTCTTATCTCTATTAATAAAACATAGACCGGAGAGGTGAGGAGGATTCTGGGAGGTCACATGACATCACTCTTATCTCTATTAATAAAACACAGACCTGACTGGAGAGGTGAGGAGGATTCTGGGAGGTCATGTGATGTCACTCTTCTATTAATAAAACACAGACCTGACTGGAGAGGTGGAGGATTCTGGGAGGTCACATGACATCACTCATCTCTATTAATAAAACACAGACCTGACCGGAGAGGTGAGAAGGATTCTGGGAGGTCACATGACGTCATTCATCTCTATTAAAAAAACACAGACCTGATTGGATGATTGGACGTATGATGATTCTGAGAAGTCTGTGCTGATAATTGTTATCATCTGTTTCTACACAGGATTATAAAATAGTGAATAAAATATCTGGTGAGCCATTACCACCCAGCAGCTGTTCTCAGGGGACATCGCCCATCACAGTGCCTCCACCTCACTGCCTGACAATAGAGGGAACCAGTGCCAAGAAGATTCTAGAAGTAACCAATAGGATCACTGATCTGCTGACAGGAGAGGTGAGCGGTGCCGGGAATTCTGGGACATTCTCCAGTAACAGACAAGGGATGTGTCTGGATGGTGACTGTATCATTGTGTGTGTCAGGTTCCTATAAGGTGTCAGGATGTCACTGTCTATTTCTCCATGGAGGAGTGGGAGTATTTAGAAGGACACAAGGATCTCTACAAGGACGTCATGATGGACAATCAGCCGCCCCTCACATCACCGGGTAAGAGGAGACTTTATTGTAAAGGAGAGAGCAGTACGGAGGGTCCACCTAGATCCCCCATCATCTGATAAACACATAGAAACAATGGATTCAGTCAGTGTGTGTGTTTCCTACAGATGGATCCAGTAATGGGAACCCACCAGAGAGATGTCCCCGTCCTCTGTATTCCCAGGATTCCACAATGGAAGGTCATGAGATCCCTCAGCAGGATCAGGTAGATGGAACGGGGGAACCTAAAAGTTCAAAGTGAATCTGAATTCTATGAGATGACATTTGTGATAGAACTAATTTTTATACGTTTTTTATATCATTTTGGGGTTCAGGGTAGCGACCTGGTTGTTGTGAAAGTCAAGATTAAAGAGGAAGAAGAAGAGAGGTTGGTGAGTGGAGATCAGCAGTCTATGGAGGAGGGGGAGATGGTGATGAAAAGTAAACCGGAGGAATCTTCTCTAGGTATAGGCACGGGTAAGTCATAACACTAAAAGGTTGTTTTCTAGCCACAACAAAACAAATGACTGTATTCTGTCTAATGTGATTATTTCCTATGACTGTCAGCACCAACTATTACGTATGTAAAATTTTTCCTGAAATGCCACAATCAGGAAAAATATAGGGGATACCCCGGGGAGGGGGGAGGGTTGGGTAGCCAGACAGATTAGGGTAGGATGCTCCAGTGGATGGAAGATGTAGGCGATGTAGCTCTGGACATAGAGTTGTAGATAATATATCTATAATCTATATTAGGAGGCGCTTTAGAACTCTTTAATTGCCCCCACAGTTACCACCCTGTGTTGGGAGCATTTATTTCCAATTTGCATAGAGTTGTGGATGGCTGTGGATGTTGTTAGAAATGTGATTTTTATTTGTTGGACAAGTGGAAGCCAGTGGACAGATTTTAGAGGGGTTGGTGGATGGTGTGGTTGATAAGGAGAATGAGCCTGGCAGAAGCATTCTTGGTAGTTTGAAGGGGAGATAGCCATTGTAGAGGTAATCAATGGGTAGAAAGTATAAATAGAAGAGAGAAATAACAAAAGGGTTAGCTTATTATTGGAAAAGGTGAGTCTAGGTTAGAAATGTTGGACCAGCATCAAAAAGTCATCTCATCTCCTGTAGACTGAAGGAGTCATCATTTCATGGTCAGATGAGGAGGAGATACTGTACACCATATGAAAGGTCCATCTCTATTCCTCAAGATAACGTCATGTTCCCAACAAATGAGGAGATACTGGACACCATATGAAAGGTCCATCTCTATTCCTCAAGATAACGTCATGTCCCCAACAAATGAGGAGGAGATACTGGACACCATATGAAAGGTCCATCTCCTTTCCTCAATATAACATCATTTTCCCAACAAATGAGGAGATACTGGACACCATATGAAAGGTCCATCTCCATTCCTCAATATAACGTCATGTCCCCAATAAATGAGGAGATACTGGACACCATATGAAAGGTCCATCTTCATTCCTCAATATAATGTCACATTCCCAACAAATGAGGAGGAGATGCTGCACATCATATGGGAGGAGGATCTCCAGTAGTCACCAAAAATGTTAAACCTTTCAATATTTGGAATAAATGAGGGGAAGATACTATACTCATAATATATACTTGTTACAGGAATAAATGTAAAATATTTATTTTGAATTGCTTTCCAACAGATGGTCGCTATGTAGGAAATACATCGAAGGGAGGTCCCGTTTTATCTCGATTTTATAAGGCTAACAATAATGGCATCAGACAAAATTCTCCAGGAATAAATCCCATTGCTCAGAACCTTCCCCACAGTCCTTACTGTTTGGAGACCTCAAAGGATCTCACTAATCCTGAGGAACCTTCGGAGAAATCAGATACTTTGACTTCAGATATCTATTCCACAGTTACCAGTAGACCATCGGATCCATCTAATAATCCCAAGGAACCTTCTCTAAGCCAAGAAGAACCTCACACAGGGGAGAGCTCGTTATCATGTTTGGGGTGCGGGAAATCTTTTAAGACTAATTCTGAACTTCTTATACATCTCAGATCCCACACCAAGGTGACCATTGTGTGTCCGGAGTGCGGGAAATCCTTTACTGATAAAAAAGTATTTAACGATCACCAGAAAATTCACACAGGGGAGACTCCTTTCTCATGTTCAGAGTGCGGGAAATATTTTACCTGGAAAGGCAACCTTATTACACACCAGAGAATTCACAGGGGCGAGCGTCCGTATTCGTGTTCAAAGTGCGGGAGATCTTTCACTCAAAAAGGACATCTAATTAGACATCAGAAAACACACTCCTGCTGATTGTACAGTGATTTGCCTAATCCATAGAACTGTAAAATAAAATGTAATTTTGAATGGGGCACAAGTGATATTTCAGGTATGGCGGGTCTCAGGTTTACTTAGACATCTTCTGTTTTTGGACAGTCCAGTTGTGATCTCTGCCTTCTACAGTTTCCAGCTATGTCTCAGCACACTTTGGGGTTTATAGGCATTGATCAAGTTGTCTTCCATACTGTTCTTTTGTTCCTATGAGATAACAGCATCAAAAAGTCATCTCATCTCCTGTAAACTGAAGGAGTCATCATTTCATGGTAAGATGAGGAGATACTGTACACCATATGAAAGGTCCATCTCCATTCCTCAATATAACGTCATGTTCCCAACAAATGAGGAGGAGATACTGGACGCCATATGAAAGGTCCATCTCCATTCCTCAATATAACGTCACGTTCCCAACAAATGAGGAGGAGATACTGGACGCCATATGTAAGGTCCATCTCCATTCCTCAATATAACGTCACGATCCCAACAAATGAGGAGGAGATACTGGACGCCATATGAAAGGTCCATCTCCATTCCTCAATATAACGTCACGATCCCAACAAATGAGGAGGAGATAGTGGACGCCATATGAAAGGTCCATCTCCATTCCTCAATAGAACGTCACGATCCCAACAAATGAGATACTGGACACCATATGAAAGGTCCAACTCCATTCCTCAATATAACGTCACGATCCCAACAAATGAGGAGGAGATACTGGACACCATATGAAAGGTCCATCTCCATTCCTCAATATAACGTCACGTTCCCAACAAATGAGGAGATACCGGACACCATATGAAAGGTCCATCTCTGTTCCTCTATATAACGTCATGTTCCCAACAAATGAGAAGGAGATACTGGACACCATATGAAAAGTCAATCTAGCATGTTGGTGATGAGTGCCTCTACAGCACAGGTGTCAAACACAAGGCCTGCGGGCCGAATCCACCCTCCAGGCCATTTTGTGTGGCCTTTGCACTTCTCCTGCAGGTAACCCCTTGTCTCCGCCCCCACCTTGTATCCTCTACCAAATCCTCTCAGTGCAGTTGCAGCAGCCCCTCATCTCTGCTTCCCCTGGTCTCAGCAGACTCTAGTAACTAACTCTACTCCTCCTCTGGTCCTCCTCCAGACCCTGCACTTTCTGCTTTCCAGCTCTGTCTCCAAAGGGGGTGCACGGTGATGTTAAGGAGGGTGTGGGATTCTTGACATTTGATATAATGGGGGGTGGGGTGCTCTGGACATCCAGTCTTACAGATACAACCGGCCCTTTAACGGCAACCATAAAGCTGATACGGCCTGTGATGAAATGGAGTTTGACACCCCTGATCTACAGTATTTGTCAGATGGAGATGTTCTCCTGCACCAGCCAGACAAGGAATCCTAGACTTATTAATGGACTAAAGAATTTTGTGTTAGAAAACCAGATGTGGACACAGGCTTTGCTGCAGTCCCCCCCTCCCCCCATTTGCTAGTAATTTCCAACTGTCAAAATGACAGCCGGGACTTGCTGTGTAAATCAATACAATGGCTGTAAGAGCCTCTGCTGCCAAAGAAGAACTTTCCCACAAAGTGTTTATAAACATTGTGGGACTGAGCCACAGGTTCACAATGATGCGGTGCTGAATTTGCAGCGTTTTCTGTGCAAATTCCGCACAGAAAAAGCTGAAAATACAGAAATACTGCTACAGGGGTGTGCAAAATCACACACACACATATATATATATGTATATATATATGTGTATATATATATATATTTGTGTGTATATATATGTGTATATATTGTGGGAACTCACTTCAAAGTGGTAGAGCTTTGTTAACGCACACAGCAACTCGCTTATTTTTCAGGGCCTTTTTAACCCACTTTTATTTAAATGAAAGTCCCGTAACATAAAGGTTTCCCACGCAGGGGTTTCCACCATCACACAAATTTAACAATACTCAGCCTTCTGGCTCTCTCAGGGATACCACTCTATGTCTGTCTCCCGCAGACTCCTTCCAAAAGGTTGGTTTTTGCACACACAGCAAACTTCTAGCACACAGCTAGTCTGGCTTCCACCTCTCCTTGGTGAAGCCCACCTGACCCCAAGCAGTGACCTCCTGTCTTCCAAGTGGAGCCCTCCTATCTGCCGGGGTGGAGCCCAGAACCCTGGTCCTGACTCTATGAAGAGGCCTGCACACACCTGTGCAATCAGTCTCCTGGCCATTCCCAAAACCTGGTCCCAGGATTGGAGATTTCATCCCTCCCAGATCTCTTTGAAATCTCCAGGCTCCAGATCCCAAAACAGACCTTACAAACAAAGGAGGAAAGTGAAAAGCCACTTTCCTCCATATCAAACATTTACCTTGGAGCCCCTCAACCTGCCTAGTTGAGAATCCTGGGTGACAGATCGTCACACTGTCACATATCCCCCCCCCCCTTTGTTTAGATCCCGTAGGGGGCAGAACACACAACTTATACCTTCTGGCACCTCTGTGCCAGCTCTCATTTACAGGGGTCCAATCTGGTCTAACCATACCTTTCCTAAAGGGGAACTCTACCCAATGACTCCTTTGGTGTCTCTCCCCAAGCCCCATTGTCACTCTGCGATGGGCTTTAATCAGACCTTGCCTACTCTTTTTCCGGGTGCACTTCCATAAACACTTTCTCTCTTGAAATCCTAACAGGGTCCCCCTGGCCTTTCTATCGACCTTTCTGCCCCTTTGCTTCAGGTTCCAAGGTTTCCTAATACCTCTCTCAGTATTCCTGTCCCAAGGCTGTAGGGGAACTATTTCTACTGTATTTGTACCAGGACCACCCCCCTGAATTCTTGTACCTTTAGCTATCAAACCTGCATGACTCGTCACCACAGCATTCAGTTTACCATGAACAGATATATTCCAGTCAATATTACACCTCTCAATATCTTTTCCAGCATTTGATAGGACAGTGTCTGTAGAGGGCACACACACCATAGGGCAGCCATCACCCACGTGATCCACACAAAATGCCACTTCACCTGGTGTCATGCACTCTGCAGGCGGCTGTCCAACCATTTTAACTTTTCCTACACCACTTGGATCTGTATCCAAACCCGGTACATATGAGCTCTCTTTTGATCTATTTTGCCAGTTTTCACATACCATTTCTCCCTGTATTTCAGGTGTCTTATCAGAACTTCTACATAAACCTCTTTTTGGCCCAATGACCCTGATTTCTTTAGGCATATCCATTTGAGCCCTGGTCAGGATCTCTGCTGTTCTCTGGTCCATGCTCGGCCCTTCCATCTCATGTGGTTTGTCCACTGGTGCAGTCAACACACCCTTCACTGACAACTGACCAGCACCATCCTGGACCATAGCAGCAGAAATGCTTCTCACCTGGCTGTTAGGAGGTGAAACCTTTTTTGGCTCATTTTTCATTTCTCCAAAACCTCTCTCATAAATCACATTTACAGGTAGTCCAGCAGCATACCCTGATACAACTTTTAACACCATCAACAAATTCTGAAACAAACCACTTTCTTGTTTCCCTTTGATCTGTACAGCCAGCCATTTGGTGCTCCACCTAGTGGTACTCCGCAGTACCAGACCATCCGACTGTGGAGGAGACACCTCAATATACATTGGTTGTACATTCCAAAGTTCAAGCATCTCCTTTAATACTTTGGTTACAACCCAACCACTTGACTCTAAACCTAAGACCTTCCTGACCATATTTAGGGCACTGGGAACGCTGAGAGACTCACCTGCTGAGACTTGAGAAGTTGAAATTTTTAAAGGGACCTCCTCCAAGCTGGAGATAACCACAGCCTGGTGCTCCACCAGAGCGCGGCCATGTGCTGGGCTCACTCTCAACGTCTCAGACTCAGCATCCACAAGCTGCCCCTGATCATTCCCAGTGACAACATCATTTTGACACTCCATGCCAACATCATGTTTGTGGGTCACAGACAAAGTCTCTGCTGTATGCACGCCCTTATCTATAGGCTGTTCTATAGATCCTCCTGCTGGCACAGCAGAAACAGTGTCCACCTTATTTTTTTGCATAAAAGCCTCATCTATCAACGAGATTAGCCTTTTACCCCAACTATCCCAATCCATTGTATATGTGCTCAATTCACCAGTGCTCCTCAGCACCGATCCATCCTCCCAAGGAGACACATAAGAATAGACGGGCTTAGTTGCAGATCCATTGCACAAATCACTCTGGATCACATCAGACTTGGGTAACACCTGTTTTCCAACTGCAGGTTGCAATACCTCACATCCACCACTTTGCTCTGGTGGTGCTTCCTGAATTACACACACACTTGCATTTTTGCCAGGCTGCATTAACCCGCTGTTCACCTGAACACTTTCAGTATTATTAGACTGCACCAACACACTCCTATGACAAGGTGCAGTTCCACTCTGCTCCACCAGAGTGACATCGCAGTTGTCCCGGGCAACCTCCGGCTCCAATACACGGAGACCCCTGGAGATGTCTAAGGACACCTGTGCTGTCTTACCACCAGTTGCTATGGGAAACGACCCATCTTTAATTACCGCTTTTGCACTGCAAGAGCTCAGGGTTTTCCCAACAGCAGTACATTTCACATCAACATTAGCATTTTTAGCTCTTGTGGGCTGTACTAGCCCACTACCAACCTGTGACTGGCACACATTAGTGACATCACTTCCTTTTTGAGAACCATGCACAGGTTTTACTTTAACCCCTGCCTCCCCACTGTACAAGTCACAGCACAGGGAAAAGTCACTCTCAAAAGCACATTCAGTGGCCCAGGTAACTGGGGTCACTCCTACATCAGAATGGACAGTCTCATAACCAGTCCTTCTCAACATGACAGTCCCAGCCATGGTTTTATCACACACGGTGTCACCATCTTCATTTGAGTGCGTTGTCTCATAAACGCATCCTCAACTGCACTTTCCTTGGCAACTTTTCCTTTGCCCCAAGGTGAAGTAACAGATGCCCCCATAGGCTCCATGGACTCTCTGGCACCCCCTGCAGGCCCAACAGGAACTTCCTCCCTGTTGCCAGAGGCGGCCGCCAACATTTTCAAACAAGAATCTGGGCTTGATGTTGTAGACATTAGCCCAGTATCAGCGGTATTCCAGAGTCTGGGACAGTAAAAGATCCCATGCCCCCACTGACCACATTCCACGCAGGGTATATTTCTGCACTTCTCTTTATTGGGATACTGAGCCACATCTCCAATGCAGCTCCTCCTTCCAGGCAATATTTTTTCTCCGGTCACCATGGGAGATTGCACTCTCCAAGCAGAACTTCGCTGGCTAACATGCTGTATTGGCTCCTCTTGATGCCACTTGCCACGATCCTTATACGACATAGCCCCCTGTACACAGACAGCCCGACTGGCCTCCTCTGTGTTGCTATGGGCCTTCACTCTTGGTCCTGGCCTCTGGTCAGCTCCTCTCCTTGCACATAGCATGGGCTTCTCTCTGCTGGACCAACTCTCAAGACGTGACACATTCACATTTTTCACAACAGCTACTGGTTTAACTGCAGCAGCGTTGCCATGGGTGACAACACCCCTCTCCCAGGTACGGACATCCTGCAGCTCTCTCCTTGCACTGAAGGTTGGCTTGCTTTCCTCTGTAGGTTGGTTCAATGCTGCCAGGTGCCGCTTGCACCAGTCCACAGCAGACTCACCCACATCTAAATTTCCCGGCTTGGCTGGGGCATGCAGTATATAACCCCCTAACCACAGGGCTCTCTCATCTCAGCAAACATTGCCTCCTTTTTCTGTTTTGACCGCCCCATCTTTGCAGTCATGCACACAGCAGTGTGTTACACAGTTCAGCAACACCATGGAACACTGTCTCTTTAAGGCAAAGTCCTTTTCACTAGCAGGTTCTCCTCACCTGCACACACAGATAGTGCAGACTTATGCACCAACACAGTTCATATAACTGATGAACTTACTTCAATCGCCGGGATCTCCAATTCTGCCCGCATCCTCCACCATATGTGGGAACTCACGTCAAAGTGGTAGAGCTTTGTTAACGCACACAGCAACTCGCTTATTTTTCAGGGCCTTTTTAGCCCACTTTTATTTAAATGAAAGTCCCGTAACATAAAGGTTTCCCACGCAGGGGTTTCCACCATCACACAAATTAAACAATACTCAGCCTTCTGGCTCTCTCAGGGATACCACTCTATGTCTGTCTCCCGCAGACTCCTTCCAAAAGGTTGGTTTTTGCACACACAGCAAACTTCTAGCACACAGCTAGTCTGGCTTCCACCTCTCCTTGGTGAAGCCCACCTGACCCAAGCAGTGACCTCCTGTCTTCCAAGTGGAGCCCTCCTGACTCCTATCTGCCGGGGTGGAGCCCAGAACCCTGGTCCTGACTCTATGAAGAGGCCTGCACACACCTGTGCAATCAGTCTCCTGGCCATTCCCAAAACCTGGTCCCAGGATTGGAGATTTCATCCCTCCCAGATCTCTTTGAAATCTCCAGGCTCCAGATCCCAAAACAGACCTTACAAACAAAGGAGGAAAGTGAAAAGCCACTTTCCTCCATATCAAACCTTTACCTTGGAGCCCCTCAACCTGCCTAGTTGAGAATCCTGGGTGACAGATTGTCACACTGTCACAATATATATATTTGTGTGTGTGTGTATATACAGTCATGGCCGAAATTGTTGGCACCCTTGATATTTCTCCAGGAAATCATGTATTTCTCACGAAACGTATTGCATTAACACATGTTTTGCTATACACATGTTTATTCCCTTTGTGTGTATTGGGACAAAACAAAAAAAGGGAGGAAAGAAAGCAAATTCGACATAATGTCACACAAACCTCCAAAAATGGGCTGGACAAAAGTATTGGCACCCTTTCACAACTGCGGATAAATAAGAATGTTACAAGCATGTGATGCTCCTGTAAACTCACCTGGGGCAAGTAACAGGTGTGGGCAATATAGAAATCACACCTGAAAGCAGATAAAAAGGAGAGACGTTCACTTAACCTTTGCATTGTGTGTCTGTCTGTGCCACACTAAGCATGGACAACAGAAAGAGGAGACGAGAACTGTCTGAGGACCTGAGAACCAAAATTGTGGCAAAATATCAACAATCTCAAGGTTACAAGTCCATCTCCAGAGAACTAGATTTGCCTTTGTCCACAGTGCGCAACATTATCAAGAAGTTTGCAACCCATGGCACTGTAGCTAATCTCCCTGGTCGTGGACGGATGAGGAAAATTGATGAAAGATTGCAACGCAGAATAGTCCGGATGGTGGATAAGCAGCCCCAAACATGTTCCAAAGACATTCAAGCTGTCCTGCAGGCTCAGGGAGCATCAGTGTCAGCGCGAACTATCCGTCGACATTTAAATGAAATGAAACGCTATGGCAGGAGACCCAGGAGGACCCCACTGCTGACACAGAGACATAAAAAAGCAAGACTACAGTTTGCCAAAATGTACTTGAGTAAGCCAAAAGCCTTCTGGGAAAACGTCTTGTGGACAGATGAGACCAAGATAGAGCTTTTCGGTAAAGCACATCATTCTACTGTTTACCGAAAACGGAATGAGGCCTACAAAGAACAAAACACAGTACCTACGGTAAAATATGGTGGAGGTTCAATGATGTTTTGGGGTTGTTTTGCTGCCTCTGGCACTGGGTGCCTTGACTGTGTGCAAGGCATCATGAAATCTGAGGATTACCAAAGGATTTTGGGTCGCACTGTAGGGCCCAGTGTCAGAAAGCTGGGTTTGCGTCCAAGATCCTGGGTCTTCCAGCAGGACAATGACCCCAAACATACGTCAAAAAGCACTCAGAAATGGATGGCAAAGAAGCGCTGGAGAGTTCTGAAGTGGCCAGCAATGAGCCCAGATCTAAATCCCATTGAACACCTGTGGAGAGATCTTAAAATTGCTGTTGGGAAAAGGTGTCCTTCCAATAAGAGAGACCTGGAGCTGTTTGCAAAGGAAGAGTGGTCCAAAATTCCGGGTGAGAGGTGTCAGAAGCTTATTGATGGTTATAGGAAGCGACTGATTTCAGTTATGTTTTCCAAAGGGTGTGCAACCAAATATTAAGTTAAGGGTGCCAATACTTTTGTCCAGCCCATTTTTGGGGTTTTGTGTGACATTATGTCATATTTGCTTTTCTGCCTCTGTTTTATATTTGTTCCAATACATACAAAGGGAATAAACATGTGTATAGCAAAACATGTGTTAATGCAATACCTTTTTTGTGTGAAATACTTGATTTTCAGGAAAAATATCAAGGGTGCCAACAATTTCGGCCATGACTGTATATATGTGTGTGTGTATATATATATATATATATATATGTGTGTGTGTGTGTATATATATATATATATGTGTGTGTATATATATATATATATATATATGTGTGTGTGTGTGTATATATATATATATGTGTGTGTGTGTATATATATATATATATATGTAGTGAAGGAAATGCGTATTTGCTCCCCGGCTGATGTTGAATGTTTGCCCACTCCCAAAGAAACGTTCGGTCTAAAAATCTAATGTTCAGTGCATTGTAACACTGAGAGACAGAATAGCAACAACAAATTCAGCAGAAATGCATGTCTAACAAATGATGACTGATTTGCATGTTCATGAAGGTAGGGGGCGCGCCGCCATTTGCAGCCTCGGCTGTTAATCACCACGTCCTGGCTGGTGATTACTCGCTGGCACCCGGTGATCGCTGAGTAATACCGACGGGGGGAGAGAACTGTATGTGAACAATGCAGATCTCTCCCCTGTCAGCTCCTACACACTGCTTTGTATGGCTCTGTATAGCAGACACCAACAAGGCATTTTCCTCCACACAACTGCCGCTCACTGGATATTTTCTCTTTTTCTGACCATTCTCTGTAAACCCTAGAGATGGTTGTGCCGGAAAATCCCAGTAGATCAGCAGTTTTTGAAATACTCAGACCAGTCCGTCCGGCACCAACAACCTTGCCATGTTCAAAGTCTCTTAAATCCCCTTTCTTCCCCATTTTGATGCTCGGCTTGAACTTCAGCAAGTTGTCCCCACCACATCTAGATGCATAAATGCATCGGGTTGCTGTCATGTGATCCAGCTGTTGCGGAACTACAAGTCCCATCATGCCTCTGCCTTTGGGAGTCATGCTTGTAACTGTCAATCTTGCCATGCCTCATGGTACTTGTACCGTGGCAACAGCTGGAGGGCCGCCAGTTTGACACCCGTGGTTTAGTTCAGAAGTCAGTCCGGGACTTCCTGTCCGGTGTAACCGTTGTCACCATTGCAGTAAGTGCAAGCAAATCTCTCTAGTGGAGCCCCAGGTAACAGAAAAAACCTGATGCGGAGTCCTGTCCTTCCTCACAAAAAAAGGATTTGGATGGACATGCACCCTAAAAGGGGTTTGCCATTGTCCTGTTGTCAGTCCGGTCCATGTCCCTGTGATTGTCCTCATCTCTCCATCCCAGCACAGCAGAGTATGGTCATATAAGTCGATGTCATGAACGATGCCACATGGATTATCTTCTTCAGTGTCCCGGTGATTTTTCTCTTCAGTCCAGGGGCGGACTAACAACCCATTGGACCCCCAGGCAATAGGGAATCTCGGGGCCCCTGTGTCCTTGCCCAAACTCAAAAAAGCCTATGAAAAAGGAACCAGGGGCATTTCATGGGGCCCCCTACTGACCCCGGGCCCTCGGGCAGTGCCCGAGTTTCCAAATGGTCAGTCCGCCCCTGCTTCAGTCCATTAGTTATTATCCCTCCCAATAATGGTTGAAGGCATCGTTCTAGGTATCCATTCGCTACCAGCTTACCTGGGAATTTTGTATATCGGAAACAAAAAGAGGGCGCATGTGCCTAGTGCATTACCTTTAAAAATGAGATTTATTTATAACTAATAAAATACTCGCAAGAGAAGTAAAAACAAATGGAAAGCATGTCACAAAGGATGCAATGTGGTCCAAAAACCCCTGAAGGTGGTCTGGTGGGGCACTGTAGATCTCTGGATAGCTGGTCTCTGACGCGTTTCGAGGTTCTTCCTCAAAGCCCAGAGCTCTCTTTTTGTTTCCTATATACAGTTCTCTTTGGATTTCCCTGGTCTGTTGAGGGCAGCAAGGTTTGCATTCCTTTCTTACTCATGTGGGGATATTGACTTTGTGGAGTCCACTATCCAACGCAGGAGTACATGCATTCGGTTGCTTTTTTCTTCTTTCCAGATACCTGGGAATTTTACCTGACCAGACCGAGTCTCTGGTAATTATATTGTGTTGTCCATATGCAGCAATCCGGCCAATAGAAATATGTTTTGGGTTTGGGAGGTTGATGGCTGCTGGATAATAAGTATTGTAGGGGAGTGTGCCTCCCCAAATTAAACCCAAGATGGCAACCCAGAAGACAACCCAACATGGGACAAAGAAGATAATGAGCCCTGGGGTTATTACTTTCTAGCACTAGTAAAAAGTTATTTCTTGTTTTACTCCCATTTGTTACTAGTTGATTTACCAATTCACAACAGCCACAAAAGTAACTGGTTCCACCAGAAGAAGAAGTAGATGATGAAGACCCAACTCTCAGAACACGGCCTGCATGCTGGAGGACATTGGACTCTTCCGTTATCTTGATACCCCAAGAAAGTGTTGAAGATAATTGAGGGCTGTGTACATGCAACTTGGGAACTCCATGCAAAAATCAAGAAACTTCCAAAATCCATACCAGACCTTTATCCAAGGCATGCATACCCTCCCGCCCTCCCGAACCATACCAGGCCGCATGTCCTCAACATGGGGAGGGGGGTACCCACCTGGGGCAAAGCGCGTTGCCCCTATGTGGATGAGGAAAAGGGCCTCTGCCCCACAACTCTGGCCCAATGAATGTGGGGGTCTCTGGGTGGGGGAATTATCGAAACCTAGAAGTCCACTTTAACAACCTTTTAACCCTTACTCATTCAACAAAAAAAAACACAGAAGTCCTTTGATTAAAAATAAAAAAAAATAAAAAAACGTACATCCACCATCAATCACATCATACAGCAATATAGATCCACATTAATCATGATACTCTTTTTGTAAACTTTTGAGGACCACCAACCTTTTTTTTACCACTTTTGAGGACCTCCAGCCCTTCTTTATACAATTTTGAGGACCACCAGCCCTTTTTTTGTACACTTTTGACGACCACCAGCCCTTTTTTTGTACACTTTTGAGGACCACCAACCCTTTTTTTGTACACTTTTGAGGACCACCAGCCCTTTTTTGTACACTTTTGAGGACCACCAGCACTTTTTTTATACACTGTTGAGGACCACCAGCCCTTTTTTTGTACACTTTTGAGGACCACCAACCCTTTTTTTGTACACATTTGAGGACCACCAGCCCTTTTTTTATACACTTTTAAGAACCACCAACCCTTTTTTGTACACTTTTGAGGACCACCAGCCCTTTTTTGTACACTTTTAAAGACCACCAACCCTTTTTTTGTACACGTTTGAGGACCACCAGCCCTTCTTTTGTACACTTTTGAGGACCACCAGCCCTTTTTTGTACACTTTTGAAGACCACCAACCCTTTTTTTGTACACTTTTGAGGACCACCAATCCTTTTTTTAACACTTTTGAGGACCACCAGCCCTTTTTTTGTACACTTTTGAGGACCAGCAACCCTTTTTTTCTACACTTTTGAGGACCACCAGCCCTTTTTTTATACACTGTTGAGGACCATCACACCACGGGTATGGTCATAAAATGAAAAAAGAATATTTTGATATAGTTCTAAAAAAATACAGGAAACAAAAGAATAGAAAAAAAACAATGTATCCATAACATCGTATACCATTGAGTATCATTAAAGTAGACACACTAGATATCACAAAATATCGATTTTTTTATCCAAGTGTTATTAGATGAATTTATTATATAAGGAAGACATGAGAAATGTTACAAATGGATGATATCAAGGGCGGACTGACCATTTGGAAACTCGGGCACTGCCCGAGGGCCCAGGGTCAGTAGGGGGCCCCATGAGATGCTCCTGGTACCTTTTTCATAGGCTTTTTTGAGTTTGGGCAAGAACACAGGGGCCTTATGATCCCCTATTACCTGTGTGCCCCATGAGTTGTCAGTCCGCCCCTGGAAGATATACCACATAAGAGGAATGTGCCGGAACTCAGTGCTCAGTCATCGAAAACCACCTGGGCTGAACCTTTTATACTCCACACACAACGCTGATCTTACTTATTACGTGGAGTGAGCAGTACAGACCAAAAGTGGTGTCAGTTTCAAGCAGGAAGTGATGTAATTCCTAAACAGGAAGTTCCAGATAAGATGTGAGTTTCAAGGAAGTAGAGAGGAGACATTGCTGGAACTGGCAGCAGAGGAGGTAATAATATCTTATTTTACTTCCTCCATCATTACCACTATGTCCGTCCGCTTCCTCTGTAGTCACTGTCATGTCTGTCCACTTCCTCCATAGTCATTGTGATTTCCATCCACTTCCTCAAAAGTCATGTTCATCCTCTTCCTCCATAGTCACTGTGATGTCCGTCCTCTTCCTCCATAGTCACTGTGATATCCGTCCTCTTCCTCTATAGTCATGTCCATCCTCTTTCTTCCTCCATAGTCACTGCGATGTTTATTAAAGATAGAGGGAGTAATGCTTTAAAATGTGTTTAGATGAATCCTAAATATAGAACCATTTATCCAACCGTCCATCCAGACCCTCTGGTTTATAGACCGGATACATCCTAAATATAGAACCATTTATCCAACCGTCCATCCAGAGCCTCTGGTTTATAGACCGGATACATCCTAAATATAGAGCTAGAAATAAAATCTCTGGTTTTCCTTCAGTTACATTGATAAACAAGACATCTAATCTGGTATAACAAGCAGTATGAACTCTGGAGGAACTCTGTGTAGATATTATTTATCCTGGTATAGTCCAGATAATTCTCAGTTTATTATCCATCTACAGAGAGTCCTGTATAGATCACATGACATCAATGAGGATGATAGACAAAGACCAAAATCACATGACCGAGAAGATATTACACCTCACCCTGGAGATCATCTACCAACTGATAGGAGAGGTGAGGAGGATTCTGGGAGGTCACATGACATCACTTATCTCTATTAATAAAACACAGACCTGACCGGAGAGGTGAGGAGGCTTCTGGGAGGTCACATGACATCACTCTTATCTCTATTAATAAAACACAGACCTGACCGGTGAGGAGGATTCTGGGAGGTCACATGACATCACTCTTATCTCTATTAATAAAACACAAATGGGACCAGAGAACCCAAGAGGTATCTTGGAATATTACACAATCATCTATTTGTTAAAACAGAGCTGGATTTGTCAGCGAAAAGCACAATAATATGGGGGAGATTCTGGAAATTTCACAGCCTCAGTTCAGTAAGCATTTCTAATGATGTCTCTCAATAGGGTTACACAGTAGTGAAGAAGACATCTGGTGAGGATGTGACCTCCAGTAGACATCACCGGGAGTCAGAAGGACGAAGAGGAACCCCGAGACCCATCTCTGTCCCTTCATCCGTGTCCCTGACTGCTTTATGTGACAAAAAGAAGATTCTAGAAGCCACCAAGAAGATGATGGAGCTGTTGACAGGAGAGGTGAGCGGTGCCGGGAATTCTGGGACATTCTCCAGTAACAGACAAGGGATGTGTCTGGATGGTGACTGTATCATTGTGTGTGTCAGGTTCCTATAAGGTGTCAGGATGTCACTGTCTATTTCTCCATGGAGGAGTGGGAGTATTTAGAAGGACACAAGGACCTCTACAAGGACGTCATGATGGACAATCAGCAGATCCTGAATGATGAAAAGTTAATAAAAGATACATTTTGCTTGAACGAGGCAATATTAAATCTCACCCTCAAGATTATCTACCAGCTGACTGGAGAGGTGAGGAGGATTCTGGGAGAATCTCATGACATCACTCTTCTCTAATCCTAAGACTCAAATCTGTCTGGAGAGGTGAGGGGGGTTCTAATATATTATTTTCTGAATATCACAGGACTGGGTTGTAGTTGTGAAGACATCTCTTGAGAACATTACAGAAAAGAAAAGTCCCCGCTTGTTCACAAGAATGGGAGAAAGACAAAACCCCATCACTGCGTCTCCATCTACCTTCCTGACTCTTGAGAGAAATGACAAGAAGATTCTAGAAGTCACCCAGAAGATCATTGAGCTGCTGACAGGAGAGGTGAGCGGTGCCGGGAATTCTGGGACATTCTCCAGTAACAGACAAGGGATGTGTCTGGATGGTGACTGTATCATTGTGTGTGTCAGGTTCCTATAAGGTGTCAGGATGTCACTGTCTATTTCTCCATGGAGGAGTGGGAGTATTTAGAAGGACACAAGGACCTCTACAAGGACGTCATGATGGACAATCAGCCGCCCCTCACATCACCGGGTAAGAGGAGACTTTATTGGAAAGGAGAGAGCAGTACGGAGGGTCCAATTCAATAAGCATTAATTCAGAAAGTATTCACATTTTTAGTTTTGCTTTTGAGTATGAGGTATATATTGAGCAAAATGTTACATAATTAACAGAACGTCTCAGCCTCTGGTAAGATGAGACTATTATTCAACTGCATAATTCTGTATTGTGTGTGCTGACCTTGTCCAGCATTGAAAAGTTCACATTCTAATTAATGATTGAGGAGTACTGACATACAAATATCATGAAGTTATGACCTAAGAAGCAACTTTTACCATATTGTAGATCCATCTACCATATGAAAGGTCCATCTCCATCCCTCAATGTAACGTCATGTTCCCAACAAATGAGGAGGAGATACTGGACACCATATGAAAGGTCCATCTCCATTCCTCAATATAACGTCATGTCCCCAACAAATGAGGAGGAGATACTGGACACCATATGAAAGGTCCATCTCCATTCCTCAATATAACGTCACGTTCCCAACAAATGAGGAGATACTGGACACCATATGGAAGGTCCATCTCCATTCCTCAATATAACGTCATGTTCCCAACAAATGAGGAGGAGATACTGGACACCATATGAAAGGTCCATCTCCATTCCTCAATATAACGGTGTCTTCAGTGAACAATTGCTGTTCTCAAGATCAGATTATTGGTTGGAATGTATTTTCCTTCATTTGATTGATTTTTTTCACATATAATTGGTCAAAATGTAATTTTTTTTTTAATTTTGCTAACAGATGGCCATCATGTCAGGAATGAACTTCATATTTTATCTCATGAAGGAGTTCATCCAGGACAGATTTCTATATCTTGTTTGGAGTGCGGGAAATATTTTCAGATGAAATCTGAACTACTTCTACATCTCATAACGCACGCCAATGTGACATTTTCTTGTTCAGAGTGCGGGAAATCTTTTATTGAAAAAAACAAGCTTCTTTCACACCAGAAAAGTCACAAGGGTGGGAATCCTTATTCATGTTCAGAGTGCGGGAAACACTTCACTAGAAAAGACACCCTCCTTACACACCAGAGAATTCACACAGGAGAGCGTCCTTTTTCATGTACGGAGTGCGGGAAATGTTTCTCTGAGAAAGGATCCCTTCATAAACACCAGAAAATTCACACAGGTGAGCGTCCATTTTTATGTTCCAAGTGCGGGAAGTGTTTCCCTAACAAAGGACGACTTCGTAGACACCAGAGAGTCCACACTGGTGAGAGTCCTTATCCGTGTTCAGAGTGTGGGAAGTACTTCTCTAGTAAAAGGGGCCTTCTTATACACCAGAAAAGTCACACAAGAAAGCGTCCTTATTCATGTTCAGAGTGCGGGAAATGTTATGCCACTGAGGGATATCTTTTCAAACACCAGGAAATTCACAAAGTCGCGCTTTCATACTCATGTTCCGAATGTAAGAAAGATTTCACCAGCAAAAAAAACCTCCTTCAACACCAGAGAATTCACACGAGCGCGCGCCCGTATTCATGTTCCGAGTGCGGGAAATGTTTCACTGTCAAAGGGAGGCTTCTTGTACACCACAGAATTCACACGGGTGAGCATCCTTATTCATGTTCCGAGTGCGGGAAATGTTTCTCCCGGAAAGGAGACCTTTGTATACACCGGAGAAGTCACACGGGTGAGCGTCCGTATTCATGTTCAGAGTGCGGGAAATGTTTCACTATGAAAGGGAAGCTTCTTAGACACCAGAGAATTCACACGGGTGAGCGTCCACATTCATGTTTAGAGTGCGGGAAAGGTTTCACTCAGAAACAGGACCTTTGTAGACACCAGAGAATTCACACGGGTGAGCGTCCACATTCATGTTTAGAGTGCGGGAAAGGTTTCACTCAGAAACAGGACCTTTTTAGACACCAGAGAATTCACACAGGTGAACAGGCGTCCTCCTTCATGCCGAGTGTGGAAAATGTTTCACTCCACTAATTAGGTATCAGAGAACATACCCCTGTTGATGCTGCTGGCAAATGTGTGGTGATTGTTTACAGGATGATTTGTTCAGTCCATAGAACGACTGTATGATCACATTTTGTTTTCAAGGGGGTACATCCCTCTGAAGGGGTAATTCAGGTATAGATGGGGTCAGCATTACTGAGTCATCTGCTGAATTCTTCTGGTTTTGGACGCTCCATTTGTGATCTCTGCTTCCTACATCTCCTGACTCTGCTCCTGCACACCTTGGGGTATATATACATATATATGCACAATGTCAGGGATGAATGTCTCTACAGCCCATGTGAGCCAGAGATGCTTTTCTGTCCCATCCAGGGAGAGAAACTGAGATTTATTATTGGACTGGGGAACTTAATTGGTTGTGGCCACTGGGCGTGCTACACACACAAAACTGCATCAAAGTACACAGGGCCTGTGTAGCAAATCCTGTCCTCCTTCCCCTCTTCCACTCTCCTACCTGATAGCAAATCCCTGCCATCAAAATGACAGCCTGGAGATGCTGTGAAAATCCCACAGCTGTAATGGCTACTGATGTCATAGAAACCAGCCATCTGACACAGGATTTATAAACATTGTTTAGATGGGAGAGAGATCCAAAGTAGCATTGTTTATAAACATTGTTCAGATAGGAGAGAGATCCAAAGTAGCATTGTTTATAAACATTGTTTAGATGGGAGATAGATCCAAAGTAACATTGTTTATAAACATTGTTCAGATGGGAGATAGAGAGATACAAAGGAACATTGTTCAGATGGGAGAGAGATCCAACGTAACATTGTTTAGATGGGAGATAGAGAGATACAAAGGAACATTGTTCAGATGGGAGAGAGATCCAACGTAACATTGTTTAGATGGGAGATAGAGAGATACAAAGGAACATTGTTTATGAACATCGTTCACATGGGAGATAGATGCCAAGTAACATTGGTTCACTCTTTATCAGCCTTAATGAGCTCCTTCTTCCCCGTAACTATTATTTTTCTTCCATTTTTTTCTCTAACCATGGACTCACGGTTTTCATTGCTATTCATTTTGTTCTTTGACTTTTATGTTTCTTTTTTGTTTTTTTGACATTACAAAAAAATTGAAAATTGAAAACTGAATTGGTAAATAACCGTGTGTTGTCCCGGAGTCCTAATTTTCGTTTCACTGTAAAGAGGACAGATTGTAGAAGGAAATGTATACTTTATGTCCACGATGAGCAAAAAGAGTGTTTTTGTTTTTTCTTTTTTTTTTTGTGACATTTTTGTCTACAAGTTCGTTTATTAAAAATGGAAGAAAATATGTTTGTTTTTGCAAAATGATATCATTAAAAGAAAGCCTTGGTTGTATGAGGTTGTTATTGTGATTTCTTCAATAAAGACAAAATGATTACCGAATATACTGATCCATGAGAGAAATGTAAATATTGGCAGGGTCCATAGGGGGGAGTATACCAGCTGGGGAGATGAAATTGTTAATGGGTCGATTTGTTCTGCAGAGATACCTGGATCTGTATATGAACTAAAGATTTTTGTATTACTTAACCCCTTCCCGTCCAGCCCACATACAGTGGGGATCAAAAGTTTGGGCCCCCTAGCTAAAAATTTGTATTAATATGCATGAAGAAGCCAAGGAAAGATGGAAAAATCTCCAAAAGGCATCAAATTACAGATTAGACATTCTTATAATATGTCAACAAAAGTTAGATTGGCTGGACGGGAGCAGTGCAGGGGCGGGTGGTCGTTTATAAACGTCCTGCTTCCCTGCCTGTGCACACGGCAT
The DNA here is from genome assembly GCF_062004578.1 of Staurois parvus. Taxonomy (NCBI): domain Eukaryota; kingdom Metazoa; phylum Chordata; class Amphibia; order Anura; family Ranidae; genus Staurois; species Staurois parvus. The sequence goes on along the minus strand of NW_028318245.1, from coordinate 5,150,382 downwards.
TGCAATCCGGTGCCCGCTGTGTCCGGATCGCTCACACAGATGTCCCGATCATGTGATCACTGATTGGCCAATCAGTGATCACATGCAGAATAGTACACAAGATGTCACTTCTGACATCATTGCTTACTACTAGTAAAATCTGTGAATGATCACAGAGATCACATGGTACAAGGCCATCCACAGCAGCCTTGTACTATGTGACAAGCTGTGATCAATCACAGCTCTCACAGTATTTCTCAATGGCTGCAAGAATGCAGCCAGAGAGAAGGAGAAATTATTGTTTTTACAGCCTTTATGGGTGTAAAAGCAATCAGTGTAAAAAAAAAAAAATCTTCATCACCCCCCCACAAGTAGTACAGTGTCACCATGGTGACACTATACTGCTAGGGTGACAGTATGTTAAAAAAAAACAATAATACAAAAAAAAAAAAATGTTAACATTTTTGAAAAATTATAATTTTTGGTTATAAACTAATTTGGGTTATTTTTTTTTTACTAAAAAGATAACTGAATAAATTTTGGCCAAGATTTATGAAGAAAGATTATTTATTTGCAAAATTTTATAAGAAAAACACATTTTTTTTTCAAAAGGTTTGGACATTTTCATGTATATAGCAAAACAAATAAAAATCAGGGTGGTGAATAAATACAACCAAAATAAAGTTTTATATGTCTAAAAAAAATGCTAAAAAATTCATACGGGTACAGTGTTCTATGACCGTGCAATTGTCATTCAAAGTGTGATAGCGCTGAAAGCTGAAAATGGACTGGATAGGAAGGGGGTGAAAGTGTCCAGACTGGAAGGGGGTGAATGTGTCCGGACTGGAAGGGGGGGGAAAGCGTCCGGACTGGAAGGGGGGGGGGAAGTGTCCGGACTGGAAGGGGGGGAAGTGTGCGGACTGGAAGGGGGGGGAAAGTGTCCGGACTGGAAGGGGGTGAATGTGTCTGGACTTGAAGGGGGTGAATGTGTCCGGACTGGAAGGGGGTGAAAGCACACGGACTGGAAGCGATTTAGAAATTGGATGAAAGGTGTAGCGTCGGCAAACACTTTTTATTAGATAAATAGTGCATTTTATAACCAGCTACAGAGGGGCAAAAAAGTATTTAGTCAGCCACCAATTGTGCAAGTTCTCCCACTTAAAAAGATGAGAGAGGCCTGTAATTGGCATCATAGGTAGACCTCAACTATGAGAGACAAAATGAGAAAACAAATCCAGACAATCACATTGGCTGATTTGGAAAGAATTTATTTGCAAATTATGGTGGAAAATAAGTATTTGGTCACCTACAAACAAGATTTCTGGCTCTCACAGACCTGTACCTTCTTCTTTAAGAGGCTCCTCTGTCCTGCACTCATTACCTGTATCAATGGCACCTATTTGAACTTGTTATCAGTATAAAAGACACCTGTCCACAACCTCAAACTGTCACACTCCAAACTCCACTATGGTGAAGACCACAGAGCTGTCGAAGGACACCAGAAACAAAATTGTACACCTGCACCAGGCTGGGAAGACTGAATCTGCAATAGGCAAGCAGCTCGGTGTGAACAAATCAACTGTGGGAGCAATAATTAGAAAATGGAAGACATACAAGACCACTGAAAATCTCCCTCGATCTGGGGCTCCATGCAAGATCTCACCCCGTGGGGTCAAAATGATCACAAGAATGGTGAGCAAAAATCCCAGGACCACACAGGGGGACCTAGTGAATGACCTACAGAGAGCTGGGACCAACGTAACAAAGGCTACCATCAGTAACACACTACGCCGCCAGGGACTCAGATCCTGCAGTGCCAGACGTGTCCCCCTGCTTAAGCCAGTACATGTCCGGGCCCGTCTGAAGTTTGCTAGAGAGCATTTGGATGATCCAGAAGAGGATTGGGAGAATGTCATATGGTCAGATAGAACTGTTTGGTAGAAACGCAACTCGTCGTGTTTGGAGGAGAGAGAATGCTGAGTTGCATCCAAAGAACACCATACCTACTGTGAAGCATGGGGGTGGCAACATCATGCTTTGGGGCTGTTTCTCCGCAAAGAGACCAGGATGACTGATCCATGTACAGGACAGAATGAATGGGACCATGTATCGTGAGATTTTGAGTGCAAACCTCCTTCCATCAGCAAGGGCATTGAAGATGAAACGTGGCTTGGTCTTCCAACATGACAATGATCCCAAACATACCGCCCGGGCAACGAAGGAGTGGCTTCGTAAGAAGCATTTCAAGGTCCTGGAGTGGCCTAGCCAGTCTCCAGATCTCAACCCCATAGAAAACCTTTGGAGGGAGTTGAAAGTCCGTGTTGCCCAGCGACAGCCCCAAAACATCACTGCTCTAGAGGAGATCTGCATGGAGGAATGGGCCAACATACCAGCAACAGTGTGTGCCAACCTTGTGAAGACTTACAGGAAACGTTTGACCTCTGTCATTGCCAACAAAGGATATATAACAAAGTATTGAGATGAACTTTTGATATTGACCAAATACTTATTTTCCACCATAATTTGCAAATAGATTCTTTCCAAATCAGCCAATGTGATTGTCTGGATTTGTTTTCTCATTTTGTCTCTCATAGTTGAGGTCAATTATAGGGCCTCTCTCATCTTTTTAAGTGGGAGAACTTGCACAATTGGTGGCTGACTAAATACTTTTTTGCCCCACTGTATATGGGTCGGACCATAATGAGGAACAAAATGATGGGGAAGGAGGGACAGAGGGACTTTGTTCCAAATGAAGGACAGTCCCTCAAAATTAGGGACAGTTGGGATCTATGGTCTCGTGTCCATGCTACAAGTCAGGGATGTATTGGAGGCAAAAGAGACATATTCAATATAAAGTTCTTCATAATAATGTCATGTTAATGACACTCCTGGGATATTGATCTGCTCAGGTAAGTAGCAGAGGGAGTTGTTCATCAGTTTCTGCTGCTTTGGTGTTCATGAAATTACCAACAGGTGCACTAGATGGGCAACAATGAGACGACCCCCAAAACAGGAATGGTTTTACAGGTGGAGGTCACTGACATTTTTTCCCTACTCATCTTTTCTGTTTTTCACTCGTTTTGCATTGGCTAGGGTCAGCATCACTACTGGTATCATGAGGCCATACCTGGACCCTACAGAGGTTGCACAGGCAGTCCAACTCCTCCAGGATGGCACATCAATACATGTCATGGCCAGAAGGTTTGCTCTGTCTCCCAGCTCAGTATCAAGAGCATGGAGGAGATTCCAGGAGACAGGCAGTTACTCTAGGAGAGCTGGACAGGCCGTAGAAGGTCCTTAACCCATCAGCAGGACCGATATCTGCTCCTTTGTGCAAGGAGGAACAGGATGAGCACTGCCAGAGCCCTACAAAATTACCTCCAGCAGGCCACTGGTGTGAATGTCTCTGACCAAACAATCAGAAAGAGACTTCATGAGGGTGGCCTGAGGGCCCGAAGGCCTCCAGTGGGCCCTGTGCTCACTGCCTGGCACCGTAGAGCTGGATTGGCATTTGCCATTGAACACCAGAATTGGCAGGTCCACCACTGGCACCCTGTGCTTTTCACAGATGAGAGCAAGTTCACCCTGAGCACATGTGACAGACGTGAAAGGGTCTGGAGAAGCCGTGGAGAATGTTCTGCCTGTAACATGGTTCAGCATGACCGTTTTGGTGGTAAGTCAGTGATGGTCTGGGGAGGCATATCCATGGAGGGACACACAGATCTCTACAGGCTAGACAATGGCACCCTGACTGCCATTAGGTATGGGGATGAAATCCTTGGACCCATTGTCAGACCCTACACTGGTGCAGTGGGTTTTAAGTTGCTCCTGGTGCAGTGAGTCCTGGGTTGTTCCTGGTGCAGTGGATCCTGGGTTCCTCCTGGTGCAGGGAGTCCTGGGTTCCTCCTGGTGCAGGGAGTCCTGGGTTCCTTTTGGTGTCGTGGGTTCCTCCTGGTGCAGTGGGTCACGGGATCCTCCTGGTGCAGTGGGTCCTGGGTTCCTCCTGGTGCAGTGGGTCCTGGGTCCCTCCTGGTGCACGACAATGCCCGGCCTCATGTGGGGAGAGTATGCAGGCAGTTCCTGGAGGATGAAGGAATTTATAACATTGAATGGCCCCCACGCTCACCTGACCTAAATCCATTAGAACCCCTCTGGTATGTCATGTTTCGGTCCATCCGCCGCTGCCAGGTTGCACCTCAGACTGTCCTGGAGCTCAGTGATGCCCTGGTCCAGATCTGGGAGGAAATCCCTCAGGACACCATCTGTGGTCTCATTAGGAGCCTCCCCCGACGTTGTCAGGCATGCATACAAGCACGTGGGGGCCATACAAACTACTGAGTACCATTCTGAGTTGCTGCAATGACATTTCAGCACAATGGACTCGCCTGCTGCATCATTTCTTCATTTTGATTTCGGGGTGTCTTTGAATTCAGTCCTCTGTAGGTCGATCATTTTCATCAAACGATGGGGTGTCCTTACACATCACCCCGTCCATGTCAGTATAGAGATCCAGCAGGAGATTCCTCCCCATTGAGTTCTGATGAGTCTTCCTTTCATTTCTTGGAGCCGTGTACATATATAAAGAGACATTTCATTTGATTGTATCTAAAGTATAACCTGCTTGTGGATGTAACCTAATAGAAGAATAAGGAGCAAGATGATGAAAAAAATAACACAAACAGTATTCATATATAGCATAAGACAAGGAACAGCACACACAAAAAACAAGTGATGGAATACACAGACAGGAAGTGATCTTGTTTAAGAACAGGAAGTTCCGGGTGAGAGGTGAGTTGGGAGGAAGTAGAGAGGAGACATTGCTGGAACTGGCAGCAGAGGAGGTAATGAGATCTTATTTTATATTTACATCCAGTAACCCCCGTCATGTCCATCCTCTTCCTCCATTGTCCCCGTGACGTCTTTAATCTCCAAAGGATGATTTCACTCTCTGTATATATTTATGATGTATATGTAGAACCATTTATCCAACCGTCCATCCAGAGCCTCTGGTTTATAGACCGGATACGTCCTAAATATAGAACCATTTATCCAGCCGTCCATCCGGAGCCTCTGGTTTATACACCGGATACGTCCTAAATATAGAACCATTTATCCAACCGTCCATCCAGAGCCTCTGGTTTATAGACCGGATACGTCCTAAATATAGAACCATTTATCCAACCGTCCATCCAGAGCCTCTGGTTTATAGACCGGATACACCCTAAATATAGAGCCATTTATCCAACCGTCCATCCAGAGCCTCTGGTTTATAGACCGGATACACCCTAAATATAGAGCCATTTATCCAACCGTCCATCCAGAGCCTCTGGTTTATAGACCGGATACATCCTAAATATAGAACCATTTATCTGTCTTCCATGAAGAGATCTTGGGGTTGTCGGCTCTCATCGCTGTGAGATAATGGACGCCATGTCTTCTCTGGATCAGGATATGGGGGGGAAGACGACTAAACTACAGTACAAGGTCTAATCAAGGCAGTAGAAGGAATGAACATCCCTACAGTATATAGAATAGGGCATAAAGCTCCTGATTTTTGTGGTTCGATGGAAGTGATGCTTCAGTTCTGTACCTTTCTTTTTTTTTTTTTACACAGGATTATAAAGTGGTGAAAAAATTCTGGTGATCTATTACCGCCCAGCAGCCATCTTCACAGGACATCACCTATCACAGTGCCTCCACCTCACCGCCTGACAACAGAGCGAACCAGTGCCAAGAAGATTCCAGAAGATCATTGAGCTGCTGACAGGAGAGGTGAGAGGTGAGCGGTGCCGGGAATTCTGGGACATTCTCCAGTAACAGACAAGGGATGTGTCTGGATGGTGACTGTATCATTGTGTGTGTCAGGTTCCTATAAGGTGTCAGGATGTCACTGTCTATTTCTCCATGGAGGAGTGGGAGTATTTAGAAGGACACAAGGACCTCTACAAGGACGTCATGATGGACAATCAGCCGCCCCTCACATCACCGGGTAAGAGGAGACTTTATTGTAAAGGAGAGAGCAGTACGGAGGGTCCACCTAGATCCCCCATCATCTGATAAACACATAGAAACAATGGATTCAGTCAGTGTGTGTGTTTCCTACAGATGGATCCAGTAATGGGAACCCACTAGAGAGCTGTCCTCGTCCTCTGTATTCCCGGGATTCCACACAGGAAGGTCACACCATCCCTCACCATCATGAGGTAGATGGGACTGAGGTACTAGAACTGAAAAGGAATTCTGAAATGACATTCTTCTATATAGTCTTTCATTCCTTTTTTTTTTTTCAAATCCACTCTATCATCTTTGGGGTTTAGAGTGAGGAGCTGAAAGACATCAAATCTGAGATTAAAGAGGAAGAAGAAGAGATGTTGATAAGTGGAGATCACCAGTCTATGGAGGAGGGTGGTCCTCTGTATTCCCGGGATTCCACACAGGAATGTCGCACCATCCCTCACCATCATCAGGTAGATGGCTCCAGTAATGGGAACCCACCAGAGAGATGTCCCCATCCTCTGTATTCCCAGGATTCCACACAGGAAGATCACACCATCCCTCACCGTGATCAGGTAGGTGGGTAGAGCACAAAGGTGACCATAGACTGTATGAGATTACTCTATTTCAGCCTATTTGTTGTCACATTTTGCATTTTATTTTTTTGTTGGTTTAGCCCGGAGAACGGATTTATGTGAAAGTTGAGGTTAAAGAGAAGGAAGAGGTGAGGAGTGTGATGGGTTATCAGGAGTCTATGGAGGAAGTTGGGATGATGATAACTAAAGAGGAGGAACCTTCTCTAGACAGCACAGGTGAGTAATGAACACTTAATACAGAAAATATATAGAGTGAAGATAGAGGATATGTAGACCTTCATATCAGGTAATATGATCTCTATAAGGACATCATGATGGACAATCAGCCGCCCCTCACATCACCGGGTAAGAGGAGACTTTATTGTAAAGGAGAGAGCAGTACGGAGGGTCCACCTAGATCCCCCATCATCTGATAAACACATAGAAACAATGGATTCAGTCAGTGTGTGTTTCCTACAGATGGATCCAGTAATGGGAACCTACCAGAGAGATGTCCCCGTCCTCTGTATTCCCGGGATACCACACAGGAAGGTCACACCATCCCTTACCATCATCAGGTAGATGGATCCAGTAATGGGAACCCACCAGAGAGATGTCCCCATCCCCTGTATTCCTGGGATTCAACACAGGAAGATCACACCACCCCTCACCATCATCAGGTAGGTGGGACTAGGCATGTAGAATGTAAATGTATTCTAAACCATGAGAGGACATTTTTCTATGTAACATTTTTATAAATGTATTCCATCATCTTCGGGGTTTAGGGTGAAGAATTGAAAGTCATAAAAGTTGAGATCAAAGAGGAAGAAGAAGAAACATTGGTGGGTGGAGCTCAGCAGTCTATGGAGGAGGGGGAGATGATTATGCAGGAGGAATCTTCTCTGTATATTGACATACGTAAGTAAACTGTAAACGAGGAATAGTTCACATTTTCCTTTTACTTTCATGGGTATAAAGTGTGTGTTTATATTGTCACATCAGTAGGTTTTTCGAATGAATCCAAAACAAAATAGATAACTCAAAGCGGTAGTGGATCCAGAGGAAAGCCGAATACCCATAAAATGTTCGGCCTAATATTCTTCAGGTTAAAGGAATTTTTCTCTTCCCAAAAAGCAATCGGATAACTCGCCAGATAAACATTCTACAATGTTTTTTTTTCTACAGATATTAGTAGCCAGTTTTAGTTTTTGTAATAAGGAACACATCCAGTCATTTTTTCAGTAATCTATTGAGTTATCTAGAACCAGACTATTCCCCATCCACACAGCCTTCCGTGTATCTGATTACTTGCAATCCGTTCACGTGGGAGACCATCACATCCTTATGTACTGCAAAGACTAGGAAACCTCAACTTCTGACAATAAGAACATCATCAATATATCCATGAGTAACTGGCCAGATGGAAGGTTGGTAGAATCAGTAATAGAACGTCATGTTCCCAACAAATGAGGAGGAGATAATAGACACCATATGAAAGGTCCATCTCCATTCCTCAATATAACGTCATGTTCCCAACAAATGAGGAGGAGATACTGGACACCATATGAAAGGTCCATCTCCATTCCTCAATATAACGTCATGTTCCCAACAAATGAGGAGATACTGGACACCATATGGAAGGTCCATCTCCATTCCTCAGTATAACCTCATGTTCCCAACAAATGAGGAGGAGATACTGGACACCATATGAAAGGTCCATCTCCATTCCTCAATATAAGGTCATGTTCCCAACAAATGAGGAGGAGATACTGGACACCATATGAAAGGTCCATCTCCACTCCTCAATATAACGTCATGTTCCCAACAGATGAGAAGATACTGGACACCATATGAAAGGTCCATCTCCACTCCTCAATATAACGTCATGTTCCCAACAAATGAGGAGGAGATACTGGACACCATATGAAAGGTCCATCTCCATTCCTCAATATAACGTCATATTCCCAACAAATGAGGAGGAGATACTGGACACCATATGAAAGGTCCATCTCCATTCCTCAGTAGAACGTCATGTCCCCAACAATTGAGGAGATTCTGGACATCATATGAAAGGTCCATCTCCATCCCTCAATATAACGTCATGTTCCCAACAAATGAGGAGATACTGGACACCATATGAAAGGTCCATCTCCATTCCTCAATATAACGTCATGTTCCCAACAGATGAGGAGGAGATACTGGACACCATATGGAAGTTCCATCTCCATTCCTCAACATAACGTTCCCGAAAAATGAGGAGGGGGAGGGGGGGTGGATGCTTATTAATCTCAAGCTAAGAGGGTTGGTGTGTTTTTTTTGGTGACATTTTGTGTTTCCTGATCCCAATTTGCGGTAATATCATGTGACATAAAAATGAACGACCGCTATTTTATTCTCTAGGTGTGCCTGCTCTCAGAAAAAATTGAATGTTTGGGGGGGGGGGGGGTGTAATCATCAGGCCTAAATATTGGGGGTGTTTTTTTTTTTAAATTTTGTTTTATAGCGAAAAAAAATAGAAACTGCACAGGCGATCGAATACCACCGAAAGAAAGCTCCATTTGTGAGAAAAAAAGGACGTAAATTTCATTTGGGTGCAGCGTTGTATGACCCTGCAATTGTCAGGGAAAGTAACGCAGCGCCGTAATGCAAAAAATGGCCTGGTCGGGAAGGGAGGGGAATCCTCTGGAGGGGGAGGGGGGGTATCCTCTGGAGTGCGAATCCTCTGGAGAGGGGGGGGGGGAATCCTCTGCTGGGGGAGTGGGGGAATCCTCTGGAGATTGAGGGGGGGGATCCTCTGGAGGGTGAGGATCCTCTGGAGGGGGAATCCTCTGGAGGGGGGGGATCCTCTGGAGGGCGAGGGGAAATCCTCCGGAAGGCGAGGGGAAATCCTCCGGAAGGCGAGGGGAAATCCTCCGGAGGGGGAGGGAAATCTTCGGGAGGGGGGAATACTCCTGAGGGCGAGGGGGAATCCTCCGGAGGGCGAGGGGGAATCCTCCAGAGGGCGAGGGGGAATCCTCCAGAGGGCGAGGGGGAATCCTCCAGAGGGCGAGGGGGAATCCTCCAGAGGGCGAGGGGGAAATCCTCCTGAGGGCGAGGGGGAAATCCTCCTGAGGGCGAGGGGGAAATCCTCTGGAGGGCGAGGGGGAAATCCTCTGGAGGGCGAGGGGGAAATCCTCTGGAGGGCGAGGGGGAAATCCTCTGGAGGGAAATCCTCTGGAGGGCGAGGGAAATCCTCCGGAGGGGGAGGGGGGAATTCTCCGGAGGGGGATATCCTCCGGAGGGGGGAATCCTCCGGAGGGGGAGGGCAGGGGGATATCCTCCGGAGGGGGGAATCCTCCGGAGCGGGAGGGCAGGGGGATATCCTCCGGAGGGGGGAATCCTCCGGAGGGGGAGGGCAAGGGGAAATCCTCCAGAGGGGGGAATCCTCTGGAGGGGGAGGGGGGAATCCTCCGGAGGGCGAGAGGAAATCCTCTGGAGGGGGAGGGGGGATTCTTCTTGAGAGGGAGGGGGGAATCCTCTGGAGGGGAGGGGGAATCCTCTGGAGGGGGGAATCCTCTAGAGGGCGAGGGGAAATCATCCGGAGGGGGAATCCTCTGGAGGGGGAGGGGGGAATCCTCTGGAGGGGGAGGGGGGAATCCTCTGGAGGGCAAGGATCCTCTGGAGGGCGAGGGGAAATCCTCCGGAGGGGGAGGGGGGAATCCTCTGGAGGGCAAGGATCCTCTGGAGGGCGAGGGGATATCCTCCGGAGGGGGAGGGGGGAATACTCTGGAGGGCAAGGGGAAATCCTCCGGAGGGCGAGAGGGAATCTTCCGGAGGGCGAGGGGGAATCCTCCCGAGGGGGAGGATCCTCTGGAGAGGGAGGGGAAATCCTCTGGAGGGGGAGGGGGAAATCCTCTGGAGGGGGAGGGGGAAATCCTCTGGAGGGCGAGGGGAAATCCTCTGGAGGGCGAGGGAAATCCTCTGGAGGGCGAGGGAAATCCTCTGGAGGGCGAGGGAAATCCGCCGGAGGGGGAGGGGGGAGTCCGCCGGAGAGGGAGGGCGAGGGGAAATCCTCCGGAGGGGGGAATCCTCTGGAGGGCGAGTGGAAATCCTCCGGAGGGGGAGGGGGGACTCTTCTGGAGGGCGAGGGGAAATCCTCCGGAGGGCGAGGGGGAATCTTCCGGAGGGCGAGTGGAAATCCTCCGGAGGGGGAGGGGGGACTCTTCTGGAGGGCGAGGGGAAATCCTCCGGAGGGCGAGGGGGAATCTTCCGGAGGGCGAGGGGAAATCCTCTGGAGGGGGAGGAGGGAATACTCTGGAGGGCGAGGGGAAATCCTCCGGAGGGCGAGGGGGAATCTTCCGGAGGGTGAGGATCCTCCGGAGGGAGAGGGTGAGGGGAAATCCTCTGGAGAGGGAGGGGGAATCCTCTGGAGGGGGAGGGCAGAATCCTTTGGAAAGGGAGAAGTTAAACACATGAGCAAAAAAAAAGGGGGGGTCAAAAACGTTGCTGGCAGCGAAAGGGTTAACCTGATATTTTGTGTTTTTTACACGCAGCACGGATGGCCAACACGTGAATTCCGTCTCATTTTGGTTTTTGTTTCCCAACAGATGGACACGCGGTCCGGAATGAACATCTTATGGTACCCAATGATGGCGTTCACCCAGGAGCGAGTTCATTGTCTTGTTTGGCATGCGGGAAATGTTTCAAGATGAAATCTGAACTTCTTCTACACCTCAAAACGCATGCCAAGGCAACCTTTACATGTTCAGAGTGCGGGAAATGTTTCAAGATTAAATCTAAACTTCGTCTACACCTCAAAACGCACACCAACATGACCTTTTCATGTGCAGAGTGCGGGAAATGTTTCACCGGGGAAAGCAAACTTCTTACACACCAGAAAAGTCACCAGGGTGGGAGTGCTAATTCATGTCCAGAGTGCGGGAAACACTTCAATTACAGATCACAGCTCCTCGTACACCAGAGAAGTCACACGGGCGAACGCGGTTATCCGTGTTCGGAGTGCGGGAAATGTTATGCTAGCAAAAGTAACCTTCTTAAACACCAGAGAATTCACACAGGGGAGCGTCCGTTTTCATGCATAGAGTGCGGGAAACACTTCACCAGAAAAGACAAGTTTCTTATACACCAGAGAACTCACACGGGAGAGCGCCCTTTTTCATGCTCAGAGTGCGGGAAATGTTTCTATGTGAAGGAATCCCTCCTTACACACCAGAAAATTCACACGGGCGAGCATCCTTTCTCGTGTTCAGTGTGCGGGAAGCACTTCAATTACAAATCACAGCTCCTCATACACCAGAGAAGTCACACGGGCGAACGCGGTTATCCGTGTTCAGAGTGCGGGAAATGTTATACTAGCAAAAGTAACCTTCTTAAACACCAGAGAATTCACACAGGAGAGCGTCCATTTTCATGTTCACAGTGTGGGAAACGCTTTGCTACAAAAGACAAGCTTCTTATACACCAGAGAACGCACACAGGAGAGCGCCCTTTTTCATGTTTAGAGTGCGGGAAATGTTTCTCTGTTAAGGAATCTCTCCTCACACACCAGAAAATTCACACAGGCGAACGTCCTTTCTCGTGTTCAGAGTGTGGGAAAGACTTCACTAGAAAAGAATACCTCGTTAAACACCAGAGAATTCACACCGGTGAACGCTCTTACTCATGTTCAGAGTGCGGGAAAAGTTTCACTGAGGAAGAAACCCTTCTCGCACATATGAGAAGTCACACAGGTGCGCTTCCTTATTCATGTTCGGAGTGCGGGAAATGTTTCTCTGACAAATCAAACCAACTTAGACACCAGAGAACTCACACAGGGGAGCGTCCTTTTTCATGCTCGGAGTGCGGGAAATGTTTCTCTGACAAATCCAACCAACTTAGACACCAGAGGCTTCACACTGGTGAACATCTTTTTATATGTTCAGAATGTGGAAAGTACTTCACTAGCAACAGTAGCCTCCTTGTACACCAGAGAAGTCACACGGGGGAGCGTCCTTACGCATGCTCAGAGTGCGGGAAATGTTTTGGCGATAAAAGGGTATTTAATAAACACCAAAAAACTCACACGGGTGAACGCCCGTTTTCGTGTCCAGAGTGCGGGAAAGGCTTCTTTGTCAAAAAGGCGCTTCTTAAACACCGGAGAATCCACACGGGTGAACGTCCGTATCCATGTGCGGAATGCGGGGAGGCTTTTATTGATGAACGCGTGCTTCTTACACATCGAAAGATTCACACGGGTGAACGTCCGTTTTCGTGCACAGAGTGCGGGAAAAACTTTGCTTTAAAGAAGATTCTTTTTCAACACCAGAAAATTCACACCGGCGAGCGTTCCTATCCGTGTTCCGAGTGCGGGAAATGTTTCACTAGGAATTCTTACCTCCTTGTACACCGAAGAACTCACACGGGCGAGCGTCCGCATTCGTGTTCGGAGTGCGGGAAATGTTTCACTAGTAAAGAAAATCTAATTCGACATAAGAGAACACACCCCGGTTGATGCTGCTGACGGTGATTGTTTACAGGATGATTTGTTCAGTCCGTAGATCGAATGTATGATCACATTTTGGGTGGGTGTATATCCCTCAGGGGTAATTCAGGTATAGAAGGGGTCAGGATTACTGAGTCATCTGCTGACGTCTTCTGCTTTGGATACTCCAGTTGTCATGTGTGCTTCCTACATCTCCTGACTCTGCTCCTGCACACCTTAGGAATTATAGGCCGTTCTGGTCAGCCATGTTGACTCTTCCAGATGTTATATATACGATGTCAGGGGTGAGCGCCTCTCAGGGGCAGACTGACAACTCATGGGGCCCCTGGCAATAGGGGATCATGGGGCCCCGGGCAATAGGGGATCATGGGGCCCCTGTGTCCTTGCCCAAACTCAAGCTCAAAAAAGCCTATGAAAAAGGTACCAGGGGCATCTCTTGGGGCCACCTACTGACCCCGGGCCCTTGGGCAGTTCCCGAGTTTCCAAATGGTCAGTCCGCCCCTGGCGCCTCTATGGCCAGTGTGAGTCAGAGTTGGTTTTCTGTCCCGTCCAGAGAGAGAAACCGAGATTTATTATTGGACTGGGTAATTTTGTGTTACCTAACTGGACGTGCTACACACACAAAACTGCATCAAAGTACACAGGGCCTGTGTAGCACATCCTGTCCTCCTTCCACTCTCCTACCTGAAAGCAAATCCCTGCCGTCAAAATGACAGCCTGGAGATGCTGTAAAAATCCAACCACTGTAATGGCTACTGATGTGATAGAAACCAGCCATCTGACACAGGATTTATAAACATTGTTTAGATGGGAGATGCAGAGTAACATTGTTCATAAACATCGATCAGACGGGAGATAGAGAGATACAGAGTAACATTGCTCAGATGCAAGATAGATCCAACGTAACATTGCTTATAAACATCGATCAGATGGGAGATTAGATACAAAGTAAACAAAAATGGATGTGAATGGATGAAAAAACGGATGTAAACAGATGAAAAAACAGATGTAAGCTGATGAAAAAACGGATGTAAACAGATGTAAACTGGTGAAAAAAACGGATGTAAACAGATGAAAAAAAAAAAATGGATGTAAACTGATGAAAAACGGATGTAAACTGGTGAAAAAAAAACGGATGTAAACTGATGAAAAAAAACGGATGTAAACTGATGACACAACCGGATGTAAACTGGTGAGTAAACAGATGTAAACTGATGAAAAAAACTTATGTAAACTGATGAAAAAAAACAGTTGTAAACTGATGAAAAAAAACAGTTGTAAACTGATGAAAAAAAACGGATGTAAACTGATGAAAAAAAAACAGTTGTAAACTGATGAAAAAAAATGGATGTAAACTGATGGAAAAAAACAGATGTAAACTGATAAAAAAAACGGATGTAAACTGATGAAAAAACAAATGTAAACTGGTGAAAAAACGGATGTAAACTGCTGAAAAAAAAACGGATGTAAATGGATGTAAATTGATGAAAAAACAGATGTAAACTGGTGAAAAAACGTATGTAAATTGATGAAAAAACAGATGTAAATGGATGTAAGCTGATGAAAAAACGGATGGAAACTGTTGTAAATGAATGAAAAATGAATGTAAACTGATGAAAATCAGATGTAAACACATGAAAAATGAATGGAAAAAAAAGATGTAAACGGATGACAAACTGATGTAAACTGATCTGTTTTTGCTTTGAAAAAACGTGACTAAACTGATAGAAAAAACCCAGAACGCCCGTGTGAAAGGGGCCTAACCGCGATCAAAGAAGAAAAAAAGAGTAGAGTTTTTTTTGTTTTTTTTTTCTTTTGACTTTTTTTAAATATTGAAAAATGAATTTGTAACTAACGTTTCGATTTAAAGATGACAACTTATAGAATAAACTTTATACTTTCCATTCGCAGTAAGACTTTTCTTTTTTTAACTAACAATGATCAAAAAAGAAAAAAATAGTTTGTTTTTTTTGTGTTTTTTTTTTCTTTACATTTTTGTCTACGGTTTATTTTATAAAAAAAGATGTAAGATGATACCGTTAATGAAAGCCTTGCTTGTATTCCATTTTTTTTATTGTACGTATTATTATCTTCAATAAAGACAAAATGACTACTGAATAAACGGGTCCACAGCACACATGTGAATATCGGAGGGTCCCATAGGGGGTGTAACAGGGGTGAGAGATGAACTTGTAAATAGGTTGATTTGTTCTATTTGGTTTTTTATTGTTTTTATAAACTAAAGATTTGTGTACTGCTTAAAGGCTAAGTCCACTTTTCTGACCACGTTTCATGTTACACCCATATTTGGGGTCATAGACACCGCCCACAGCCCCCCCCAACCCTAAAATGGCTCTCCGCCTTGTTGAATCTACGGGTTCTTCTCCCCACAGGTCCCTCTAATTTTTTTAATTCCATATGGCTCTGCATGGCTCCTACCTCTGTGACCAAGCCCAGGTGGGTGGGGCGAAACGCATCAATGGCAGCTGAGGCCATTCCTCAACTTTGGACTGCTGGGGTTGGTTGAGCAGCATCCATCCCTTCACTTGTATTGGCTGACACTGGAATCGCTCGGACTCTGGGTTCTCTGGAGAGCAGGGGTGGACTGACCATTTGGAAGCTGCCCGGGGGCCCCATGAGTTGTCAGTCTGCCCCTGCTGGAGAGGTGTACCCAGCTAAGAGGTGTCTACAGCGAACACAGGCCTGTGGGTATTTATGACCCTGGGTTGAAGAAAGATGGCTGGGAGGTGCTGCATGTGCTTTCACGCATGACTACTGCGGATCATCCACTTTATGCAATTGACTGAGTACGTCAAGTGACTTCGAAATGTATCTCCTCGTGATGTGACTGCCTTGCCATTCTCTGGACAACTCTTGTGTGGACATTCCTTCTTTGGGATGTAAAAGTCGATGGCTGGGGAAGTTTTGAGGAAGCCTATGGAGAGGAGCAGGGCACAAGATGGCAGAGGGGGTGGCCTCAGCAGGTGGGATCGTGTTCTAGCAGGGTAGGGTGCCAAAACTAGCCAACTACAAAGCCAGTCTTCCCAGAAATTCAATATGTAGAAGAATCTAAAGGTTTCAATATGTTTCCATCAGGAACGGAATATCGGTGGTTGCACCTTGTGTTCTCCCTTCTGGGCCTTCGATTATGGCCATTAGTGTATGTATGGAACAATGTCGGTCACTCCAGCAAAGGTCTCGCCTTGTTGGGAATCCATATTGATGTTCTTTTTTAAAAATCTAGCTCATGCCAAAAACATTTTCGATTTTCCCTATAGTGGGGGAAGGATTTGAACGTCTGTTGTGTGTTTGATGTGTCCAGGGTTCCGTTGAAGAGATTTATCACCACTTCCTGTAAGTCCCGTAAGTTGCGAGGTGAGATCTCCATGGATTCGGCCTGTTTTTCCAGCACATCCCACAGATGCTCCATTGGATGGAGATCTGGGAGGCCAAGTCGAACTCGTTGGGTTCCTCAAACCATTCTGGAATTCGTCAGACCAGGCCACCTGTGGACATGGGTCATCATGGGCACTCTGACCGGTCTGCAGCTACACAGCCCCACACACAACAAATTGCAATGCTCTGTGTGTTCTGACAATTTCCTATTGGAACGAGCATGAACTTTTTCAGCAATTTGAGCTCCAGGAGCTCTTCTATTGGATCAGACTATTCAGGCCCACGTTCTTTCCCCACATGCATCAGTGAACCTTGTTGTCCATGACCCTGTTGCCAATTTTCCTTACTTGGACCACTCTTGGTAGGTCCTGACCACTGCAGATCGGGAACATCCCACAAGAGCTGCAATTTTGGAGATGCTCTGTCTTGCAGGACAACCAGGATCTGGAAGACTCTTGATGGTCACTGAAGTAGCCGTGACTACTACTATCATGATTCTTGGCTTCCACAGCAGTCAGGTATGGAGTCAGGTGCCTTGCTGTCTTCCTCTTGCGGGACAACCAGGATCTGGAAGAGTCTTGATAATCACTGAAGTAGCTGTGACTACTACTACCATGATTCTTGGCTTCCACAGCAGTCAGGCATGGCGTTAGGCACCTTGCTGTGTTCCTTTTGCAAGTCCGTCAGGCATGGTGTAGGTGTACTTAAGTTGGTCCAAGGTGGACCAATGTAACTGGAGTTCAACTTTAATTATTAATAACAAATTAGTAAAATTGATGCAAGCCAATTTGTTCGTTTGTCCCACAGTAGTGGTGCACCAGATTTGAGAGTCTTAGGATGCATGCGCTCAACTTTTGGTGCCAACCCAAAGTTATGATCGCTACTATTTAAATGGCTCTGACCTGAACAACCTTAGACCCATCTCCCTGCTGCCACTCACTTCCAAGCTCCTTGAGCGCTTAGTCTACAATCGCCTAAGCCAGTGGTGGGCAACCTTTTTTTTCAACTGAGCCAAATCTCGCCAAAACCACGATTGAAATTTATTTTGAGAGCCACATTTTTAAAACTGAAAATACATCCCCCATATAGTAATTCATCCCCCATAGTAATTCATCCCCCATATAGTAATTCATCCCCCATAGTAATTCATCCCCCATATAGTAATTCAACCCCCATAGTAATTCATCCCCTATAGTAATTCATCCCCCATAGTAATTCATCCCCCATATAGTAATTCATCCCCCATAGTAATTAATCCCCCATATAGTAATTCATCCCCCATATAGTAATTCATCCCCCATAGTAATTAATCCCCCATATAGTAATTCATCCCCCATACTAATTCATCCCCCATAGTAATTCATCCCCCATATAGTAATTCATCCCCCATAGTAATTCATCCCCCATAGTAATTCATCCCCCATATAGTAATTCATCCCCCATAGTAATTCATCCCCCATATAGTAATTCATCCCCCATAGTAATTCATCCCCCATATAGTAATTCATCCCCCATAGTAATTCATCCCCCATATAGTAATTCATCCCCCATAGTAATTCATCCCCCATATAGTAATTCATCCCCCATAGTAATTCATCCCCCATATAGTAATTCATCCCCCATAGTAATTCATCCCCCATATAGTAATTCATCCCCCATAGTAATTCATCCCCTATAGTAATTCATCCCCCATAGTAATTCATCCCCCATATAGTAATTCATCCCCCATAGTAATTAATCCCCCATATAGTAATTCATCCCCCATATAGTAATTCATCCCCCATAGTAATTAATCCCCCATATAGTAATTCATCCCCCATAGTAATTCATCCCCCATATAGTAATTCATCCCCCATAGTAATTCATCCCCCATAGTAATTCATCCCCCATATAGTAATTCATCCCCCATAGTAATTCATCCCCCATATAGTAATTCATCCCCCATAGTAATTCATCCCCCATATAGTAATTCATCCCCCATAGTAATTCATCCCCCATATAGTAATTCATCCCCCATAGTAATTCATCCCCCAGCTGCAGCTGCAGAGTCCTGACTTTTGGGGCGGCCGCCCGAGAGGAGGGAGGGGAGCGGGCGCCCGGCACACAGAAGAGCCGCATTTAAGTTTGTAAAGAGCCGCATGTGGCTCGCGAGCCGCGGCTTGCCGACCACTGGCCTAAGCGCCCACCTCACTGATAACAACCTCCTTGATCCACTACAGTCTGGCTTCCGTCCCCTACACTCCACCGAAACCTCCCTACTCAAAATCACTAATGACTGGCTAACCGCCAAAGCTAATGGCCACTACTCAGTCCTCTTACTCCTCGACCTCTCCGCGGCCTTCGACACAGTCGACCACCCCCTCCTTCTTACTAAACTACACTCCTTTGGCATCAGGGGCGCTGCTGTCTCCTGGTTCTCCTCCAACCTATCCCAACGCTCCTTCAGCGTCACCTATAACACTGCCACCTCCCCCTCTCTGTTGGAGTGCCCCAAGGCTCTGTCCTCGGACCCCTTCTCTTCTCCATCTACACCTTCTCCCTTGGCAAACTGATACACTCCCACAGCTTCAATTACCAACTCTATGCCGACGACACACAAATTTACCTCACCTCACCTCCTCACTGTCCGCCCGCATTGCCCACCTCCTGAACGACATTTCAGACTGGATGTTGCTCCATTTCCTCAAGTTA
Organism: Staurois parvus; assembly: GCF_062004578.1. Classification (NCBI taxonomy): domain Eukaryota; kingdom Metazoa; phylum Chordata; class Amphibia; order Anura; family Ranidae; genus Staurois; species Staurois parvus. The sequence continues at coordinate 5,131,266 of NW_028318245.1, read as the reverse complement.
AACCTTTCCAAAATCGAGCTCCTAGTTTTCCCCCCAGCCCACGCCCCCCCCATCCTCTCCATCACGACTAGCAACGCCACCATCAATCCCACCCCACACGCCAAAGTCCTGGGTGTCACCCTGGACTCAAACCTTTCCTTCCAACCTCATGTCCAATCACTATCAAATTCATGCAGGCTCCACCTCCGCAATATCTCCAAGATACGTATGTTCCTCACCCCAGACACCACTAAACAACTCGTACACTCCCTCATCATCTCACGCCTGGACTACTGCAACTCCCTTCTCACCGGCCTACCCAAACACATGCTATCCCCGCTCCAGACTATCCTGAACTCAGCGGCCAGACTTATCCACCTTACCAACCGCTCCGCTTCTGCCACCCCCCTCTGTCATTCCCTCCACTGGCTCCCGATTGCCCAACGCATCAAATTCAAACTACTAACACAGACATACAAAGCCATTCATAACAATGCCCCAAACTACCTCACTGACCTGATACCCAAATACCAACCTACACGTGCCCTTCGCTCCTCACAAGACCTCCTACTCTCCAGCTCCCTGGTCTCCTCCTGCCACGCCCGACTGCAGGACTTCTCCAGGACTTCCCCCATCCTCTGGAACTCACTACCCCAATCCATCAGACTGTCACCTACCCTCCTCACCTTTAGGCGCACCCTGAAAACCCATCTCTTCAGGGAAGCCTACCCCACCCTCACCTAACAACCGTTCTCCACTCCTCCTACCACTCCATCCCCCACAGCCACTTCCTCCTGTACCACTATCCCCTCCCTCCTAGATTGTAAGCTCAAAAGAGCAGGGCCCTCGAACCCCTCGTGTGTTGTATTGTTACTGTATTGTCTCACATACTGTCCCCCACTCTAATGTACAGCGCTGAGCAAACCCTTTGGCGTTATATAAATACTGTATAATAATAATAATAATGTTGCGGAGGTGAAGTCTACAAGATTTGGACAGTGATTGGATTTGGGGCTGAAAGGACAGATTGAAGTCTAGGGTTACACCTAGTACCCTGGCATGAGGGGAGGGACTGATGGCTGTATTATTGACCTTGATGGAGAAGTCAGGGGAGGGGGCACAGGCTGGGGGGAATACTAAGAGCTCAGTTTTGGAAAGATTGAGTTTGAGGAAGTGGAGTGACATGCATGCCGATATGTCACTTAGTAGGTTAGTAATGTGAGAGGAGACTGAAAGGGTGAGGTGAGGGGTAGAGAGATAGATTTTTGTGTCATCAGCATAGAGATGGTACTTAAAGCCATGGGAGTTTATCAAGTAACCAAGAGAGGAGGTGTAGATGGAGAAGAGAAGGGGTCCAAGGACAGAACCTTGAGGGACTCCAACAGAAAGAGGGAGTGAAGAGGAGGAGACTGAGTTATAGGTATGCTGAAGGAGCGCTGCGATAGGTAGGAGGAGAACAAGGAGAGAGCGGAGTCTCTGAGACCAAGAGAGTGGAGTTTTTTGAGGAGGAGGGGATGGTCAACAGTATCAAAAGCTGCAGAGAGGTCAAGTAGTAAGAGTACGGAGTAGTGGCCTTTGGTTCGGATGAGTATGGAGTAGTGGCCATTGGTTGGGAGGAGTACGGAGTAATGCCCATTGGTTGGGATGAGTACGGAGTAGTGGTCATTGGTTGGGATGAGTACGGAGCAGTGGTCATTGGTTGGAATGAGTACGGAGTAGTGGCCATTGATTGGGATGAGTACGGAGTAGTGGCCATTGATTGGGATGAGTACGGAGTAGTGGCCATTGGTTGGGATGAGTACCGCGTAGTGGCCATTGGTTGGGATGAGTTCAGAGTAGTGGTCATTGTGTCAGGAATGGACTTGCCAGTAATGGTGGGACTCACCTGCCTTGTGGGCTGCAGTACCAGGGCTGGCCAGCGGGTGCTCTCAGCAATCAGAGACTCAACCCTACAGTCAGCCAAACACCTGAAGCTGATTACGGAGGTGTATTTAAGGGATGGCCAGACCTGCAGTCTGGGCCTTGGTGTGTGTTTTTCCATGGGCCCCTGTATCTTGTTACCTGCATTCCTGTTCCTGTTCCTGCCTGACTTACCCGTTGCCAACCCTGCCTGATCCTGACCTCTGCTGTCTTCTGTTTGATCCCTGGCTTGTGACCCCGACCATTCTCTGCCTGACCCCCTGTACCTACCTGCCCGTTAGTTGCTGTACCCGGCTCGTGACCTGACTACTCTCTGCCTGCTCCTCCTGTTCCTACCTGCCCGATTGTTATTGACCCGACCTGCCTGACTACGCTTGCATTGTATGTATTGTTATCTGTGGGTGGTTTGGTTCGTTTGCACTGTGTTTATGTTTTAGTATTGCACTGCGTTTTGTATTGTTAGTATTAATAAATTATATTGTTTATAACATATCTGAAGCCTGCGTTTCCCTGCGTCAGTTCACATACCTCTGGTCATACCTGGAGCCCTGACACATTGGTTGGGATGAGTACGGAGTAGTCTCCATTAGTTGGGATAAGTACAGAGTAGTGGCCATTGGTTGGGATGAATACGGAGTAGTGGCCATTGGTTGGGATGAGTACGGAGTAGTGGCCATTGGTTGGGTTGAGTACGTAGTAGTGGCCATTGGTTGGGATGAGTACGGAGTAGTGGCCATTGGTTGGGATGAGTACGGAGTAGTGGCCATTGGTTGGGATGAGTTCGGAGTAGTGGCCATTGGTTGGGATGAGTACGGAGTAGTGGCCATTGGTTGGGATGAATACGGAGTAGTGGCCATTGGTTGGGATGAGTACGGAGTAGTGGTCATTGGCTGGGATGAGTTCGGAGTAGTAGTCATTGGTTGGGATGAGTACAGAGTAGTCTCCATTAGTTGGGATGAGTACAGAGTAGTGGCCATTGGTTGGGATGAATACAGAGTGGTTGCCATTGGTTGGGATGAATACGGAGTAGTGACTATTGGTTTTAGCAGTTAGTAGATCATTAGTGAGTTTGAGTAGGGCAGTTTCAGTGGAGTGTAGTGAGCGAAAGCCAGACTGTAAAGGGTGGAGAAGGTTGTTGTCGGTGAGATGGCAGCTCAGGCGATTGTAGACTAAGCGTTCTAGGAGTTTGGAGGTAAATGGCAGCAGGGAGATGGGTCTTAAGTTGTTCAGGTTGATGGGGTCCAGGGAGGGCTTTTTAAGTATGGGAGTGATGTGCGCATGCTTTAGAGGGGAGGGGAAGGCACCTGTAGAGAGGGAGAGATTGAAGATGTGAGTGAGGGAGCATAGGATGGCAGAAGAGGGTGACCATAGTAGTTGTGAGGGGATAGGATCCAGGGGGCAGGTAGTGAGACGGGCTTCTGAGAAAACCTTAGTGACTTTTTCAGTAGTAGCAAGGTCAAAAGAGGAAAGTGTTGAGGGAGGTTTAATATAAGGTATGCTAAGTGGGATGGATGTCTGTGTAGTGGAAATGCCCCTACGAATTGCATCAATCTTGTGTTTGAAATGATTTGCAACCTTGTAAGTAGTGAGTGAGGTTCTGGGTGGAGGTGGAGAAAGTAGAGAGTTAAAAGTAGAGAAGAGACTACGAGGACTGGATGACAAGCTATTGATGAGAGTGACAAAGTAGGCTTGTTTGGCAGCATGAAGGGAGGAATCGTATGTGCAGAAAGCAGATTTATATAGGGTGAATGCTTGCTGGGATTTGGTTTTACGCCACAATCGCTCCTGCGCACGACTATGTCGTTTAAGATTTCTGGTGCGGTCAGTCTGCAAGGTTGTAACGGTCGGGGCCTGATACTTCGTGTTG